>NC_053164.1:151426835-151745906 GCF_016835505.1 Polypterus senegalus | reverse complement strand
ATCAAGTGTGTTATCAACGCAGATTATATTTCAGCATTGCTCATACATAGCCAGTAGAATGCCATGTATCATTCAAAAATTAAAGTGCTGTAGTGCACTTTCCACTGGTTTTTTGGCAGGTCATTCCCAAGATTCCCACTCACTGTTAAGACATGGAAACTGAATGGTAATATTTGAACATTATGTTCAAGTCTGTGAAGTGCAAAAGTGAGTCATATATAGTGCAGTGTCTTCTGTGCCTGCCAGCACTTCAAGCCTCTGCTTTCAAGAATTGTCACTGAAATTTAAAGAAACTAGGGGGCTTCACCCCCTGCTTGCTTTGATCGTCAACCCCCATGTTTGGTTTTCCGAATACACACTTGTAAGATTTGTTTTTCCTTTGAATTGTTGCTATTTCATTAGTTTCACTTTTATTTCAGAACTTCTGTAAGACCAATATTTGGAATCTTTCGAGTCCCAATGTGCTGAATCTTTTAAATGAGGTCAGTGAGACTTGTGTTTAATGACTTAGTACCATAATTCAGGATAGGTTTCTCTGTTTGGAATTTCAGCACAGACAAAACGATCCATCCACTTAAACTAATTTCCTTTTGGTTGCGTCAATGCGATCTGTGCTCTCTTTTTTTTTTATACTGTAGCGACTGATGAAATAAAGTGTCACAAAAGTTCTACTTTAACAATCGCCGACTGCGTACCCCAAACACAACTTTCTAGCACCCTCTCCAAACCCTCCTCCCACGGGTCTCGCCTTCCCTTTACTGCATTAATCAGTACCCAGCTATCAGTCTTCCGTGCTGTACTCTGCCCTCCCGTTGCTATTTCATTAGTTTCAATTTTATTTCAGAACTTCTGTAAAAACAATATTTGGAATCTTTCGTGTCCCAATCTGCTGAATCTTTTAAATGAGGTCTGTGAGACTTGTGTTTAATGACTTTGTACCATAATTTAGGATAGGTTTCACTGTTTGGAATTTCAGCACAGACAAAACGATCCACATCATCAGCAGTTAATAATTTTTTTGTAAAGTAACCAATAGATGCATTTGAGTTAAACCCCGTTTTTGAAATTCTCTGACTTAAATTAATTTCCTTTTGTTTTTTTGACAGTGCGATCTGTGCTATCTTTTTTTGATACTGTAGCGACTGACGTTCTACTTTAACAATCGCCGACTGCGTAACCCCAAACACAACTTTCTAGCACCCTCTCCAACCCCTCCTCCCATGGGTGTCACCTCCTTCTTACTGCATCAATCAGCACCCAGCTATCAGTATGCCGTGGTGTACCCTGCCCACCCTCGAACGGACCTAACAATCACTTAAAACAAAAAAGGCTTTATCTTGGCTGGGACGCTACAATACTTTCGCCTGTTACTGCATTCACATTCTGTACCTTTCTCTGTTTATGTATCGCGCCTTGGGTGTCTTTTCTCCACACTGCTCTTTCTTCTTTGCTAAAGGCACATGACTGAATGTTTTGCTGGCTGTCCATGGTCTTATTTGATAAGAAGGGCATGTCTTGCAAGAATCTTATGTTCCACGGCCCCGCAAGACGCTCTGTTGTCAGTCTTTTTTGTCTCGTGGGCCTTTAAAATGTCTTTCTAGAACTTCTGAGAAGATCACGTCTCGTCGCCTAGCTTTTACATTCCAGGATTTTCTTTTATATATAGAGAGATGTGTTGAGGTATTTGTTTTTTCCTCTTCTTAAGCTATCTTATATGGAACTCCTGAAGTCCCAAAAAGTGGTGGCTTTGTCATCTTGTGCAAAGAAAATATTAACAGTGCAAGAAATATCTTGAGACTAGAAGTTACATATTGTGAGAGTAAGCCTGGCTGTGAAAGTTGTTGTTAAACTGGAGAAAACAGACTTTGGGCTTCAAGAGAGATTTCATGATCTGTGTAGGGTGAGAAGAGTGTCCTTGTGCCTGGAGGGACGAGAAATGCAACACTGAGGTCTTGCTCTCCCTTTTTATGTGAGTGCTCATAAGAGATAAGTATTTATGTTGTTACCTTATGGACTCTGAGCTCAGGAAAAATCAACTGAATATTGTCCTGCCAACCAGAATGTACTCTACAACCACAATGGCTAAAGGAAGTACAAAAGACTTACTAAGTGAACATTTTGTATGCAAGAGTGAACTTTGTGCAGCAATATATTTTGTCTTGGTAAATAAGTGGAAACTTACTTCACATCTGTTGTTCTAACGTCCACTAAACTGCAAAGTGTGTGGCTTATATTATCTCTGAGATGTCCACATTTTATTTATTTGTGTTATTCAGGAGCAAATATTGAAATTTAACAGAATAGATCCATGTCCAGAACATTCTTCAGCAGAAAACCAACACTCAGATTTGTAATTGTCATTTTATTATGTTATATTGATGTTGAATTATTTTAGCGTAATTTTAATGCAAGTTGGTTTAGTGCTTATATGTGTGGGAAAATGTAATTCTGTAGAATTTAAATTGACTATTGGAATGCATTAAAAATATGGATGTACTGTATATTATAAGATAACATCTGGTTGAACTGGAGAGTTAATAATATGTTTTGAGTTGAATTGTGATTAATACCATAGTTTGCGAAGGTGCTCAAGAGGATAATTTGAAGATAAAATTGGGTACCAAATTAAGTAAAGAATATCAGTTTTCTTAAGAGAATTCTTGTTAAAGAGCAACCATAATGACAAAATTATTGTAATACTATTTAATGTAATAATTTACCTTTTAATGTCCATGTTTACTTCACTGAAACTAGGGGGCTCTGTCCCCTGCTTGTTTCATTTGCCAAACCCCATGTGGGGCTCTACGCACTAGTCATTTCGCGGATCTGCCGCTTACGTCGAATCGTGCTGTACTATTATCACTTACAATTCGTCACATGTTGGTTTATTATATATGCGAGCATGATCTTTTGGATTCATATAGAATTCCAAGAAAACTTCTTTGCCCGAGTTTTTCAGATAAATTTTGTGTAAAGTGCGATACGTATGGATTTGTATCCATTATTGGCTGTGGAATTTCTAATACATCCAATCATTTAAGTCTTTCGATTCTATGTTGCATCACTTCTCTGTGATCATAAATATAAACCTGACAGAATTGTGGTTTCTTTGAAATTAAACTTGTAGTAGCTTTAATTGTTGCTGGACCACAGATTCTGATAGCATATGGTCCTGAATCATGTAAATCTACATTTTGAGCATTGAATGATGCAAACGCAAACAGATTATTGTAGGTGCGGATATTTTGCCTGTAGTGTTTGTGAATTTCACTTTCACCAAATAACAAATCTTTTATTTCTCGCAGATATGCCTCTTCATTGGGATTAATAAAGTATCTATCTATCTATCTATCTATCTATCTATCTATCTATCTATCTATCTATCTATCTATCTATCAATCAATCAATCAATCAATCATTGGGAAGAAGCTCTACTTTTCCCTGATGGCAACACGAATTAGACGAACTACAAGTCTCCGATTTAACCTTTAAAGCCGAACAATATCTACATACTTCTGTCATATCACCTATGTCCATATATTTGATCTCTTTTCACTGTTCCGTTATTTCACCGAGTAATAATTTCCATTTGTTTTCATTAATGCAATCTTTACTATCTGTTTTATGAGACTTTCGAATTTTAGTACTTTAATTATCTCTAATTTGCTCTGCATGTGTATCTTGCCAGCATTTTTTAACCTCTTTACAACGTTCTACTTTGTCTTCTACTCTTTGTCTTTTATTTCCAGCCCCGGGTGTGGTGAAATCTCTTGGCACAAATTCATGTCTATCGGGACTTGAAATTATCTCTCTAAAAAAGTCTTGTCTCGTCCCAGGATAAAAATTCTCATCTCGTCTCATGATTTTTTTATATAATAGAGAGATGTAATAAATTCAATGTACAGTTTTCACTCAAATTTTTATATTGTTTATCTATTCAAGTGATCGTGAGATCGTAAGGTCGTGAGATGTTTACTTAATTGTTTACTTAATTTCTTATTTTTATATTTTCTTCTTCTGTCTGGAGTAGAAGGCAGCTCATGTACTGCTGCCAGGCTTCCTGGTTGGGGGGGAGGGGGTCAATTCACAGTAATTAATATCCACACTTACTAGTGCCACACTTCATGCTATCACTGTGACACTTAACAAATATGTTTAAACTGTATAATAAACAGGGCTCTGTTCATTAATTTCATATGTAGTACCAGTTGACACAGTCTGTTTACAAATCCTGATCCTACTTTTAAGTGACAGTAGAAATGCATCCCCTTCACTGTTGTGGTAGATAGGGGGCACTCTCGCTCCCTTGAACCCCTGTCCACGACTCCAAACACCAGGTAAAAGTCCTCAGATTGACTTTATTTAATCTCCACAGTGAACAAAGCACCTTCTCTTCCACAATACTCATATAAATCACAAATAATAAACCAAGAAACAATCCTCCAACTCCCAGACGCGTTGCCACCCTTCCACCCAGCTCAACTCGCCGTCTGGGTGCTCCCACAGTCCTTTTATAACTCCTGACCCGGAAGTGTTCCTAATCCCCAGTCCATGTGACTCTCAATCACTTCCAGGTCAGGTACAAGTTCTTTTTTTCACCCCGGAAGCATGTCATTCCTCTTGTCCACGTGTGCTTCCGGGGAGTAGGGAAAATATCCATTACTCCTCCCTGCAGAGTCTCCCATGGCATCCAGCAGGGCTGTGCATAAAAACTCCATTGTCCATGATGCCCTGCTGGTCTTTTGGGGACCTCCATGCTGCAAGGAGGGCTCCACCTGGCGGCTTGGGGGTATTGGCCGGGATAAACGGCCGGCCATCTTCCACATTGTATAAAATGTTTCAGTATGTTCATTTCAGGAAAGGAAAGAATTTTTGTATTTTATTAACAAAAGCATTTGTCCATTGACCACTATTGTTTAACAATAGAATGTTATACATTTATACAGAAAAACAAAGCTTTTACCACATGCTTAAATACGCTGCATTTGAATGTTGCACAACTCAGCTGAATGTATTGTGTTGTCTAGACAAAGATTTGCATTTTCTTATTATAAAATGGAGTTTTACTTTTGGTACTTAAGTACTTTTGAAAGCAGATATTTTTTCAGTTTTTTTTTAATTATTTCTAACTAGAATACTTACTTCTTTCAGTGAAAGTAAAGATTTGACAAAGTACTTCTAATTTTACTCAAGTACCATTTCCAAGTACGTTTTTACAATTCTGACCCCATGGAGAAGCACGGTGAATTCTGTTTGGTCACTGTGTAACCATCTGCCTTTTTAAGGCCTGATTTTTTTTCCCCAATTTTTTTTTTTGTTCCCTTGCATACCACTTTGCAGCTGCTCACCTACCATACATGTTAAGAACTGCTGTGATAGTCTATAACTACATTGATATAAAACATCTTTTATACAATAATTGAATACAATTTAAGTTATGTTTATTTAAAACTACTAGGGGACTTTGACCAATGCCCGCTCCGCTTTACCTCCTCTGACCCGAGTGTGCTATGCACCAGCCACTTTGCGTGTCTTACAACCGGAGGGCCGAACTAACAATGTGGTATACAAAGAGAAGCTTAACAAATAATTATTGGTATATTTACCCTCAGTTTAAAAAGGTTTAATTTTCTTCTTAATAAAAATTTTAAGGCAGTGTTTTTATAGTCCTGTGACGAATGTAATTGATTAATTGAAAACCGGTGTTTTCCAGGTTTGGGGCTGCGATCTCCTTCCATCATGCATTCACTGACACACACAAACAGTAAACGGGACAATGGAAACAAGACGCACGTGGTACGAACACAAACACTATTACTACTATGTCCGAGGAAATGCCAGAGGAAATGGATTTGGGGCTGAATGAAGGTACACTTTTTTGTGTTCAGGGTGAGGTGTGCTTGCTGGAGACGATGAAAGATGGTATCCAAATCCTGGAGATGCTGTTCAATTGAAGGGGAGTAAATAATAACATCATCAATGTATACAAAGCAGATTTTCCCGATTAACCCCCTCAGCACTTGTTCCATGAGCCGTTGAAAAGTGGCACCAGCGTTCTTTAGGCCAAATGGCATGGTTTTAAATTGGAACAAGCCCTCAGGGGTGATTACGGCCATCTTCTTTTTACTCCCCTCATGCCAATAGCCACTGCGGAGGTCCAATGTACTAAAAACAGCTGCTCCATGCAGTGGCTCGAGTATTTCATGAACCTGGGACATGGGATATGCGTCCAGGTTTGTCTTCGCATTCACACCCCTGTAGTCCACGCAGAAACGAAAGGTGTCATCTGTTTTTTTTACTAGGACTACAGGGGACGCCCAGGAGGAGAATGATGGTTCAATTATTCCCTCGGCGAGCATTTTCTCAAGATGTTGTTTAATAATATCCTTCTTCAGTGGAGAAACCCGATACGCCCGGTGTCTCGCAGGGTCTTCATCGGACGTATGAATCACGTGGGTAACCCCCCGTGCGACTCCTAATTTCTCTGTCCATACCCCCGACCACTTCTGCAGGACCGGCCTGACCTCTTCGGGTTGTTCCTCCACTGGGGCAGCTGCCGAGGTTTGATTTTCCCTCCTCACTGCTGCGTAAAAGTTGATTGGCTTCAGACTTAAGTCTTAAATCCTAGGTTTATGTACAAAATCGCATACCCCTTCCCCTGGCACCGTATACCCCCTAGGACAGAGATGAATAGTCATCTTCATTGCTGTTAAAGAATCCAGCCCAAGGAGTAACGGGACGGACAGGTGCCGGTCATCCAGAACGTAGGTCTCCATTTCCCAGGTGGTGGACAGTACGCTGTACCTCAGGGGGACTCTGCCCAAAGCCTTGTGTTCACTCCCATCCGCCAACAAGAATCGGACAGATGGGGCAGGTGTCATTTTATCTGACGGTCGGAAAATCTTCCTCCAAATATTATGTCTGATGAGGGTATGATGGCTTCCGGTGTCCACCACCGCATCCACCAGCCACCCCCGCAGTGACACTGGGACGACCAGGAGGGACGCACTGACCTGCATAATCGTGAGATCGGCCTCCGACCGGCCAGGCTTAACTCGCTGGGGTCTTAAGGACTGGGTTTCTTTTGCACTGGACTGTATTTTACTCCAGTACGACTTGGAGTTACCCCAGTCCCGCTCCACCTGTGAGCCAACCCTAACCAGATCTTCAGCCGACCCCACAACCCCCCTGAGACACCCAACTAGCGGGTTACAGGCATTAAGGATGCCGCGGACCACCTCTTCTTCGGACATGGCCGGCCGCCACTTTAAACACAAAGCCCTATATTCATAGGCAAAGTCCCGGATGGAATGTGTTGGAAGTTGCACCATGGATCGCAGCTTGTCTTCAAGATCGGTCTCATAATCTTCAGGAAGAAAAGCTGCGAGGAAAGCTTGTCGAAAGGATCCCCAGTCCGTGATGTTTTTCTTTGCGGTCAGCCACCAACTGCACACTGGCCCAGAAAGGGAGGCCCCTATCACTCCCAAAAGTTCTTCAACTGTCAAAGGCGTGACAGCCAAATACGCCTCCCCTTCTTCCACAAAGTTGAGGACATCATCTGTAGAATATTGAGCCCCCAGCTTGGGGAAGGCCAGGCGTACCCCAGGGGTGGGAGGACGGGTGACGTATATAGCACCTTGCGACCCCCGAGGTATCAAGTGGATAGGTGACTGACAGTACGTCTGGAGACTTCTCCTGACTTCCTCCTGAAGAGATTCTCACCAGCGTCGATCCCGCCTCTGGAGGCACAGCACGATCTTTTGTCCCAGGAGTTTAAGTTGTTCATTAACATATTCTTTCATCTCCTCCTGGGTGCTGCTGATGCGGGTCCGTAAGGCTTCTTCGCGTTCTAATGCGCTTTCGGCTACCTCACAAACCCTCTCATTTACGCGAGCAAGTTGCTGCGCCAGATCTTCCCACGGAGGCGAAACATCTTCCTGGCCATCCTCTTCAGGTCCATGGTGATTTTCAAGGTACAGCGACTGTAAAGAATCTACCACCTCCTGCACCACTGAACATGCTCTGACCGTGACGTGGCGAGCCCCGGCTACTCCTTCCTCACACCACAGCAAAGCAATGGTGTCGTCCAGCTCGGGACGCACTACAGACATGATGTTATTCTGAAGATTTTTTTTATTTTTTTAATATATATAAAGGCAGACGGCGCTGTTTTTTTTTTTCTTTTCCCAAAGATTCCTCAGAGAGGGCACCACTTATGTAATGGCCGCCCCTTACCTGGCCGGCAGCTACACCTCCAAGACCTGTGGCCTGGATTAATTGCTGAGGTTGAATCTTAATCAAGCCGTACCTTTAACAAATTAAACCTTTCCCCCCACAATCGACAGTGGAAATAAGCACAAAAGCAAAACAGATATGTAAACTTAAACTGATAAAATGTATTAAATGAAACAGAAAAGCTAAAAAAATTATAAATACCCCTCCACCAAAGCAACACTGTGACAAATCCCTAGATGAATATAACTACCCCTCCCTTGCCCTTGTAACATATAACAAACAACACAAATACCAAAAAAGAATGAATGAAATACAGAAATGAACGGTCGTGAACTTGAGTCCGAGTAACAATTGTCCTGAATGCAGATGACTGGTTAACCGATATATGGAGTGTTTGTAATTCCCGGAAAAAATGAAATAGCCTCACCGTGTATCCTCGGCGGTGGTGGAAAATGATCCGACCCCGGGGTCTCTTGATGATGAGGGTGTTGGAGTGAGTCCGGCAGAATGAAAAACAAACTGGATGGAAATGCGCAATGTGAAATACAGCAGGTACAGGTGGTTCGTGGTCGTATATCGAAAATCTCCTTCTCTCCTTCTTCTTCCTCTTCTCTTGATTGATTTTATAGTCCTGTGACGAATGTAATTGATTAATTGAAAACCGGTGTTTTCCAGGTTTGGGGCTGCGATCTCCTTCCATCATCCGTCCCCCTTTACGGGGATGGCATTCACTCACACACACAAACAGTAAACGGGACGATGGAAACAAGACGCACGTGGTACGAACACAAACACTATTACTACTATGTAGCCCCGCTACAAACTATGTGAAAGTTTTTCAGTTAAGCAGTTACACTCCCGGTTTATCATCTGCAGATGAATGGCCTGATTGAATGATTTAATAAAACCTTAAAACAGATGATTCGGCGGGTGGCCCATGGCGACCATTTGGGATACAGTTGTGTCTTTCCTCCTATTTGCTGTCAGAGAGTCCCCACAACCATCCACTGGGTTGTGTCCTTTCAAACTATTATTTAGCCGCCGACCACGCAGGGTGTTCAGACATTTTTCAGGAAAAATGGACAGAGACTCGAGAGACACCCTGTGGGGGGAGATTTGTTGACCACTGCAAGAACAGATTGCCAGATTGTCCTTTATTGAGGTAGAACATCAGCAGCACGAGCAGGAGGTACAAAAATGTAATTTTGACAAGACAAGTAAACTCAGGAAGTTTAAGAAGGGGGATTGTGTGCTGGTGTTAATCGCATCCGATCAACATAAATGTCAAGCTGAACGACAAGGACCGGCAGTAATAGAAGAGCCTATGTCCCCAGTGAATTATAAAGTCAGGATTCCCGGGTGACAGAAACCGGTACAGATTTTGCATGTTAACCTTTTAAAGGAGTGGCACAACCCTCACACAGTCCTGGTAGTGTCTGCAGTGGTCCCCCAGACTGAAGTCACTATTGTAGATGATTTAACTGACACTCAGAAAGCAGAATTGCTATCATTGATCGAGAGTATCTCTGACGTCTTTTTGGCCATGCCTGGCCAGACAGAAATTGCAGAACACAAGATCATAACTCCACCTGGTATTACTGTACAGATGCCCCCATATCTCCTGCCAGAGGTAACAAGTAAGGTGATACACGAGGAAGTGCAGCGGATGCTCCAGTTTGGTGTGATTCATTCAAGCAAAAGCAAATGGAAGAGCCCAATTGTACTTGTCTCAAAGCCCAATGGTTCGGTTCAGTTCTGTATTGATTTTAGGCACTTGAGTAAGATTTCCAAGTTTGATGCATACCCAGTGCTACATTTGGATGAGCCGTGGGCAGGCCTCATACATTATATTTCCACCATGGACCTCACAAAGGGTTATTGGCAGGTCCCTTGGAGGAGTCAAGTTGTGAAAAGACCATGTTCGCCACTCTGGTTGGGCTGTTTGAATTTACGGCAATCCCTTTTGGTTTCTCCATGGTACACCATTGACCTTAACCAGCAGATGATGGACCAGATCCTGCGTCCCCATTCCGTATACGCGGGTGCCTATCTTGACGAGGTAGTCATTTTTAGTAACGACTGGGACTCTCATCTTGTCCGCCTTTGGGTGGTGCTTGACAGTTTGTGGCTGGTGGGGTTGACGGCTAACCCAAAGAAATGCAAGGTGAGTATGTCGTAAACCCATTATCTGGGATATTCCATGGGGAACGGTTTGCTCAAGCTTCAAATGGACAATGTGGGCGAGGTGCTTGCGTATCCCCGTCCTAAATCACAGAGGCAGATTTGTGCCTTCCTCGGGCTCATGGAATACTACAGGCGGTTCATTCCCATTTTTGTGCTTTGGGCTGCCCCCATCACTGACTTGACAAAGGGCAGAAAGAATCATAATGTTGTCTGAGCTAACGCTTGAGACAGAGCCTTCTCGGACCTAAAAGCCACTTTATCATCATTCTCGGTTCTGCGCAATCCACACTTCAAAGAAATTTATTCTACAAAACAGTGCAAGTGGTTTCGGTTTAGGAGCAGTTTTCTCACAATTTTTTTGGGGGGGAAGAATACCCCATCACGTTTCTCAGCAGGAAACTGCTGCCCAGGGAGTGTAATTATTCAACCATTGAAAAGGAGTGTTTAGTAATTAAGTGGGCTGCGGAGACCCTCCGCTACTACCTCTGGGGACTGCAGTTTACCTTGGTGACTGACAAACAGAAGGATATGAATGCCTGGCTCACTCGGTGGTCTATTAGTTTGCAGGCTTTTGCTTTTGATGTTTGCCACCGTCCTGGAGCTGCACACAGTGCTAATGTTCTCTCCTGTCTGACCAAACCCAACTTAGACTGTCGCTTTGCCCACACCGGTGTGGACAAAGCTAAGGGGAGGGATGTGAAATTTCTGAACTCTTTTGGGACTCTCCCCCCCAACCCAACGGGATGACACACCAAAGCACAATTGCCACATCTGTGGAAGTTTGCTTGTCTGTTGCCAAGGCAGCCACAGATTCACAGCGCCGCAGAAACAACTACAAGCTGATCGCAGTCATGCTGTAAATGCTCGTCACTGATGGGTGATGGAAGGAACATTATAAATGCAGGGAACAGTATAACTTGGCCATTGACCTGGCCCTGACCATGCCCATTTGCTGTGTCTGTGTATAGGAGAGTGGTAGTTCCCACTGCAATAAATAACTCTACTGTTCTCATTTTAAATGGAATAAAAGCTGGTTTTGCTAAAGACCTGAGACTCAGACTCGTGTTTTGGGGTGCAATACAGTGACTCATGCGTCACAATATATATAGAGTAAATACCATTTTTTTTCAGCTTCATTATGAGCATACAACAATGATTCTTCTTCCACTGTATTGGCCTCTTGGCTGTGTAAGGTTCCCTGTTACATCTCAGCTAGAACACCAGCCCATACGGGCTATCCATTGCAGCATATATACACAGTAAATATGAGCTGGTAATAGTGGATAGTGGTAACACTTTAGCTTAGGTACTGCAAAAATGTATCTATTGCTCATTTACTCTTATGTTAAAAGACCCTAATAGTGGTTTCTTTTGGTCTTAATTATGTGTTATCCAGTGTGGCCTGCTAAAATAACTACACTTTGGTGTTAGAACATTAGACAAGAACGGGCCATTCAGATAAACAGAGCTTGCCAGTCCTATCCACTTAATCCCTCCAAAATAACAAGTTGAGTTTTGAAGGGTCCTAAAGTCCTATTGTCTACCACACTGCATGGTAACTTATTCCATGTGTCTTTGATTATTTGTGTGAAGAAGAACTTTGTAATGTTTGTTTGAAATTTGCCCTTAACAAGTTTTCAGCTTTGTACCTGTGTTCTTGTTGAACTCATTTTAATTAATGTAACAGTCTCAATCCACTTCAGTCATGACACCACTTAATCTCCTTTTGCTTAAACTGAAATGGCTCAGCTGTTTTAATCTTTCCTGATAACTCATCCCTTGCAGTCCTAAAATCAGCCTAGTTGCTCTTCTCTGGATTTTTTTGTAGCAATTCTATGTCTTTTATGTATCCTGGAGACCAAAACTGCACACAGTACACCAAATGAGGCCTAACCTGTGCATTATAAAGGCATTGGCATAACCTTTTTCAACTTGTACTACACACATCGTGCAATATAACCTAACATTCTATTAGCCTTTTTAATGGCCTTTTTAAATCCTTCTTGTAAGATGTACTTCCTATTTATTTTCAGACCTCAAATTGTGTATTCAAATCAAAAATTTTACTTCCTAAGTGTAATTTTCTACAGTCCTTCTAGAATTCCAGCATGTTGTTAAAACATTACCTCCCTTGTCTGAACTTGTGCTGACTGTTCTGTAAATTTCTTGTTCTTACCATGTTCTTGCTCAATCATACCCTTAATAATTCCATCCATTAATTTACCTGTGATGCTTAATAAGCTTACTGGTCTATAGTTACTTGTTTTTAGCATTAAGGCAAGTTACAGGGGTCAAAGATGGCTAAATTGAGACGTATTTCTCTTAATATTTCATATTTCAGTACAAGACCAGTAAATCCTTTATATTTATAAATATACTGCTCAAAAAATTAAAGGAACACTTTTTAATTAGAGTATAGCATAAAGTCAATGAAACTTATGGGATATTAATCTGGTCAGTTAAGTAGCAGAGGGGGTTGTTAATCAGTTTCAGCTGCTTTGGTGTTAATCAAATTAACAACAGGTGCACTAGAGGGGCAACAATGAGATGACCCCCCAAAGCAGTACTGGTTTAACTAGTGGAGGCCACTGTCATTTTTCACTCCTCAACTTTTCTGACTGTTTTTTCCACTAGTTTTTGCATTTGGCAATGGTTAACGTCACTACTGGTAGAATGAGGCGATACATGGACCCTAAAGAGGTTGCACAGGTAGTCCAACGTCTCCAGGATGGTACATCAATGTTTGTCATTGCCAGAAGGTTTTCTGTGTCTCCCAGCACAGTCTCAAGGGCATGGAGGAGATTCCAGGAGACAGGCAGTTACTCTAGAAGAGCTGGACAGGGCCATAGAAGGTCCATAACCCATCAGCAGGACCGGTATCTGCTCCTTTGCGCAAGGCAGAACAGGATGAGCACTGCCAGAGCCCTACATAATGACTTCCAGCAGGCCACTGGTGTGAATGTCTCTGACCAAACAATCAGAAACAGACTTCATGAAGGCGGCCTGAGGGCCCAACGTCCTCTAGTGGGTCCTGTGCTCACTGCCCGGCACCATGGAGCTCAATTGGCATTTGCCATAGAATACCAGAATTGGCAGGTCCACCACTGGTGTCCTGTGCTATTCACAGATAAGAGCAGGTTCACCCTGAGCACATATGACAGACGTGAAAGGGTCTGGAGAAGCCATGGAGTACGTTATGCTGCCTGTAACATCATTCAGCATGACCGGTTTGGTGGTGGGTCAGTGAGGTCTGGGGAGGCTTATCCATGCAGGGACGCACAGACCTCTACAGGACAGACAACGGCACCTTGACTAACATTAGATATCGGGATGAAATCCTTGGACCCATTTTCAGACCCTATGCTGGTGCGGTGGGTCCTGGGCTCCTCCTGGTGCACAACAATGTCCAGCCTTATGTAGAGAGAGTATGCAGGCAGTTCCTGGAGGATGAAGGAATTGATACCATTGACAGGCCCCCATGCTAGCCTGACCTAAATCCAATAGAACACCTCTGGGACATTATGTTTCGGTCCATCCAACACTGCCAGGTTGCACCGCAGACTGTCCAGGTGCTCAGTGATGCCCTGGTCCAGATCTTTGAGGAGATCCCCAGGACACCATCCGTTGTCTCATTAGGAGCATGCGCCGATGTTGTCAGGCATGCATATAAGCACTATACAAACTACTGAGCATTAATTTAAAATTTCGGCAAAATGGACCAGCCTGCCGCATCATTTTTTCACGTTGACTTTTGGGGTGTCTTTGAATTCAGCCCTCTGTAGGTTTTAATTTTAATTTCCATCAAACAGTGTGACATCC
This sequence comes from Polypterus senegalus, assembly GCF_016835505.1. Lineage (NCBI taxonomy): Eukaryota > Metazoa > Chordata > Cladistia > Polypteriformes > Polypteridae > Polypterus > Polypterus senegalus. The sequence continues at coordinate 151,731,668 of NC_053164.1, read as the reverse complement.
TTTCATTCCTAACACATTACCCAGTCCATATCAGTACAGATATCCAGCATGATTTTTTTCCCCATTGAGATCTGATGTGTTTTCAATGTGTTCCTTTAATTTTTTTGGCAGTTTAATTTTGCTGAAATATCAAAAGCTCTTAATATGCCACACTGCACAGAAAAAAATATACAAGTGCATGTCAGAAAGTATCCGCAGTTCCACAATGTGTTTATAAAAATTAATTAAAAGACTACAGATCATTGTTTTTTGGCATAATTTCTTTGGTTATTAACACTTAGAGTCTAATGGTTACATCTGTTTTCAAGGACCATGATGTAGGCATGTTGGTAATAATCGACAACCTGACTGTTCTTGACTTCTGATACTCGCCATTCTTGAATTTTACAAATCTTTCTTTAGCACTTAATTGAGGCAAAAATGTTGTTTCTGTAATGTACTGATGGACCTGTGTTCTGGGTACACCTTCTGGCAGCCCACAAAAAATACTGATAGCAGCTTGCTGCTTTACTTCAGTGCATACAGAACTTGGGAGCGTCCATGTTAAAAATGATTTAATGCATCAGTAGTTCACCAGACTGTTTTGTAACTTTGTTGAAGGAGCTTAGAAAAACAAAGCTCACACAATTGCTACATCCATCATTTGGCTTATCCTCAAATACACGGCATGTGTGTGTTTATATTTTTATATAAATTAAATTTTCTTTTTTCTGTTTCAACATAATTTTTATGGTTGCACTTTATTTTCTGTAAAATATTTATTTAAAAATACATTGAAACTGAAATATCCAGCAAGAGACAATGTAGCATGGTTACCTTAAGACTTTGTAGACCTATCACTAATTCTGCAGATAGCCTACGAATAACAAAAGACTAGATATTATAGTGTATCTCCCTATCAGCAAACAATTGCTCATGAGAGGAATGGAGAGACATTAGTACGGAAACAGTACAAGATAGTATGGTGGTGGCATTTCAAGGTCAGAAATTGGATGAGGCCCCCATCCTTGCAGAGTTTAAATCTGAGAAAGGCAGGCCCATTTGAGCTACTGTACAGTATATAGTTTTTCTTAATCTCTTGATTTTTGGACTAGGCTGCAGTGAACCCCAGGAGTCACTCTCTTTTCATGCCATTTCACCTCAGGTAGCCCATACTACTGTATATGGTATAGTTTTCCTCTTCATTATTTAGAATATCTAATCCTAATATTATGTTGGTCTTCCCTGATAATTGTTTCTTAAGTATGTATAATATCTTTATTTTGTTTTAAGAACAGAACAATAATAGAACATTGGATTTATATTGTATCTTTTATACAAAGTACAGTAATATACCTTTTATCCTTTAAGATATTTCCAAGCATCCCCCCCCAACATTTTCACAGTAAATTACAAATTAAGGGGGACTTATGCAAGTTATAGTCAACAGAATGGTAAAAGCCAAAAAGAAACATGTCAGTGTTCATTTATACTCCTTTGATGTCAGCAAATGCAGCCTGGGATATAACCAGAATTAACAAATGAAGTGAGTGTTCCTCATATGAAGACAGAAGATGTGACTGCATTTGACATGAACGTTTTTCAGTGTTATATCCTATCCTGTGATTGTGAGTTAATCACTTAATTATTGTATTGGCAAAAAAGTAACTAGATTAAAAGAAAATTCAGATTCTTATAGAAGTTACTTTTTTTTATTGATTTTTGCAATTAGTTACCATAACTTTTTTTGTCTTGATTTTATACGTGCATAATAATTGTTGTCTTATTAGACACTTTGGCTTCATAAATGCTAATTAAATACAGATCCTCTGCTCATGTTTACAAAGAGACACTGTAATTCAAGCTGCAGGCATGATGGTATGTCTGTGCTTCAGGATGTGAAAGTTCTTTTTTTACACTCAAGGACACTGTGCCATCAAAGTGCAAGAACTGCTGTAGCAGATTATTTGCAGATCATGGGACTAGCATTGCTTGATCTGGAGCTCTGGCTTGCAAATGGAAACTAAAGGTCATATCTACGGTAAGGGGTTGGGAAATCACTCATGTTAGTGACTCTGGAGACTAGAAACATGGATTTATAGAATGCTAATGGAGGTGGCAGTTTAAGTTGTGTTTTCTGTATATTTTACTGTAAACATTTTTCTTTCATTTGGAAAATTCTGGGAAAAGTCTTTGCTCTTTTAAAGTTATTCAGTAGTCTAAACCTCTGATTGCACTCACTAAGTTAGGCACAGAATAAGAGTCCTAATCTCAGATCAAGGTAGTATGAGGAGGATCAATTACTTATGTTTTTTGTCTTCAAAGGGAACCCTTCCAAATATTTTGTGTTAACCTTAAAAACTCTTTTGATAGTAATTATACATACAGTAAATTAAAAACTATTAGTATTTTTATTGATTGATATTTGTCTAAATAGTACCTGTTATGTTGGGATGTTTCAAAATGATCAGCGGCTTAAAGAAGGATGGTCTTCACAGTATATTGGAATGTGTTCCTTTGAGCGACAGCTAAAGTTGCCTATAAAATACATACCCCTGCATTTATATACGTATTATTTGCATTACCCAACTGACAATAAAAACATTTACATTTGCATGAATGTAATTAAATTGAGATTAATTTTAAGTTGACGTTGCCATTGAGTGAAATTAATTGCAAGTAGAAAGCAGAAAATTGCAGGAAATTTTTGATTGAGTCCATACAATTTGTGAAAATAAGAATGACTTGTCATTTGTACATAGTACAAGTATACAGTAAATAAAATACTGAATGTGCCTCATGCATCACATGACAGTTAATCCCTTCTAAATTGAATAGAATTTAATTATGAGTTTAACAAACTATAGGGCCTGTCTAATACTTACTGGCCTTCACTAAACTCACATATGAACTGTTTATGATTCACTCACTATTAAATGCTTTCTGCCTTCTGACTAACTTGAGCTGCCTGCTGAAAGTGTTATTTTTTTACTAAGTTTTACTTTAAGCCTGCCTGCTTCTGTAGGAAACTCAGTTCACCTATTCCATTTTACTCAACCCAAAAGAATTATACTATGACTGTTTAAACATCCTGATTTTAAAATGTGTGCTCTTGACTGCTCCTCCTACAGTCAGTGGATAATACCTTGCACTTAGTGTACCGAAGTTGACTAGTAATCTTTTATTTCCATCTTTACCCACACACTTATTTACTTTTAACACATACTTCCAACATGAAAGACCTCAAACACATTAAGACTTACCTTTGCTCCTGTATAGCTGAAAAAGCAGCAAAAGCCCTTCTAAAATGAAAAACTGGGAAAAATATCTACTTGATCCCATTGTAGCAATCAAAAATGAACTTTAAGAAATGAAGACTGTGTTTTAATCAAGTTTCACACCCAGACAAAATGCTGCAACAAACTGTCAGTACAGTACAATCCACCAGCAAGGATGACATCAGCATACAGCACACGCTGTGTACGTTAGCAAAACAAAATTATCAACAAAGAAAAACAGTCAAGAAAGCAAAACTAGTCTAAAGTGTATTGCAGTATGGAAGACTGAATAAGAAAATCTAGCCCTGAGTTTTTTGGCAACACAATCATGTTCAAAAGTGAGAGGAATGTAAAAGTGTCTTATTTTTCGTTGACAACATAAACAATGCGGCCTTTAACTGCTGAAGCCCATTTTAAATGAAGTCTGATAAGTGGTACAGTGGGATGCAAAAGTTTGGGCAACCTTGTTAATAGTCATTATTTTCCTGTATAAATCGTTGGTTGTTATGATAAAAAATGTCAGTTAAATATATCATATAGGAGACACACACAGTGATATTTGAGAAGTGAAATGAAGTTTATTGGATTTACAGAAAGTGTGCAATAATTGTTCAAACAAAATCAGGCAGGTGCATAAATTTGGGCACCGTTGTCATTTTATTGATTCCAAAACTTTTAGAACTAATTATTGGAACTCAAATTGGCTTGGTAGGCTCAGTGACCCCTGACCTACATACACAGGTGAATCCTATAATGAGAAAGAGTATTTAAGGGGGTCAATTGTAAGTTTCCCTCCTCCTTTAATTTTCTCTGAAGAGTAGCAACATGGGGGTCACAAAACAACTCTCAAATGACCTGAAGACAAAGATTGTTCACCATCATGGTTTAGGGGAAGGATACAGAAAGCTGTCCGAGAGATTTAAGCTGTCTGTTTCCACAGTTAGGAACATATTGAGGAAATGGAAGACCACAGGCTCAGTTCAAGTTAAGGCTCGAAATGGCAGACCAAGAAAGATTTCGGATAGACAGAAGCGACAAATGGTGAGAACAGTCAGAGTCAACCCACAGACCAGCACCAAAGACCTACAACATCATCTTGCAGCAGATGGAGTCACTGTGCATCGTTCAACCATTCAAGCACTTTACACAAGGAGATGCTGTATGCGAGAGTGATGCAGAGGAAGCCTTTTCTCCGCCCACAGCACAAACAGAGCCGCTTGAAGAATGCTCAAGCACATTTGGACAAGCCAGCTTCATTTTGGAATAAGGTGCTGTGGACTGATGAAACTAAAATTGAGTTATTTGGGCATAACAAGGGGCGTTATACATGGAGGAAAAAGAACACAGCATTCCAAGAAAAACACCTGCTACCTACAGTAAAATATGGTGGTGGTTCCATCATGCTGTGGGCTGTGTGGCCAGTGCAGGGACTGGGAATCTTGTCAAAGTTGAGGGACACATGGATTCCACTCAGTATCAGCAGATTCTGGAGACCAATGTCCAGAAATCAGTGACAAAGCTGAAGCTGCGCCGGGGCTGGATCTTTCAACAAGACAACGACCCGAAACACTGCTCAAAATCCACTAAGGCATTCATGCAGAGGAACAAGTACAATGTTCTGGAATGGCCATCTCAGTCCCTAGACCTGAATATAATTGAAAATCTGTGGTGTGAGTTAAAGAGAGCTGTCCATGCTCAGAAGCCATCAAACCTGAATGAACTAGAGATGTTTTGTAAAGAGGAATGGTCCAAAATACCTTCAACCATAATCCAGACTCTCATTGGAACCTACAGGAAGCGTTTAGAGGCTGTAATTTCTGCAAAAGGCGGATCTACTAAATATTGATTTCATTTCTTTTTTGTGGTGCCCAAATTTATGCACCTGCCTGATTTTGTTTGAACAATTATTGCACACTTTCTGTAAATCCAATAAACTTCATTTCACTTCTCAAATATCACTGTGTGTGTCTCCTATATGATACTGTATATTAACTGACATTTTTAATCGGAACAACCAACGATTTATACAGGAAAATAATGACTATTAACAAGGTTGCCCAAACTTTTGCATCCCACTGTATGTTCTGATGTGACATTGTTGACTTTGACTTGTTGTGGACCACCTGTTTATATGTTCCTCAGCATTTTCCTTTGTTGCTTGTCATAAGGAAGCTGTTTTCTTTCACAGGACTGTTTATTACTAGTAGTTTTTTGCCTTTCATACCATTCTTGTAGAGAAAAGCCAAGCAAAATGACACCTTTTATTGGCTAACTAAAAGGATTACAATATGCAAGCTTTCGAGGCAACTCAGGCCCCTTTTCTTCAGGCAAGATGTACCATTCTTGGTAAAACATTAAACAGTAAGGAATAGATTTTTGGGAAATATTTGGACTGACACAAGTAGGGTCAACTAAAGTCACTCTTCTGCCCATACTAAGGCTCAGCTGAAAACAAACAGCTGGCCTGCCTCAATTGTACCACAAACACCCGTCATGTGATGTACAACGTGTTGGAATATTGAATTTGTGTGGAGGATGTTTGTATTAAACGGTCTCACAACAGAAGTGAAAGAGGAAGTCTTTCTCCAAGTGGCATCTGACAGCACAGTTTATGGGTATAATAAAAATAAGTGAAAATGTCTGATACTGCCAGTAATAGCAAGAAGCTAGGTCATTTACAAGAATACTCTATTATTTTGGTTTAATCGAATCAAATTACCTGTTCACTATTTATTCTGGTCATAAGAATCTAATGTATATTAAAAACGTTAAATGTTCGAATGCAGGTCAGGTGCAGTGGGGTTTACTCTTCAGTTGATTATTATTATGTATTGCACTTGAAATAAAAATGTTAAAGCTCATTCTTTATCATGACTGTATGACCCTGCAGAAAAATTTCCTATCAATAACCCTCTCAGATCTTCCTGATAATTTACAGCTCAGTATTAGACATGTTCAGTTACAAATAGAGTACCTCATCCAAATAAAATTCTGGTAGGTAAATCTTTTAATATACTAGATTTATAGGGGAAAGTTATGGACTGGGCTCTTCTAATATATTTGGACATTTTGCCCTTAACCAGACAATGGAATTACTAAAATATTCTTGGTGGCAAGGGATGAATGCTGATAATCTGTGATTTTGCATTAGCCTTGTTCGAGAGAAGCTGAAGACAGCCAAAACCTCTTCTAAGCGGTGTGCTGTTGCTAGTGTAAATCAGCCCCAGAGTTTCTTGCTTTGCAAGACTTAGACCTGAGAGTTTCATCTTGCAATCTGAATCCTCCCTATATTGGATCAGCCAAGTAAGAAAACAGCTTAGGCCTGTCATTTATAAATTAGCTGGCCCTTTTTATTTCAAGGTTCATCCAGTATTGCATGTTTCATGCTTGAAACTAGTTTACACAAACTCCTCTTAGAAGAGGCATGAACAGCACCTTCCAATGCATGTGGACTACACCATAAAGAATTTGAGGTTTTGGCAGGGTTATGCATTTCCTGGCACGATTTCTTATTTAACATGTCAAACCCTTTTCCAGCTTCAACTTTGTTTGCTGGTTTAACATAGAGGTTTGATGAAAAATAGGAGTGGTTCTCGGTATTGTATTTTTTTTATTGTTTAACGTTTTTTCTTCTGGTCAGCTCCATTAATTTAGTTATCCTTCCTTTTTTTCGTAAAGCTCCTGTCAATACATTTCCAAATTATCGCACAATATTAAAAATTAACAGTTTACCCTGAATCATCTAACTACCCATTCTGTCTTTCCATTCTACATCATATTTAATAATTGCGGTACAATCTATGACTAGAACATCTCTGTCTCATTAATTATCAATCTTTGTCATTTGTGCAACTAGGAAATGTGGATGCTGAATTCACTATCTACAGATTAGCTTTATCCTTCATGCATAAAATGTGTTTTGATTCAATACTTATGCTGACTTGTGTACAATCTGAGCTATAATTACAATGCAGTGGGCTCTTAAAGCTATGATAATCCATTCATCTTTATTTTGCAGGGTGCACATATACCCTGAGTCTATTACTAACCCAGATATCTGCACATAACCTTTAACCTCCTTGGCATTAATCCCAACCATAACTTGGACTCAGAATTCTATGCAAAATGGTTATTCTTGAGTCACACCTGAAGCGACATGTAATGATCAGCTTTATAGTGTTAGTATAGTATAGTGTTATAGCGTAGCCTGAAAAAGTCTTGGGACGGTATTCTTCTGCCATCTAGTTGATGAAATAACACCATTCTGCAAAAAATCATGAATATTTCCAAGCTTCTTGACAGCTTTTTATGGTAACACTATGGTGACACATCAATATTAATGACAGGAGTGGAGCCTTCAACACAATGGAGAAGCTTTAAAGCCAGGTTTTAGGTCAAACTGAAACTAACCCTTACCTTGAATCAAGTGATAGCGATACAGATGTGAATTGGTCATCACACATTGACATGGACAGTGAAACTGACTTGTAGCTTTTAGTGATATTTCTGTTTGGTGCTGACAATCCTGCACATCCTCATCACCCATTTACAAGTAACCCCAATCTAAAGATGTTTATTGATCATGATAATCTGGATTATTTAAGATTTGCTGATGATAGTCTGGTGGAGAAAATAAACTTGTTGCTGAAGATGACATGTGGGTGTTTTTCTCTCTATTGATACTGCAAGGCATAGTGAGTAAACCAGTCCAGAGATGGAGTTGACACACAAATCCGTTGTCATTTTTGGTTATGAGTGTCTGTGTGAGTTATGAGTGAGTGTCATTTTTCACTCATTATGAAATAGCTGAATTTCAAAAATAACAATGACTGTGATAAAGCTAGCACCAAATAACTGTGGTAGTGTATTAAGGAATCAATCAAATGAAATTAAATCAAGTCAAAATCCTTATTGTCATTGTAGCAATGAGACATTGTACAACAAAATTTTAGGTGCAATTTTCCAGTGAAAAAAACAAATTTCAACAATATGCAGGTTTATGTTCCCGAACATGACATAAGTTTTAATGAAAGTGTCATGTGTTACAAGGGATTGTTGTCATAGATACAGCACAATATAGTATCAAGTACTACATGCTGTGCAAACCAAGCTCTGGATACATCTGGAACTCGGTACTTTATGCCAGTAAAGAGACCAAGTGGGATTGCAACAGCCAATACATCGACAGTGCTGTCACTGGCAAACCCTTTACTTGACCAGTGTTACTTTTTAATAAGAGACAGTTTCTATACCTTACACCTGAATGGCCTTAGATTTTACTTCAAAACTGATGCATATGGCATTGTAAAGCCAAACCACTGCAGTATGCCTGGTGACACTGGTTGTGTGAACAATTCAAGCTGCAAGCACAATGCAGTAGCTGCATGGCAAAAAAACAAAATGACAGCAGTCAAGTTGAAAGACAAAAAAGACATCTGTCTGCCTTCTAAGCACTGTTCATAATGCAGCAATTGTCAGTGTTCCTGTCAGGTTGAAATACTGAGATTTGTATGTTTTGCGCTGTGGTAGGTTACAATGACACAATGAGCTCTGTTGATTGTGTGAATCAGGTGCTTACATTCTACCCTGTCAAGCACAAGTGACAGAAAAAAACAGTACAAAAATACTTTGACATCTGCTTGAACAATGCCTATGTGCTTTGGTGACTGTTTCAAAATATATCACGTGAAGCACATGTCCTAAATCGGTACAGCAGAGGACCCTAGCCATACCTTTAATACTGTGATTATGTTGACAGATTGGATTGGTATTTTACTTGTTTCTGTTACACATGATAAAATGTTTTGATGTAGAAAAATCCAAACCTTTGCCTTGTTTTTCTGGGTGTACACATAACTCAAGGGAGACTACACAGGTGGTAAATGAAGCATTATGTATCTGTTCTCAAATACTAGACAAACATAGCAGCTTGATTTTTAATATTGATTTAACTTGTTGAACCACATAGCTGAGAAAGTAGGACATCATCATTATCAAACAGGGCTCCTTGATGCAGCAGCAAATAGAGCAATTGTATATATTTAGACGTTTTACAGTTTTTTGTATCCTACTTACCAAACTGCTTCTAGCAGTGCAAAATCTTGATGATATCAAAAGGTGAAATTATGCATAGGCAATACTAATTTATACCTTTTGGTTCTGGACTGCAGTTTATTCATGTAAAGCTAATTGTTGCTTGTCATATTATATTCCTACTTCATTGAGATGAAAATGTCAGGAATTAGCCTCGGGCTCTGTCCCAGGGCACTTCTTTTGCCTGCACATCATTTTTGGCACCTTCTGTCATTTTCTGTCCCTGTGCAACATTAATCTTGTAGCAGTCATGTGATGGGATGTGCAGACGAAATCAAAGAGGACTGGAAAAAAGAACTTTTCTCAAAACATTGTAGAATTGGCCTTCATGAAAGCCTCTTGTTTAGTGTTTCTCTGCCTACTGAATGTTACTGTTTCATGCCTTTCTTTTGACTCTTGCTTGATTTTTCAGTTTTTTGAGTTTAGTGTCTTTGGAAACATTGCATTTGGTTTCCTGTATTTTTGTAATCTGACCTGTTTGTTACTTGGATTATTTTGGATTTCAGCGTTCAAGTAAAGGTCATTTATTTTTATGTGGTCGTTATGGCTCTGAACTCTTCAGCTCGTCCTGATCTGCAACATAGCCATGTTTTGTGCCGCAAGCTTTTAAAAGGTGGCATGCTGCATTGCTGTCCAGCAACTTGGCTTTTTCTGTAGGGTAATCAACGCTGTGGGGCTTCTGTGCATATATTTGGACTTCTGTGGACATATAAACCCTAAGGTAATTTGCAGGCAAAATGTGTGGCTAGAGACTTCAACCGATTTAATATATGAAAACAGATTTTTAAAAGTGATAAAAGAGAGGTTCTTACTGCATGAAAATTCAACTGATAGTAATGCTGATATAATCACTGATTATGTCTATACACTCCTGCCATTGTACTCCACTATTTACAAGATTAGCCCAGTTAATATCTGGGTATTTAATGTCCCCCATGACGATAATATCCCCCTGTGAACTTAACCTTTTTAATATTTCTAAAAATATGCACATTGAAAATACTCTTTACATTGGGGGGCTCTATAACACACACCTAAAATAAGGCCTCTATCCCTAATGCTTTCCAGACAAATCTAGGGATTGTCACTAAGATGGGTTAATCATCCAACTGAAGAAGACCTGTATTTAAATTCTGTCTGACATAAACAGCAATCACCCTCCTTTTTTGTTTTGTCTGTCCTTCCTAACAAATGTTTTATACTCATCCCCACCTTTGTTATTTTGCCAGGTTTCTGTTATTACTATATCATAATTATGGTCAGCTACGTGCAACTCCAAGTCACTTATTTTATTTCTGATACTTTTGCATTAAAGAAAGCTATTTTAATATGTTACTTGTATTACTTTTGCACTTCGACTGTGTGTTAGAATTTATGCTACTATGCATATTTATTTGTACACTATTGTTTGCTCCTTTATGTATAGTTCTAAACCTGGCCTGTCATAATCTCCTTGCCCTCCCATTCCCTAGTTTAGACAATCCTCAACTAACCTATTCATACGACTCTCCAACACAGTGGTGCTCCTCCGGTGCAGATGTAACCCACTGCGGAGGAAAACATCCCATCTGTTCCAAAAAGACTATAAATGCCCCAAAAACTTAATACCCTTCCATCCTGCGCCAAGATTTTGAGTCATGCGTTAAGCCTTATAATCTCCTCAGTCTTACCTGAAATGGTGCGCATGACAAGGCAAAACCTCATGGAAGACTACATTGTCAGTTCTGCTCCTTAGCCTGGCCCCTAACTGTTTAAATTTGGATTGCAGAACTGACAGACTACCCTTACGTATGTCATTTGTTCCAATATGGACAATGTCAATTGGGCCCACCAGCTCTGGCCAAAGCCTATCTTCCAGGGTTGAGAGACTGGGAGGTCTCCCTTGTGTGCACCCAGAAAGCAACAAATGATATGATACTCTCTGCCTCTACAAAACCTGTGAATTCCTAATGATTCAGTCTCCAACTATCACAACCTCTCTCTTGTTCAGAACTGGTTTTGAGGTGGCTTGTTGGAGTTTGTCATTCCTTCCTACCACCTCAAAATTTTTAGAGACACTGTCCAGCTCTGCAAGGACCTAAACACAATTTGGCACTTCCAATTCTGGGATTGATGCACCAGGCAGTGTACACCCTTTGCTTTGCACCTTGTGACTGTGACCCACATCTGTAACTGTCTATTCTTGAGTCTCCTCTCGCACCACCTTAGCGTTGAACAATATCTCTCTAAAGGACACCTGGGCCAGGCATGAAAATTCTATACTGTGACGCAGGACAGCCAACTACTCCTCTAGTTTAGCAACATTGAGCTTGAGATGCTGGATCAGCTGGCATCTCCCGCAGATGTAGTCTTCATAAAAGACTGTCTCCTCCAAGCCATCCTCCAAAAAAGTCCAATATACAACAGGACTTGAATTGCATTGGCCTCATTATTTAAATTTGGCTTTGGATTACTAAAACTGCAAGACCTTTTTTAATTAAATTCTTTGATTTAAAAAACTACAAAATTAAAACTAAAAGTTAGATCAAAGAGCTACTGCAATTATGTTTCTCTTTCTGACCCCTTAATCTCATGTAACATTCTTCCCCTCAACTGCCTGCTGTTTGTGTTTCTTTGAGATTAACTTTACTTTTCTGTTTCTATTCTCCTGTCTTTGCCACCCCACTTATTACTTCCTTACCTTTGAAGTTCTCCACTCACACCGTTTGCTTTCCTTTGTATTAATGTCATCCTCTTAATTGCTCTACTTTCCGTAAAGCTGACTTCTTACAAATGTCTTCCTTCTTACTAGGTAAACTCATGTCTGCTACAACTTATATACTTTTTCTCTTGTCTGTTTCTACAGCTGTTTGTGCCTGATCTGTGCTTCTTCACTAGAATCATGGAGCCCTTCTCTTAATCTCTTGGAAGTCAGGCACCTACCTGTACTTAACATTAATGCTTTCTTATTTATGAACACGCATACTCTTGCTTTCTACTAGCATTAACACTTAATTGTATGAGTGTTATATAATGCTCTATCCAATTATTCTTTTTATGCCTTAACGTTTTTCCCCATTAAGGATTTGTTGTTACTTTTAAGTATTCATCACTAATTTCAGGTACTGATTTCTGTCTCGCCTTTCTGATGCTAGTTTTGAATACAAATAGTAAGTACAAGTAACCAAGTTCCCCAAACACTCAGCTATGTTTGCTACTATGCGGGTAATAAAAAAGCAAAAAACCTTTCTAAAGGCAAAAAAAATAATTCCAGCACAGCTCTTTAGTGGCAAACAAAAAAACAGGGTTTTTGTAGCAAATTTTGTCTTTTAATTAACACATATCTCAGAACACTAAACACTTCCACTCGCAAGGATGATGTCAGCACATCAGTACATCTCACTGTCTCGTGGTCAGTACTTCTTTCTTTCAGTATCATTCACAGCGCATCACTTTTTCCACATTTTGTTATGTTACAGCCTTATTCCAAAATGGATTAAATTCATTTTTTTTCCTCAAATTTCCCCCAAAAACGGGGAGTACTGTCCTACCTATTCCACCTGGGAGTCTTTTGTTGCAGTCTTTTTGTCAGAAGCACTTGTCCTTGTACCCTATTACTTCATTCCCTCCCATGAAACATATTATGTCTGACCATATTATTCTAGGTGTTTGCTGTCATTATTGGTTCCTTTTAAATTTAGGGTCCTTTTTAATTTTCAGGCTACAACTGTTGTAGATCACACTTTATTTTTTATTTATTTATTTTTTTTATTAATTTTATTACAATCCATACAAAGCAATCAAGTTTTTACAAAAAGAAAAACTGAGTTAAGAACAGATCGATCCCCACCCTGAGAGAGAGAGCAAGCAAAAACGTGTAAAATTTAAGGCTTGTAAACATACCTAAATTAATAAATTCTCTGTACTTCATGAACTTATTTTAAAATATTACTGATTATGATACTGCCATGTTTTGAAAAAAGTCTGTACAGATCCTCTAACTGAGTATTTGATTTTTCCAATTTCAAATAATATAACACATCAGTTTCCCACTGACTTAAAGAGGAGAGTTTGGGTTCTTCCAGTTTATCAGAATAAGTCTGCGTGCCAAAAGTGTAGTGAATGCAATCACAGTTTGTTTGTCTTTCTCCACTTTAAGCCCTTCTGGAAGAACCCCAAACACAGCTGTTAATGGGTTAGGAGGGATTGTGAGTCCAAGGCTGTCTGAGAGGTAATTAAAAATTTTTGTCCAGAATAATGTTAATTTGGTGCAGGCCCAGAACATGTGACCCAGTGAGGCTGGGACTTGGTTGCAGCGTCGCAGGTTGGATCATGCCCTGGAAACATTTTGAGAGTTTTAGTGAGACAGATGTGCTCAATATATAATTTTGAGTTGTATAATTGTATGCTTTGCACATATGGAGCTTGAGTGAATTCTCTGAATTGCTACTTTCCACTCTTTTTCCCAGTGTCCTCTTGGATCTTTGAAAGGGAGGGATTGTAAAATGATTTTATATATTGTAGAGATGGAGTCTAAGTCCTTGAGATTGAGCAATATTTTTCCAGCATGGATGAGGGTGCAAGATGAGGAAAATCTGGAAGGTTCTGTTTAACAAAGTTCCTGATTTGAAGATAGTGAAAGAAATGTGTAGCTGGAATGTTAAATTTGGAATGTAATTGTTCATAGGATGCAAAGACGTTGTCTATATAAAGATCTCTAAGCAAGTTAATTCCAAATTTTTCCAGATATTAAAACTGCATATGTTTGTGAAGGTTGAAAGAGGTGGTTATCTTACAGAAGTGCCACAGATAGAAGCTTCTCCGTCTTAAAATGCTTTCTACATTGGTTCCAGATTCTAAGTGAGTGGAGCACAATTAGGTTATTAGTGTATTGCCGATAACGTGTGTTTATTGGAGCAGAGCAAGGAATACAAAGAAGTACTGCAGGATTTTACTTCTATTGCGGTCCAAGCCTGTGTATGTTCTTCTATTTGTGTCCAGGTTCTTATGCCTGTATATTTGCTGCCCAGTAATAAAACTGGAAGTTAGGTAGAGCCATGCCGCCTTCTGCCTTTTGTCTTTGTAGGGTCGCTCTTTTGATGCGTGGATGTTTTGAATTCCAAATAAATGAGGTTATTGTTGAATCTAATTGCTTAAAGAATGATTTATTAATGTATATTGGATGTTTTGAAATAAAAAGGAGCTTAGGAAGAATATTCATCTTAACAGTGTTAATTCTTCCAGCTAGTGTGAGATGAAGGGTTGACCATCTATGCAAGTCTTGTTTAATTTTTTCCATGCAGACGTGAAATTTTGTTGATAAAGAGCTTTATGTTTACTTGTGATGTTTACCCTAGGTATTTAAACTGTTCTGCAATGATAAAAGGTAGGGTGTCTAATCTAATATTATATGCTTGAGAATTCACTGGAAAGAGTACACTTTTATTCAGATTAATTCTGAGACCAGAGATCTTTTGAAATTCTGTGAGTGCTGCTAAGACTGCAGGCACAGAATTTTCTGGGTCCGATATATACAGTACCATATCATCTGCATATAATGAGATTTTCTGTTCCAGTCCTTCTCTGCTAATCCCCTTTATCTGATCAGTATTTCGACAATGTATTGCCAGTGGTTCAATGGCAATGCAAACAGCAGCGGTGACAAGGGCATCCTTGTCTAGTGCCACGTTCTAGTTTAAAGTAGTCTGAGCAAATGTTGTTGATGCAAACTGAAGCTTCTGGGTTAGTATACAGTAATTTAATCCATGCACAAATGTTGGGCCAAACCCAAACTTCTCCAATGTAGTAAAAGGTATTTCCATTCAATCATGTCAATGCTTTTTCTGCATCCAATGATAATAATATTTCTGGGGTGTTTGATTTAGTTGGTGAGTATATTACATTAAACAGGCGTCGAAGATTTGAAGATAAGTGTCGGCCCCTAATAAATCCAGTTTGGTCTTGTGATATTACGAGGGAGCACTTTCTCCATCCTTCTAGCTATGATTTTAGAGAGTATTTTAACGTCGTTATTCAGAAGTGAAATTGGTCTGTATGATGCACATTGTAATAAGTCCTTATTTTGTTTTGGAAAACAGTGATTAGTGCTTGGCGAAAGGTTTGTGGAAGAATTGGTTATCTCTGGCTTCTGTAAATGTTGCTAATAGGAGGGAGCTAGCTGAGCGGAGAATTTCTTGTAAAATTCTGCAGGGTAGCCATCAGGGCCTGCTGCTTTCCACCTTGGAGTGACTTTATAGCATCTAGTAATTCTGATAATGCCAGAGGTTTATCAAGTTCCTCCACACTAAAAGCGTCTATTTGTGGTATCTGTAATGTATCCAGAAATGCATTAGATTGTGTATTGTCTTCTTTAAACTCAGTAGTATATAGGGATTTATAGTAGTCTCTGAAAGTGTGCATTATATTTTTGTGTTCATGATTTTATCTCCGTTCGTGTTAGTGATTACGAGATTGCGTTGCACTTCTTGCTTGTGAATTTGTTGAGCTAAAAGCTTATTAGCTTTCTCTCCATGTTCATAATAATGATGTCTGGATTTGTAAATTAGTTGTTCAGTTTCTTTAGTTGTCAAGAGGTTTAATTCTGAATGTAGAGCCTGCCTCCTCCTATGTAGAGTCTCGCTTGGTAGTCTGAGTGTTCTTCATCTATTTTAGTAATTTCGCTTTTTATCTCTGCTACTTTCTTGGCTTCGGATTTATTTCTGTGGGAAAGATATGAGATAATCTGTCCTCTTAAGAAGGCCTTAAGAGTTTCCCAGAGTATTCCTGCAGAGATCTCAGGGATGTATTTGTCTCTAGAAAGAATTTGATTTGTTTGGATATAAATTCAGTACAATTCTCGTCAGCTAATAGAAGCGGGTTGAGGCCATCTGCGGGTGAGTGTATGGGGCTTAGTAATTTTAGCTCCAAGATCATAGGTGCATGGTCAGAAATAACAATAGCATCGTATTTGCAAGATTTAATCTTAGGCAAGAAGTTATTGTCTATAAAGAAGTAATCAATCCTTGAGTAGCAATGATGTACTGGTGAGTAGAAAGAATATGTTCTTGAATTTGGGTTTAAAAACCTCCAGGGGTCTGATAAGTTGTGATCAGTTATAAACTTTGTAATTATCTTTGCGGTGTTAGATGCGTTCCCCTGTGGAGGAAGTCCTATCTAAAAGTGGATTTAGAACACAATTAAAGTCCCCAGCCATTATAACTTTATGAGTGTTCAGATTGGGAATGGATGCAAATAAATTTTGTATAAATTCCTTATCATCAACATTAGGTGCATAAACATTTATCAAAATCATTTTACAGTTAGATAAGTCTCCCATGACCATTACATATCTCCCTTCAGGATCCAATACTACATCTGATGCTACAAATGGTACTGTTCTATGTATGAGAATTCCCACACCTCTAGTTTTCTTTGTAAAACAAGAATGGAACATTTGGCCAGTCCAGTCTTTTGCAGCGGAACTGATCCTTGCTTAGTAAGTGGGTTTCCTGTAAAAATACTATTTTAGCATTTAGACCTGTTAGGTGAGAGAGTACTTTCTTTCTCTTTAATTCGTGATTCAGGCCTTTAACATTCCAGCTTACGAAGTTAACTGTCCCATCATGGAGACACTGATTCTGAGTTTTTGATGTCATTTTATAGTCTTAACTGGAAGTGAGACAGCTTTAAGTCTTAATTTCCTATTTCCCCTAGAGTTGTTGCCATGCAGCTTATTATTATTGGTAGTTATAATTATAAAGATTAGAGGATAGATTAGGTATAGATCAAGCCTGCTCTCTTTCTCTCCCCTTAACCCCCACCCTCCCTTTTGCCTCCCCAAGTGAGGCTAAAACCCACTTCACACAGTCCCAGTCCTCTGACATACCCAGAGACAGAGCACGTCCAAAGCAAAACAAGCCCCATGCAGCGCTTTAGGGTTAAAAGATAGAGATATCTATTACCAATATAGTCTTAAAAAAAAAAAAAAAGAATTTTGCACTTAAAATATATATATAGTCTTCAGCAATTTTAGTGCATTAAGATGATACACCCAGATAATAAACCCGGGGGATGGTGTTAAAATGTGTCCAGAATAAGCATAACAAGTCTTAATGCAGTAATAGCAATAACAATAAACCAAGGGTATGATATTGAACAGTCTCGTTTAGGGTAGAGATGAAATAATTAGAAAAAAAAAAAAAAAAGAAAAAGTAATTAAGCACAATAAAACATAAACAGATAGCGCCTAGTAATACTAAGTAATAATAAGAATATATGAGAATATATGCTGATAAAACCCGTATTTTAAAACAATAGATCAGACAGTAGATTATTAATCCTTGCTTTATCATTAACGCCATGACTCACTATTATGTATCAGAATAGTCCGGGATCAGCTTTCTTAATTCCTTTTCTGCTTCTTCCTTGCTAGCGAAGACATAGAATTGACCCTGCCATTCCACTTTCAGTTTTGCGGATACAAGAGGCTGTATTTGAGCTGGCTTGCCGTAACGCTGTTTAATGTTGTAGAAGGCTGCGCGTTTAGTAGCTGTTGCTGGAGAGAAGTCAGGAAGATACGAATGTGGTTATTTTCATATATAATATCTTCCTTGTTTCTGAGGAATGCCATCACCTCTAGCTTAAATGATAATCATTCAAAACGAACTATAAAAGATCTGGGTCTGGGTCTAACGGTGTTTGATCGCGATGCGTAAGCGCTGCTATCTCAGATTCTGCTTTAAAGTCGTCCCCGATTATTTTAGAAAAAAGTTCAGCTGCGAATTTCACAGGGTTTGAACTTTCTCGATTCTCAGGCAGACCTTCAATTCTGACATTATACCTTCTACTTCCATCTTCCAAAGCAGCCAGTCTGTCTCCGAGTTTTTTGCATTCGGAGCTGACATTTTCTGCTTTTTCTTCAGCACTGGTAGCTAAATTTTCGGCTATTTCAATCCTAGACGTGAATGTGTCCTTGAGATCCTCCAGTTGATCAGTAAGCGTTTCAATTTTACCCAGCACCTGTCACATCTCTACTTGCATTTCTTGTCGCAGCCTTTCATTTGCCTGTTGCAGCATCAGCCGCTGCGTTTCGTTTGCTTGTTGCAACTCCTGCCGCTGCCTTTCGTTTGCTTGTTGCCATTCCTGTTTCAATTCCTGTTTCAGTCTCTCATGTGTCTTTGCCCTTGCTTTCTCATTTGCCTTCTCGGTTTTCTTTATATCTTGTATGAGCTCAGTGAACATCACCTGCAGTTTAGACATTTCAGTTGTGCTTTCTTGTACCGTAGGTGAAGCGTCAGGCTCTACTGTAGCTGGTGTCCCCGCTATTCCTGGCTCGCGTGGAGTAATTGAGATCACGGACTGTAAGGCCTTTTCCAGTTTCTGGTGTTCTTCTCTGATCGGCGAGCTATCAAGATCTGCACTCATGATCGTACATTCGCTCCCTTTTTCACTCTCAGCCAGCGATGATGTAGCGGACCTTGGTCCCGAAGAGTCTGTACTTTCGCCCAGCTGATCCAGGTCTCTCTCTGAAAGGCCGTATCTTGAGCTAGGGCTTGCTGATCTTAGCTTGGGTGCAGCTTTAGTTTTCGATTCTTTTGAACCCCCTTTCTTGTTGGCCATGTTTATATATGCTTACATATATACTGTAGCAGTCTCCTTGGGTTGAATAGATACAGGATATCTCAGGATAAGCAGCAAATAATATGAAAAATAACACCGCTGCTAGCAGAGCTCCACTTCAGACATCCATCTCTCGCATTGAACGAGACCAAAATGATCACACTTTATTTTGACAAAGATTTTTACATTTTAATGGTCAATATTGCCATGTATGCAGAGTACACTGAAATTTCCTGTTTGCATGTGCGATTCAACATGTGACACTTCACTCTCCAACACATTGATAAATAAGTTTGACTACCTTACCTCAAACAACTTTCTTTACCTTTAAATATTGATCTTCCTTATCCTTTAAACCCAATGTAAATTGCATCGCATGTAATAGTTTGTTTAATTTTTTCTGTGTATTTGTTTTATTCTTAGAAGTCTCTAGTTTTAACTTTTAAATTTTAAATTATTTATGTATGGTGTTCTTATTTCTATACACAAAAATATGAAGAATAATGATTTAAAAACAACAAAATAGCAATAACAGTTATAAACACAAGTTGATATATAATAAAGTCTGGGTTTATTGAATCACCTTTTTCAAGAAACATGTCAGTTTGTTGTTGTTTTGCAAAATGTAGGTAATACCATGCAACAGACTGCTAAAAAACTGAAGTAGGTGTCCACTACTGTCTTGAGATGAGGGCAAAATGGATCTAACCAGGACAGAAAAAGAAGATGAAGCCCGAATGCACATGCACAAGAGGATAAGTGCATCAGAGTCTGCAGTGTGAGAAACAGATTCCTTACAGGTCCACATTTAGTTGCTTCCTTAAATAGTAGATACCAAATGCCAGTGTCTTTCTTAACCTGTTCTCTACTTGCTTAGTCTCTTTTTTTAAAATAACACAGCAAGTAGGCCATCTAGTAAAGCAATGAAGACTCACCATGAAGTGCAATATTAAATGCATTATTTATTTGAGTGTCAAAATTATGACAATACTCTGGCAGTGTAAGAGTAAAGGATGCATCAGGGTATATAGCACACATTTAGATGTTCAATTTATCAATAAAAAACCCTGATGTGTTTAACTATAAAAATGAGGACAAAGATATAAAATAGCCTTTAGCAAAGGTTAAGCATAATAAACATTAAACCAGTAGCGAAAACCCGTTATAAGTGTGAAGCCAGTACGGCAAATTACTTTTCTTGCAATACCAAATTACAAATAACATTTCCAAATAATATGGATGCGTGTTTTCAAATCGCCACTCACATTGTAACTGAGAGTTAAGACCATTTTTAGTTTTTAATCAAAGATGACAAAAGTAACTAAAAATGATTTTATACTTCTTCAAATTTACACCAAATAAGCCAAACCTGAATCTGAGCTTGAGTAAGAAGACATTTTTAACCTGCATAATTCTGCCATGTCTGGTTAATAGGCAATTCATAAGTTGCCACTTATGATTAAACACAAGTGTCCAATTTGATGGACTGGACTCATCCAGGGTCATATTGCACCTTGAGCCCCATGCATTATCAAGTGTATCAGGAGCAAAATGTAATACATAATACATAATATATCACAAATATATTTCAAGATATTTACATCAGAAGTACATTTCAGTTTCAGAGCTCCACATACTGAGATTTAAATTTTGGTCTATAGGAGGTTTGCATATTCTCTTTTTCATCCACATCTTAAAGACAGGGAACCCTGAATTGGTGAAGTAGGATTGAAAATCAGTGTGTATGAGTGTGCCCACTAATGGACTGGCATTCCATCTAGAGTTTGTACTGTAACTAATGCTCCCAGGGTAGCAGCCTGGTTCTGTGCAATTCACTTTCTCTTAAATACATCATAAATGAATGCAGATACAGATATTACAAATATTATGGATATTCATCAGAAACAGAAATAACTCTGTATCTGCCTATTAGTATTTGATTTATTGGAGAATGGTTTAACAGTGACTGTAATTAATACATTTAAAAGACGCAAAGTTATGGTTTGAATGTTAATAATTAATTTTCACAGTGAACACTTGTTTTGTTTTTCAAGACAGATGATAACATTATGGTAGTGATGTGTTGTAAACCAGTAGAAATAAGACAGAGGTAGAAATTGATAGTTTTTGCCATGATTGAATACATCAGGAAACTGCCTTGGTTACTTGTCACAAAAGAGATGCATGGGTGGGAGCGGCTGTTCTGTTGTCTTCTGACACAATGCAGCATATGCTGGAACAGCAATGGAGATGATAATAGAAGGCGAACATTCAAACACCAATGTATGCATAACAGCACTTCTCATAATGCACAACTGAAGCCTTAGACACCAACTAACCTTTCCTCTGCCTCCAAAACTGTTTATATAAATGATTGCATCTTCAAAGTTTGAAGAGGATCCCCATCCCTTCCTCCTGCTCTCTGACGTTATTTTTAGATTTGATCTTGTCTTCAAAGTTTGAAGGGAGACCATTTCCCTACCTCTGCCATCTCTGAAGAAGCCGATTAAACAGAGTAAACAGGCTATTTGTTTCACTCCAAACACTGATGATAATGATAATAAGGTAGCCCTGGATTAACCATTAAGCAAATTAAGAACATATCTTGGGCACCAAAGGGAAATTGAGCACCAGAAAGTTTTTAAAAAAGTAGAAAGAAGCGTTAAATGTAAATAAAGTAGGCCACAGTAAGCATTATTTGTACATCTTTTGATCTATGTAAAAAATGCTGTATATCTTCAAAGTTAGAAAGTAATGGAATGGGAGATGTTTTGTTTCATACAAATAATGATGTTTCTTCAATAGAATACCATTTTTTAAAAATTGTCCACCAACATTGATTACTGTAGAAAGACGATTTTGAAAATCAGAAGTGTGACAAGTATAAAAGCTTCCTTTTTGCTGCATTGTAATGCTTGGTTTTAATAGTCCCTGCTATATTCAGTCGGCTGAGATCTAAATTGTCTTTGGTTTGTCTTTATAATGTTTTTTCGTATTTACAAAAATGTTTTGAAAGGCTAGTTAGACTTGCTTGTTTTGGTTCAATAGGGAGCCAAAGAAATACCTCTTTGAATTTTTATTTTTTATTGTCAATCTTGTTTCATTTTAATGACATGTGCAATAAGTATATGTTTATTTCTTATTCAAGTCTTCTTATTTCTTTATTTTGTACAATTTTTATTATAATTTAATTAGATCAGCTAACTCAATTCATTCTTTTAAAAAACTCATTAAAACTCGTTGGTTCAGGAAGGCATTTAACTTACCCTGACATTTTAACCCCTTTTTCAGCTTACATCTTTGCCCAACTGCTCAGGATAATTTGCATTTGTATCACAAATTATAGTATTTGTTAGTGTTTTCTTGCAGTATTTGTATTTTATTCTGGTTGATTGGCCATTAATTTAATTCAAAGCTTTGTGTTTCTGTATTTATCTTTATTTAGTGTTTTATGCTAATATTTTGTATCCAATACTGTGTATTTCTTTTTTTTGTGCTTTTTCCTGTTGTTCATTCTGAAATTCTGTGAAGCGCTTTCAGCGTGAAAAACATGGTATATAAATTAAATTTCTTATTTATTGTTATTATTATTACTTTAGTTGATTAAAATGATTCTTATGAAAAGAGACATCACAGTAGAACTGGCTACTGTTAACCAATGAAAATGGATTCAGTCTGAAAAGTATATGCACATAGATTATACCTTGATATATACGAGGTGGTCCAGATCTAATTATGCAGATCCAGATCGTCTGGATGACTTTGACTTATGTGGGGACGATTCCAGTTCAGCGCGAAGACAATTCTTCATGTTGTCAATTCGCACGCTTTTCGATGGTCCAGGATTTTTCGGGTGATTTTCTATGTAATAAACTTAATAAGATATAGTGTAATGAAAATAGCATAATTAGATCTGGACCACCCTATAGTATAACCATGCTAGTTTTTAATTATATCTTCATATACATTTCTGGCCATACCACCACCCCTTATTATATGGAGTACAAATCTAAATGCATGCAGAACCATAGACCTGGTAGAAAATTAAATTAAATGTGTAAGAGTAAATGTAGACAGGAATTATATAAACTGGTAAAGTTGGGAGAAAGGTGAATCTCTTTTTTGAAAGCAATAGAAAAATGGGTAGAATTATTTTTATTCTTCGAATGTTGACGTTAATAATGTTTATATGTATGTTGGTGGCCTTTAATGTGTCAACATCATTTTCTGTGATTTCAGGTCTGTTGGTAATTTGTCATTGAAAAGCAATGATGAATTAATATATTCCATGTCAGAGATAATGAACACAGTGAACACATTGGGAAAGACTTTTCAGTTTATGGTGGCAAAACTGTTATGGACTGTGGAGGTGGTTGTGGTTTACAGGAATAGTTTAGATGTTTGAGTCAAAGTGAGAAAACCTGATATTACTCAAGGGGTAGTTAACAAAAACCATGGATAAGATAGGAGACTTCTTTGTTGCCAATAAGCTAACTTTGCCTATATATTTGCAAGTTACTATTTTCAGTTGTGTATGATGTTGTGCAGTGATTTGTGTTTTTGTGTTTGAGTCATATAATAGCATAGTACTTCATAAAAAATTATTAAATGAATTGTCCTTTTTTAGTAAATAAAAGTATAAATTACCTTGGGGGTATTTTTCGTACATGGATTACTTGTTTAGCCGGAAGTAATTGTTGATGACTTGGCATGATCCTGGATCTGTCGGTTTTTCAAAACTCTTGCTGGATGTGTTGTCATAGCAGCACATCCAAATCCTCAAACCTGCTCGGAGCCGGTTTGTTTTATGTGAACAAGGATTAGCTCACACACTTAATCGGTGACCATGCATGAAATTCATTCAGTCATAGTTTCACCGTTCATGAATGAGCAACAAATTTATATTGGTGCGCAAATTATATGAAGAGAATTTCATATAGAGAGGGTTTTACGCAATCGGCAAGATCCTTTATTGCTCCTGGAGGAAATTATTTTCGAAAGATACCGCTTTTGCCGAGGGGGAATATTGTACCTCAAAGATTTATTAGCACCTTATATTCGAAGTCAAACTCGGTGAAGTCAGGCTCTCACAACCACACAGACAGTATGCATTGCCTTGAGATTTTTTGCAAGCGGCACTTTTTTTATATACTGTAGGCGATGCGGAAAATCTGTCTAAAAGTGCAGTTTGCTAGGCAATTCGTAAAGTCTGTTTGGCTCTGAAATATTTCCTTCGGGTTTTCATACTTTTTCCTGGACACCTGCGTGTGCAGACAATAAAAGAAGCGTTTCATGCCATTGAGGTACTCAGGCAAAAACACCCACAGTTCCATAAAGAATCTCACAATCAGCCTAACATTCTCATTACGCAGGATTTCCAAATGTGATTGGGGCACATGGGACTGATCAGAGTGGAGTTTGATCAAACATTATTTGGAAAATGTACCTCTCCTCCTGATGAATAATCAGACACAGTGTCTTCATCAAATATTTGACCTCCGTCAATATCTCGTTGGTCAGACACAAGTTCTAGGGATATGACATTCCCAGCAACTGACTCAACAAAGAAAATGCCCTCAGAAACAGGGCGATGGGCATTTTGCTGGAGGGTCAACTCTTCTGCAGGGGTTAGGTCTGGACCGATTGGACCTCCACCTGTTTTTTTGCTTGTCTGCCTTCTTATTAGCTTTAAGATTAATGTTTTTTATATTATATATGATTCTTTATGTCAACAATTCTTTAAATAGTTATATATATTTACCAGTTTGAAGTATATTCTTGTACTTCACTTTAACCTGTTCCCTTGCTCTCCTTGTGCTCACGTTTGATCTGGAATTATGACATATTAAATAATAATTAATCTGACACATAGGAAATGAAAAGCTGCATTCAGTAAGTACAATGCACACTACTTAGCATTTAATTTGTCGGTCACTTTTTGCCAGCCGTCTTTTCTGGTTTGGGCAGCTTTTGCAGTGTTACCCCTTGTGCATGTTAAATCTTGAAATTCTTCATATCCTTCGAATAAAAGGTCCTGCTCCGCTTGTGTGGGGAAAAAAAATGCTGATCATGTTTTCTAGACTCGGTATATATGGGCTTTTCAATCAGCGCGGTCGCGCGCATTCATCTCGGATGATTCGATCCAACTAGACCGATCTACCACACGGCTGCGTTTGAAAAACCGACTTATCCTGGATGAGCTTCACCGACATTAACTCATCCAAGATGAGGCATCTGATCTCGGATGATTTAAGCGACGTACGGAAAATACCCCAGGTGAAGAAATCATGGTATTCTACTTTTCTTTAGTTTATCACAAGAATACCTCTGTAGATTGTTTTATTGGCATTCTGTAGGCTTTGTAGGAAGCCTACATTTTTAAGTTAAACCAAGTATACTTACACTGTCACTAACAGAGCCTAGAAATGTGATAGAATGAAACAATATAGAAGGTCTATATACAGAGATACGAGTATAGGTATTTGTATTTACAGTGTAAAGTATATTGTTTTGTGTTTTCAGAATCGTACCTTTTTGAATATTGTTTTTAACCAAAGGTAAAAATTATACAAAACAAGTTTTGTTTATACACACAAGAAAATTTCCCTGGATGAGCCAAAGAATGGTACTTGGGAGTTGGGAGGCCTGGTCACCCCAGCTTGGGTTAGTGCCACCATGGCCCTCTTTAGAAAAGTCAGAGTGACCATGATGATGATGATATTTGAATCACAATTATGAGCAAAGTAATATGGTAATTAGAACAGCCGGTTAGTAATTCCAAGGTTCAGAGACTTACTGTTAATTGGTGATGTTGAATTGTCCATAAATGCATTAAATTTGTTCTAACATCTCATGTTTGTAAAATGAATGCCTAAATAAGCACCAAAATTGGTAGCTACTGTAAAATAATCTGTATGAATTTATTTTTTAAAGAACACAAGAATACAAGTAGTACTTGTATTTGCCTACATACGACCTGACAAAGTCAATAGTTACATTAGCACCTCTTGCAGAGCTATGATATACAAGGAAAAAGATCCACTGTGATCAGTCGAAATATATACTAAGTTTAACCATAAAAATTTAATAATACACAACAACGAATAAATAAGAAAGCAGTTGGAGTTTAACATTTTCACATCTTAACAGTGCAATAAAAAAATTGCTTTGACTTGATGTTTTTTCATATAGATGATTCTGGTGATGAAGACCCCAGCTCCCAGTCTGACAAAACCAAGCTCCATAGCACCCTTAAGATTCTGTCAAGTAAGCTTGATGATCTGAATACATGCAATGACCTCATTTCAAAACATGGAGCAGCTTTACAGAGATCATTAAGTGAGCTGGAAAACCTTAGAATACCTTCAGAAAGTGGAGAAAAAATCAAAGCTGTCAATGAAAGAGCCACTCTCTTCAGGATCACCTCCAATGCTATGATCAATGTAAGTAAATGTACACAGCATTTTTGACTCTTTAATGTTCTTAGTTAATTATTAATATGTACTCACCTCAACTGAATTGTGTTTTTTATTGGTTCTCTTGGAAGTGGTTCAGCCCTTATAGATAAATTTCTTTTATTCTCCTTCTGTGCCTATTAAAGAAAAAATCCTATTTAAATGTGTAATAAAAATCCTTTTTTGGGCTTCTGCAAAAAAATATTTTTCTGCCAGACATCCTTTGGAAATGTACAAAAAAGAGTGAATTGCAAATTTTGATTAAAATGTACCTATACTTAAATTACAGCCATGTACCATATTTGAATTTTAAGCATAATTTTTAAAATCATAATACTAAACATTTGTGAATTGTTTCTTGTGTGATATAATTTGATATTCTCAAGCCCAATTCTAATTCAGGCTCGTGAAAAGATTCGTTTTCACTTATTTTTATTTAACACATCATCAAGATCAGAATGCTGTCCATATTTAGCATTATACTATATAACAGTACACATTCATACAAGCACAGTTGACATATATATTTACTATACAATTGTGATGAAATAACGTACACAAAAATGCTCATAAAGTGTTGAGGAATTGCCCCGTATATTGCTTGCAGCAAAATGGTCAATTTGTTTGAAATAAATCATACAGTAGACAACGTTTAATGATGAGCGGTGGCTATTTATACAAGAAAATGGCTGCCAGACATGATTACAGAGGAAATGATGTAATTGTGGGCAGACCGGAAGTGACGTCATCATCTGACGCCGGAAGTGGCATCATCAAAGTTGAGCCGGAAGTGACGACTGTCGCTACCCAATCTGCGTGCCTACCCAATTTGCGCGCACAGGCGTATTGAAAGCCTAACATGCCGTAAAGTGTTCACACATGCATTAAACAAATTGGGCAGCACCGTAAAGTGTGTGATGCAGCAGCCTTTCAATACATCATAGATCGGGCCGGCCAAGGAAACCAGGTAGTGACACACACCGCATGCACTTAATGAAAAAAATATTAAAAACAAAAAAATCTACTTTACGGCACGGCCCAATTGGAACTGTGCATGCAGTACAACTTGACATTAAGGTATATTTATTTTAGTTCCACATTAGTTGACCAGAATGACAATATTCATCCTGCAAAATAAATGAAGCAGCCTTTGTGGCGTAACGTTGATGTCCAATGTTCAATTGCCATAAGAGAAAGCTTAGGTGTGTACACCTGATAAGCCCCAATTAGGGCAAAACATATGCGGTGTACTCTTTGTATTATTTGGCAGGTACTATATATATATATATATATATATATATATATATATATATATATATATATATATATATATATAGTGTTTTTATTTTCCCACTCACGTAATAAATCATATAAAGTTTCCTTTCCGTTTTGATCTATTGTTGCAATTTCCCTCAACCAGCTTTATAGAAATATATGATCCTTTTTCAAAAAAAGAAAAAAACAAAGTGTTGCTGACTGTCCCTGTTCTTAGTGCTGTTACTGTCCACTTGTTAAAATTCTTTAGTTCGTTCTGAGTTGTGTAATCAGGTCAGATACCAAAAAAATGAAGAGCATAAAGCCACTGGTTCAAATCCTCATTTATTCTAATGGCTATTAATCTTACAAATAAGTTTAACTTTATATACACAGACTTAAATTAAGGAAGTGAGCTGTTATCACTTGAATCAATCTACTTGATCTATTTTTTTACAGTAAGTTGCTTGCTGCTATAGTTCATATTTGTAATACATTTGTTCTTTGTGATGTGTTTTTAATGTTATTTCAAGGCATCTCTGTAAAACACCCTGAGAAACCAACTTACCTATTAATATAATAAAACTGAACTGAATTTAACAGCTGTAAAATAAAATATTCTTCACTAACTGAGTAGAATTTAAACAGCATGAAGTAGTTCAGTTGATGATGAACACCATGTGGACGGAGGGCAGCGATATTCATTCTTACAAGTTTAATCAACATAACACACCGCTGTTAGTGTGCAGACTCCTCATCTCATGTCAATGATTTTATTCACCCATATTGACACAGAGCCAGTTCATTTTGATAACTTTAAAAAAAGGAAATACACTTATTCATACATTTTTTATTGAAGAAATAAATGGTATGTTTAAAAATAAAAGTGAAAGATCTGTGAACAATGTTTCTCAAAAACAAATTATACACACACCCATATATATATGTATATAATATATACTGTATATATATTATGAGCAAAAAATTCAGTAATCATAAAGATGTATAAATGGTAAATGCATTTAACTAGAACACAACTACAATGAAAATGGCCAACAAGGGGAGGTGTTAAAAATTATTAGGGAAGGAGAACACAAATATATTTACAGATTTTTACCTTAGTATTTAAAAAAAATTTGTCAAGGTTTTAAACACAATGAAAGTGAATAATTAAATTTGTCAAAAAAGGAAAAATGCTATTTTAGCTTTATGAACAAGATGCAACTCAGAGTCAAAGTGTTGTTATCCAGCAATAGTCCATAAAAACATGTTCTATTTAAACTGATATTTTCCCTGATCTGTCCCTTAACATTTGTTCACTAATAATATTTCTATATCACCTTTGCTTACAAGTGTAGCTCTAACTGCTCTACAAAAATATACACTTACAAAGAAGGCATTATAAAAGTAAATGAGAAGCAAATGGAGGGGTCCTTGTCCTTTGTAATAAATACACTGCCTGGTCAAATGGCCGGGGACAAAGACAAACTTACAGCCTTCAAGAATACTGGAGATAATAAACCTCTGGGGGTCCCAAGCCAAAGCCCACGCAGACCCCTCTGCACATCCCAGCATACATAACTGTGGCCGTCACACTCTAATTACAATTCCATTTTAGGACGTCTTGTGAACTTTTCTTCTCAGACAGTTGGAGTTGATTTAACAGACGGTGGAGACGCAGGGGGGCACCATTGCAATAAACTGGGAAAAAAACAATAGAGAAAAACAGCAGAGCTTAGTGCCCAGTGCAGATCAGACAAACTGTACACAGTACAATTTCTAATCTATTACAACCAATGCAAGTAACTAAGAAAAAGACAAATTAGAAAAGTGGGCTTGTTGAAGTTTTTTGAAATGCTTGACATTTGTAGACTGGCACTTTTCTATTGGCAAAGCATTCCAGATTTTGTTGCATGAGTACAGAAAGCTGCCAGTTTTTATGGTTGATCTTGGAATAAAAAGCAAAGCAACGTTTGAGAAAAGAAATGTTAGGAGCAGACACTCCAAAATACAGGCAGGGTCTAAAATACTCAAAGCCTTCTATATATTTAATAGAACCTTGAAATCAATTCTGTGTTAAACAGGAAGCCAGTGTAATGAGACTGAGACAGTTTTCAGAAGAAAAAAAACCAAAAACGCCAATACCTCGTGATCACTTGGCAAAGGCACAGCAGATCAGAGCAGGGATTGAGATGGAGGATTCTAGAAGTGCCAGTTAGGAGGGGCAGCCTCTACTTCAACATGGCACACATCTCTCCATCCTTCTTCTTTAACTGCTGCCCCATAACACGGCCAGAATCTTCTACTTCACTGTAACTGTTAAAAACATAAACACAATAGATGCACGATGTTCACTCAGGGAGTTCAAATATTACTAAAGTGTACTCTTACTTCTTGTTCTGCCTCCTTTCTTGGTCACTTGTAGTTCAATTATTACCAAAGTAAACCATCACAATAGATAAAGGTCTGCTTAGAGTAAAGTCTAATAATATTTTTTTAAATTACTGTGGTTTTTTGTTGGATGTTGAAAGAACCCCACTGTCATTATATGTTGCAAAAGCACAGTAACTTAAGAAAATAAATGGTATTTTGCAAAGCAGAACAATATGTTTAGTGACTGCTGGTACTGATGAGCCTCAGTCTCTGTGTTTGTGAGGATTCACATTCTGAGGCTTACCTGTCTAAAATTAAAAAGTCGTGTTACTTACTGGACAGAATGAGCAGACATACAGTACAGTATTCAAGGCAGCAAAATATTACAGATCAAATCATAAATATGGGGAGGCTTTGCAGGAATTGTGCACAAATTATTTTTGAAACTGAAAGCCTCAATAGTCTTACCTGTACAAATAGCAAATTTAACATGAACTGCATATCATCTCCAACTGGAAATCTTAAAAGCAGAAGAAAAGAACAACCAGTTGTGTCTCAGAATTCGGGTACACTGGTATCTGTTCAGCCACATGGCAGGCTGGTTACCACCCGGCATCCTGTAGGGTCTAGAAAAAAAATACAATAAAGGGGCATTGTTTTTATAACTGCAGCAATAAGAAAAGTTATTTCTAAGGATCAAGCTGTTGCTGTTGTTACGTGCCCAGCCTGTCACTGTGCCACATCAGACGCACACCACACTTTTCTGATGACTTTGGATATAAATTTAAAAATTGTCTGTTTTCAACCATGGAATTTTTTTCTACTAAATAAGGTTAAAGAAATCTATTAAGAATTTGTAATGCTATTATCTGCATCCTGCTTTCTTGTAATAACTTAGTTGTTGATACTCTTTTTCTATGGAAAAACTATTGCATTGATGTAATCCAATATCAACGTAATAAAAAAATACCAATGGCTTTGGAGGACACACTTTACACCGGTCGAGTGTCAGATGTGCTCTCCTAATTCTATTCCTAATTCGACACCTCGATTACATTGTTTTGCTTAATTATTAGCATGCCGTTCGCTCTTTAAGATAAAAAATGTGGACAAATGTTAAAAGAAACACACCACCAAATGCTAATAGGGTGTTACGAAATAAATTACATACATCTATTAATCCATTAACCCAAACAAGGAAAATGCTGTGATTTTTAAAATTAAAACCACAAGATTACGAAGTGGTTTAACTAAAAATGATGTACTGTACTTACAAAAAGCTGTACATGTCCATTACAAAGTTCACAGACACACGTCGCATTTTATTTCACTTCCTTTTCATTCAACTGGAGTAAAATTTTTCAGGCAACACATCTTCCAAGACGTTATAAAATTCAAAAGTTGCCATCTTTTCCAGTACAAAGTCCACTTACAGACGGGGATAAACAACAACACAAAAATGACTCGCAAGTACAAGTCAAACCTGATGAGTGACATGTGTTGTAAAACATTAGACGTGCGTAAAACAAATCGGGCAGCGTTGTGATATGAATGTTAATTAAGCAGAGAGCGTGTGTGCGAGACAAATCGGATGGGGACTCATGTCGCAAAGTAAAAAAACGCAGATTGGGTAGGGTCGTAATAGTAAAGTTCTGCACATGAGTGCACATGCACGTGCAAATCGGGTAGGCACCGCAGATTGGGTAGCGACAATGACATCATCGGGGGCCAGAAGTGACGTCATCAATGCTGGACTGGAGGTAACATCATCAGTTGAAGCCGGAAAGTGACGTCTGGAATGAGGAAGTGGATGAGCCATTTTCTGGGATGTTGGTTATTGCGGGAAAGTTTGAATTATTGGTCTTATTTGTTTCTAAAATAT
This sequence comes from Polypterus senegalus, assembly GCF_016835505.1. Taxonomy (NCBI): domain Eukaryota; kingdom Metazoa; phylum Chordata; class Cladistia; order Polypteriformes; family Polypteridae; genus Polypterus; species Polypterus senegalus. Next base: position 151,699,758 of record NC_053164.1, on the reverse strand, counting down.
CAAAAAGAGAGGCATCAGTACCATAAAACAACCCCCCATCTGTTGATAAATCGCTCACCTCTGGGTTTGTTGGCTGCCACCTAAGCGCACATGTGTGACACAATATATATACATTTGAATTTAGAAACTTTATCTTTAAAAAGGTTCTCTTTCGTGTATTCTAACATAGCACCTTTTTTAAAAACAAGCCCACATTTACAAATATGGTGCATTAAAAAATAAACACAAATTAATCTGAAACTAAAGTGCCATGGTGGCAAACTTGTTAGTGCTTTTGCTTCATACTGTATATCCAACATGCTACATCTAAATGTTGTACCTGGACTTTGTCAGTCTGAAACTTGCAAGTTCTCCCCATGTCTGCATGGGTTTTCCTCCAACATTACAAGGATGTGCAAGTTAGGTTGGCCCCAGTGTGGGTAAGTGCATGTGTATGCACTTTAATGAACTTGAGTCCAAAGTTGTTGCCCTTACTCCATATTTCCATCAGTGCAGGCTTTGGCCCCATCACATCCACACTAGCACTATCCAGTCTTCTTCAAAGTTTTAAACCCAGTTTGACCTGTCCAATGCCTTGTACCACTTGTCAGCGTCTTACAGCTCTATAGGTGTTTTCCAGAGCATTAACGGGCTTCCATTCTTGCAAATATGTCTTTGTTCGATCAGTATTTTTGTCTCAACCTCATTGTGGCATTAACCAGCCTCCCATTAAGTTCTAATATAAGAAAGATGGCAATTTTTGATAAGATATTTTAACATTTAGACCACCTCACCCCCAACGCGACAACACGCCAAAGTGTGTCCCGAAGCGCGAGTGCAATGTCTGTGGAAGACTGCTTGTCCATTTCCGGGGCAATAACAGGCTCACAGCACTGCAGCAAAGTGCCAAGGAAGCAAATCCGATCCGATCACAGTCACACTATAAGTGCCTGCTATCGATGGGTGATGCAGGGAACATTATAAATGCAAGGGCACAGTATTACTTAGCCACTAACCTGGCTATGGTCCTGCCTGACTGCTGTGTCTGTGTATAGGAGAGCGGTAGACCCCACTTCAATAAATAACCATGCTGTTCCTGTTTCAAGCTGAATAAAACTGGTTTTGCTAAAGTACTGACACTCAGCCTTGTGTTTTGAGATGCAAGACAGGGACTCGCGCATCACAATACGATATTCTCTTCCTCCTGTCTTCCATTGTTTATACACTCTCCATACTTCACTTTTCTTGTCTTGTCTTGTTCCTCTCTGCATTTAATTTTTCCCAACTTTCCAACTCAGATCAGAATTACTTGGAACATTTGGGTCCCTTACCATTTCACTATTGCTCAGGAACAACAGTGATCTCTAAATATTTTTAACATCAAATAATGCTCATTTAATGTACTAGGTTATTGGTAAACGTTAAAAATTAATCACCCACATTGAACAAGCACCCATGCTGTTTGTAAAAACGATCAGCTAACTTGTCTGTATGCAAGATGTAACTAAAAGGAAGTGAAGAACAATTTTCACAGTCTGGAAATTTAGATAAGAGTTCCAGATGAGACCCTAACGTATTTTGTCTTTTTTTGCTTTGTGCATCCCCCACCATAACCTATCGCCTATGGGGGTAGACAGGGGCAAAAGCTTTAGATGGGTCAAAAATTTCAATCTACAGGTTTCTTTTTTTTTTTCTCTGAGCTTTGCTGATCTGGGAGTAAAATATTTCTTTGGACAGTTTCAAAGTTGATACTTTCTAGGGAACTAGTTATCTAGCCATGAACCTTGTAGCAGAAGATCTTTGTTTTCTTGATGCTGAGGGCATTGGGAGACTGTTAAAGTACTCAATGAACATGCTTAGACTAGTCTGTTTTTCTTCTGCAAAAATGGCACAGTCATCTGTTTACTTGAGCAAACGACTTAACATTCAGTACAAGAGTGAAAAATAAAATGTACAACAATATTTGTCTTTAAGTATCATTTGTAAACAATCTCAGTATAACATTAAAATCCATAATATTGGTTATAGACTTACAAATGACACAACCACTGATAGTATGAGAAGTCTGTCAGTGCCAGGCTATAGCCTGTAGATGGGGAAAAAAACGATATTCTTAGCTGGTCTTGTTTTGCGTGGACAGCAGAAAACTAAAATGATGAAAGTACTTAAAAAATGAAAATTATTTACTTGTTATTCACAGGCGTGTCGAGATTTCCTTGAACTAGCTGAAACAACTAGTCGGAAATGGCAGCGGGCCCTGCAGTATGAGCAAGAGCAAAGGATTCGTCTTGAGGAAACCATTGAGCAGCTTGCCAAACAGCACAACAGCCTGGAACAAGCCTGCCGAGAAGCTCCTGTTTTGTCTTCAAATCTTGTGACAATCTCCACCTTAGCCAAGGGTGAGAATCTTTCAATTACTTCTCTGTGTCACAGTGTAATCACTTCTTTACTAGTCAAAACAACTTAAATAAAACTAAGAGTATATGTCTTGTGTTTTCTAAGAAATTATTTCACGCAACAAGAAAATATTTCTGCCTTTTATTAGTAAGAGGCTTTACAAATGTCAAAAAAGTAAGTCAGGATATAGGCAAAGAATAAAGTAAACTTGAGTTTGTTAGCTACTTTTATATGGAGAATTGTAGTGAGAACAATTCAAGAAAAACAAAGTCATACCTCAACAAAAGATCCATGCTTTTTCCTAGGAATCCCATTAATGGCATGTGAGAGAGATCACTACACTGCTCTGGGTTAGCCTGTACCAACACATATATTTGATATTTGATCTGTCCTACAGGGATACTCCACCCCAAAACTGTTTTTTGTATTTTACTAATTCCATGTGTTTTTGGTGATGACTGAGAAAAATTTTCATGGAAAACAAGGGAAAAAGTTTTATGAAATAATGTAAGCCAATGATGACCAATGCAGTTCAATGGAAAACAATATGAAAAACAATCATGGAAAAAAATCTCACGTAACTCATTATAATCACGCCCTATGCATTTTAAGACTCATATTATAATCTGACATTATAATCCACATGTCTGTTATCCAGTCATTTTCTCACTACATGGAAAACATATGCATTTTTTTGCTAACAAATTGTTAAATAGATACTTCCAGAAAAATCAGAACACATCATGGGAAACACAATTCCAGCTTTTGATCTGAAAATGTACCTCTCATCCTAATTCACTGGTCAAGAGTCCTGTTTTCAATTCAAAAAACTCAGCCCTGTGTGAACTGGGTTTCCTTTTTATGGTGAGCACTGATTTTTCCGGAAATATCTGTCAAACGATGTTAGTGTAAAATGCAATTCCACCCGGGGGAGTAAATGCGAACATTAATTTTATTTTAATTCTTTTCATTTTTATTACTATTTAATTTAATATTGTTTCTTTGTATCAGTATACTGCTGCTGGATTATGTGAATTTCCCCTTGGGATTAATAAAGTATCTATCTATCTATCTATCTATCTATTGCATGTTGTAACATAGTAAGCTGCCTTTGACAAAGGGTGACATCACTCATTGTTCTTTATCGTCCCCCAAAATACAATGCATCCTTCTTATCTGATCTGATTGAACTTCTAACACACCTAAGCTCTTATTCTCAGAGAATTATCCTTCTTGGTGATTTCAACATCCATATTGACACTACTACATCTAAACTGAGAAATGAATTCCTATCCTTACTGGACTGTTTTGACTTCACACAACATGTTGATTTTTCCACCCAATCTGGAGGTCATATATTGGATCTGATCTGCACTTCTGGACTATCTGTTGCCAATATTTACAGCACTGATTTGGGACTCTCTGACCATAAAGCAGTATTTTTCACTGTCTCACTGCCTTTCCCTTCTCTTACCTGTAAATGACAAATTTCTTACAGAAACCTTAAAAATATCTGTCCCTCTATCCTTTCTGGATCAATTTCTGATCTTTTACTGTCTGCACCTATTCCATCAACACTAGATAGTCTTGTTGACCACTATAACTCAGCCCTTCATTCAGCATTAGATAAAACAGCTCCTTTAAAACATAAGGATGTTTCCTTTAAATGTTCAGCTCCTTGGTATAACTCAGAATTGAGATCTATGAAAGCAGCTGGCCGACGCCTTGAGAGAATGTCACGTAAGACTGGCCTCACCGTGCACATCCAGGCTTTCTCTGACCACCAAAGAGCTTACAGATAAGCACTAACTGCTGCTAAGAACACCCACTATGGCAGAATAATATTTCCCCTTGGGATTAATAAAGTATCTATCTATCTATCTGTCTAATAGAAAGTGGCCATGATAACCCAAGGGTTTTGTTTTCTGTAGTTAATAAACTACTCGAACCTGCATCTGGCCCAACTACCTCTTCTACTGAAGTCTGTAAGAATTTCCTCCACTTTTTCCGTAACAACATTAAAGATCTAAATAGTTCAACTAACATAAATACATCATCTGTTTATATCTCTCCCTGTTTTCCCACTCCATCCAGCTCCTTCTCTAAGTTCTCACAAGTCACATCTGCGTTTGTTAAAAATCACTTTTGTAACCCCAATGTTAAAAAAGTCTGGTCTTGATGCTGACAATCTTAACAATTTCCCACTTCCCTTTCCTGTCAAAGGCTCTTGAGCGTGTTGTAACTTTCCAGCTCACCAATTACTGAACGTCTAATAATTTGATGGAACCCTTTCAGTCTGGTTTCAGGGCCCGACACAGCTGTGAAACTGCTCTGCTATGGGTAACCAACGATCTGCTTATGGCAGCAGACTCTGGACAAACCAGCATATTAATTCTATTAGACCTCAGTGCAGCATTTGACACTGTCAGACATTACATTCTACTGTCTAGAATGGAGAACATGCTGGGTGTCTCTGGCACTGCCCTCCAGTGGTTCAAGTCCTATCTGACTGATAGGCAAGAGTTTGTTAGTCTTGGCAACAGCAGATTCAGCTCAGCGCCAGTCACACAAGGAGTTCCTCAGGGCTCTGTCCTCGGCCCTCTTCTCTTCTGTATTATATGCTTCCCCTTGGCCATATTATCCATAACCAAGGACTGGGCTATCATTTTTATGTAGATGATACTCAACTCTACTTCAATGTTAAAAGTGGAACTTCATCAGAGCTTTCTCAGCTCACAACCTGCCTTAGTGAAATTAAAACCTGGATGGAGCAGAACTCTTTAAAATTAAACTACAACAAAACTGAACTCTTGCAAATTGGGACTAAAATGCAACTTAATAAAATGAGCTCCTTCCCAGTCAATCTTGGTGGTGATCTCATCAGCCCTGCCTCTCAGCTGCAAGAGTCCTGACTCGAACCAGCAGCAGCGAGCACATCACACCCATCCTGCTCCGTCTTCACTGACTCCCTGTGTCTTACAGAATTGAATATAAAATCCTACTAATAACCTACAAAGCCTTAAATAACCTTGCGCCAAACTACATCAGTGACCTTCTCCATCACTATGTGCCTGCCCGTCCACTAAGGTCCTCTGATTCTGGCAATCTTGTTGTGCCCCACACTGATTTACACTCCATGGGCGACAGGGCCTTTAGCTGTATAGTGCCCAGACTCTGGAATGACCTACCAAAATTAATCAGATCAGCTGACTCCATGAATTCTTTTAAAAAACAACTCAAAACTCATCTGTTCAGGAAGGCTTTTAGCTCTACTTGACTTCATTCCCCTTCTTTCAGTTTACCACTCAAGATGCTCATGTAACCTGTTTGTGTGTGCTAGACCATCAATTCTGTTGTCTGTTAGGCTTTCTCTGAATTTACTGTCTTAATCTTCTTTATTTATTCATTTGCTTTGTACTATGCTATATACTGTATACCCTGCCGTTCTTACTTATATTCTGTAAGTGCCTTGAGCATGGGAAAGGCACTATATAAATAAAATGTATTATTATTATTATTAATTATAATAAATATTGATTAACTTAAAATTGTGACTGCATATGGCTAGAACATATGAAGTGTACATGTTTGTGTATACCTTGCTTGGACAATCCTCTTGTCTAAAAAACTGAAATCCTCCTATACTGTAATATCTAAACATACTTCGTTAATGTAATTAAAAAGACTTTTGTTATTTTATTATATGTATATTGACACTATTATTGTTCAGGTAAGGGAGAAAGGCATCAGGATGCATGCTGATTAGCATACACAAGGAAGAAGTTCACTGTACTCTGCTCCCCATGATAATAATGACCCTGTAAATATGCAAACCTGTAATAACTGGATTCATTATAATAAACATATACAGTATAACATACATTTTCTAGGAATATAGCAAAGTATTTGTGTGCTCTGATTAATTTGTTTTTTTGCCTTGGTTTTTAGGTTTTGCTTCCTTGTTTTAAGACTCCTTTTTATTTAAGCCATTTCTTACTCTCAGGGTGATTTAAGTAATTTTTCTATTATTATTTACCATTGTTTTGTTGGCACTAGTTGGTGTTTCATTGCTCCTGAGTTTGGGTATTTTTTGAGTGTTTTGGCACATGAAAACATTTATTCCAAGTGCAAATGATAAAGCCATTTATAAAAGACCAAGACACCTTCTCTAGTTTCTGTACTTTGTTCCTCAATGGAAAATAATCATCAGAAGACAAGCTTCTTGAGAAAGTTTGTTTTTTCCATTTTGATCTTTACCAATTAAGACTTCATGAAACTTGCTTATATCATTTGTAGAATTTAGCATTTCTTTTTTGGCTTATCTAACTAATTTTCTGGAATAAGTAACCAACTTTTTGCCACTCACAAATAAAGAAACTAATCTACTCTGAACGATCACTCCTTGGATGGCCATACCAGTGCAATGCCTACTGCCAGAGCACACCGTTGGATATAACATTGAATTTAGCAGTCAATGTCTTTAACACCTGTTAAAGCTCAACTTTTTTTTTAATTATTAATATTTGTATACAATTAAGAAAGGATTCTCCAGAGAAAAATAATAAAATGACAATGAAGGAATTTAAGTGTCAGAGAGTACATTTTTTACATTTTTAAATTTTTTTATAAATGTAAAGCATCTAAAAAGGGAACCTCAAATAAACAAAGAGATCAACTTTGACTTGATGTTCCTTTTTACTCAAGTTCCTGGTTAAGTCCAGATATTAACTCAGTACATGAAGCTAAACTGTCATCATCTTCTCAGTATTGTAGGTGTTGTGACTGTGCATTATAGATGAGCAGCAATACCAAATGTATCTCGAATGGTGTAAGTTCCTTGAGTAAAGGCAAGAGCCTAATAATAATGATGGAATATAAAGGCCTAGAGATTGAGACAAGAGTTGCTCCAGTAGTTGTAGGTGCACTGGGAACCATCAAGACCAGGTTCCAAGAGCAGCTAGACAAACTTCTATGTAGAATCAGCATGAAAGAGATCCATCCATGCATTCTTCAAGAATTCTTCAGCAGAACAACAAGTTGAATTCAAAGCCTGAGAGGTCTGACTGACCTCTGGCAAATGCACCAGTGTTTCTATGAGTGCTGAGAGGAGAGTATAATAATGATAATAATAATAATAATAATAATCCAGGGGATTGCAAGCATTACACATTTTGACTCTGTGATACTAACATTGTACTTTACGTAATTTCCATTGGAGTTTCAGTAGTTCTATATGCTGAATCTTTCTGATACTTACTAAAGGTTAAATAGTGATGAGAGGATGCCCTGACATAGCGCAATCTAGGCATTATTGTCTAGTATCTTAGCTAAGATCTCATATTTTTCCCTCCATTCTTTTGCAGAGTTTGTTTCCAGATTTCTGTACTTGAAGAAATAGAAGAACACATTATGGATAGCGAGTAAATCATAAATTGTGATATTTTACAATGGATCAGGAGTGAATCAGACTATAGTGTGTTGTGTGACATGAGGGGGTCTACATTGCATATTTGTAAGTTTAAGAAGAAAACTGACAGGATTCCTAAACCTACAAACTGGTTTAGACTACATGTTTATATTATATTACTTAGTTATTGAGTAATTCACTTTTGAAAGTGTTTAATTCTTTTTAAATCAATCTGGACATATGGATATTAATGGAGGCTATCTTAATTGATTAATGCCATTGGAAAATGATAGTAATCCACTGTTAAACGTCTAAGATTTCAAACTTAACAGACCACTCAAAAGCAAACCTAGTTTGAAGTCACTAATGGAAAGGCTGCTTCATTTCAGTCAGCCAACTTTACAGTGTTCTTCATCTTTTTTTATACAATTGTATATCAATTAGTAAATGACAAGGAACAAGTCAAAAAGGTACAAAAATTAACATTATAATGTTAAAAACTTCAAGTCATGACACAGAGAAGGTGCATCATTTGTCACCTTTAAGATTGTTCATTGACTAACAGAGCCAATCTGCAGTCAAGTGTATTTTAAAAGACATCAATTGAAGTGTTCATATGTTTATTTTTATGCTCTATTCTAGTACAAAACAACTACATTTTGATGATAAAATAGAATTTATTTTTGTGTGGATATAATAGTAATATTTAAAATTGCCATTGCTTATGTAAGCCCTTATGTTCGCAACAACTACAAACTCCACAAATTATACTTTCTTTAGTAGTTGACAAGTAATGAAGTGAGGACGAAAAAAATGATAAATGTGTCCAAGGCAGGGGTGGGCAAAGTCATTCCTGGAGGGCCATAGTGGCTGCAGGTTTTTGTTCCAACCCAGTTACTTAATTAGAAGCACTTATGGCTCAAGTAACGCTTCTCCATTTTAGTTGTCTCACTCATTAAGATTTTGAACCCTTATTGCCTATTTTAGTCTTAAACAGCTGTATTCTTGGTTTTTAATTGCTCCTTATTAGCAATAAGATGCAAATGACAAAAGAAACTGGCATTTCTCCATTTAACCTGTTTCCATTTACACCTGTGTGTATTTAATGTGCACTATTTGGTTTAATTAAATACTTAGAAGGAAACTGAAGAGAAAAAAGTAAAGGGCTGAGAATTACTCCTCAGTTTTAGACTTCAAATAATTTGGACAAATATCCTTAGAAAGGAAAAAAAAATTAGGATATGAGAATGACCTGACGTGGCAGATTTAAAGCATTAACAAGTCATGAAATTAAATTATTGGCAAGGATTATTTTCTAATTAAGCAACTGGGTTGGAACAAAAACCTGCAGCCACTGCGGCCCTCCAGGACTGACTTTGCCCACCCCTGGTCCAAGGCATCCCACAGATTCAAGCAGAAAGAGAAGATGCTTTTAGCCATTCCTAAACCTAAAATACTATTGCACTTGACTTCTTCTGGAACATGTACAGTAAGACATATTGCAGTTTTTAAAAAAACATTGTTTGTTCGTCACACCTTGCAAAAGGATTAAATCATAACCATGGTCACTCACAAAGTCATCCTTAGTTACTTATGCCAGCTACATTGCAATTATTTTTCCATCTGCTTGATAAAAAACCCCTTGATCTTCCAACAACATGAACTACACATTAGGCAGGGGCAACCTACATGGATGAGGAAAATAAAATTAATATTACAAGGCAGCAAAACTTCAAATTTCAACATATATGGTTCAAATAAGACAACATTAGTGGGACCTGGCAAACCAGCAAGACAGGGACCAGCTGGGGAGTTCCAAGTCACAATCAAACATCCATTAATTTTCTGAAACCCATTATCCATGTTTAATTTGTTTATTCAGTTAAGGGTCACAGGAAACAATAGCCTAACCCAACAGTAAGCTGTCATAAGTCAGGTTCAGGTTCTGCATATGCTACCAGCCCAGTGTAAAACACACTCATTCACAAAGCTACACTGTCTTATACTCGCTGATTTACAGTCTCCAGTTAATATAGCATGCATGTCTATCAGGCATGGAATTAAAACAAAAGTACAAGTCAGGACCAGTCATGATCATGACACCAGTCCATTGGAGGGCAAACTCATGGGTAAACCCACTCACCCTATACCAATTTAGTGTTGACAGTCAAACTAATAGGCAAGGTTAAGTGATATGTGAGGAAAATTGGGAGTATATAGTAGAAAAGCTCATGAAGACACAAGGAGAATGTTTAAAGTTGACAAAGACAGTGACCAGGTGCCGTATTCAAAACAGAGCTGTGAGTCAACATTATTGTTGCACCACTGAGCCACTACTGCAGTCTAATGGTTTTCTTATCGTTCATGCAGTCTATACACGTATTTCACTTCTGAAGCTGCATATGTTAACACATGTTTTTTCCTTTGGCCTTTCCTTAGTCTTTAGAAAACAATCCCTGTGCCCTCAGCCCTCTGTGGCATTATGTATTTTAAAACTAGTAAAATGGTAAATGAAGTCATCACTACATCTGTTCCCTGACATGTCTTGTTTTCTTCAGTCTACCTGTTTTTATTTTGAGGAAAATAATTAATTCTGATCCTGGCCATGTATATTACTCGAAAGAAGTTATAGTTCATTGTAATCACCATATCCTACCAGGATAGAACTGCCCTTGCAACCTTTTTCTTCTCCTCTGTTTGCCAACTGGCCTTAGCTCAATTATAATGTTATTGAAAATAGTGAATGTTGTTAGGTTTTATGTTAATCAGTTTGGAACAGCTTTTTACAGTATACTGTGTTTAAACAAATATGTATCTTTATATGCGTGTATTGTATAATTAGTGATTTGTAATGTTTTTAGTTTTATTTTACATTTGAACTTATTGCCGCACTTTGAGCCTACCTTCAGTTAAAAGTGCTATAAAAGTAAATGGAACTGAATATGAATCTACTGATATTGAAAGACTTTAGAAATAATTAATTTGCAATTGAGCTAGAAATACTTTGAACAAATAATATGGATAATTTACTTAAATAATTATTCAGCTAAAACAATTGGACAGTCTCTAATGACCTAATCTGACCTGTTTGATGAGTAGTTAAAGCTGGTAACCATTGCTTAGCCTCAATCTGGCACTCCTTTAAATGTCACTCAATGTCTGCTGCTCTACAGAGATTATTTACGTATGAAGCAAACAGCCTTTCATTTGCACAGATCAATTGACCCATGTTAAACTTTTTTCTTTTTTTTTTGCATTTACAGTACTAACAAAGCAAACTGTTTCAGGTAAACTTTGCCAAACTCCACGATTTGAAGTTTTCACAGACTGCATTTAATTTTTAGATTATGCATCACTTAATGAGACAAGGTTCTGGGAATTTTTTTATCATAATTATGAAGAAATTACTTTGTCTTCAAAAATATCAAATGTAACTTTTAATACTACATTTTGCACTCCTCACTACCAATACCACTGGAACTTGGAGTCCTACTTTACATTTAAGTAGATAGAAAAATCTACCCTTTATCAGCTAGTGCTTTTATATCTGGGATTTAAAATCGACAATACTGAAAAATGCATAGAATTTTAAAAAGCTCTGCATCCTTCATTTGTTTTCCATGCTCAGTTGTCATAAGGAAAAAAAATCTGTCCCAACTCTGCTCACTTTAACTTACACTTCATATCGGTTTTGAGGCACCTGTTGCTCTTAAAATATGTGCTTGGGTTTTTCAGACAAAAATTAAGGCCCCTGGGGAAGCACATTCAAAAACTGACAATAAGACATGCAACCTCAATATAAAATGTCACCACAGGCAGGATTCAAATGTTGCAAGCAATGTCAGATGTGAAAATGCTTCCTGTTGTGCCACCCATACTGTTCAGCTTGGTATGGTGAATAACAGACAATCAGTCTCAATTCCTTAAATACATACTGTAATTGCGTTCTTATTGCTGAGTTCTGCCATGCAGTATTTCAATGTGCTTGTGCTATACAGAGGTTTTAAACATGCTGTATTTAGTCTTTGTTAAACTCTCTATGTGGTGTCTTAAAAATGCTATGAGAATGGAAGAAGTGTCAGGACAGAAAAAGGTGGAAAGTTACTACCACCTGTAGGCATGTAAGCTGTAATGTAACGGTCTCTGGCATAGTAAAAGTGAGATTAACTGGTTCCAGACTTGAGAGGACTGAACTACAGTATGGCAGCACTATAAGCCTACACACTTCAGTAGTTACTTCTCACTCTTGAAGTTACCAACAAAGAGGGCAATGAAAGGCCAGTTTCTGCCGAGAAATTTGGAGCTGAAGGCAGGTGAGTAGTTATATCAAAATAATGTGGTGTATGGGTAGGTAAAACTGCTATCTCTACTTAATTGATTCATTTGTCAATTATTTGTGGTGGTGTTTTGTTTCTCACTGGTGTCAACATTATGATCTTGACTATTACCGCTAGTTTGACATAACAATTTTGAAATGGTTTTTTACTGCCTAATATTGCACCCCTAAACTTTCTGAAAATTAAACTCATTATGGCTTTTTATGAAGGTATCCATCCATTATCCAACCTGCTATATCCCAACTACAGGGTCACGGGGGTCTGCTGAAGCCAATCCCAGCCAACACAGGGTGCAAGGCAGGAAACAAACCCCGGGCAGGGTGCCAACCCACCACAGGACACACACACAAACACACCAAGCACACACAAGGGCCAATTTAGAATCGCCAATCCACCTCACCTGCATGTCTTTGACTGTGGGAGGAAACCCACACAGACACGGGGAGAACATGCAAACTCCACGGAGGGAGTATCTGAGGAGTGAACCCGGGTCTCCTAACTGCGAGGCAGCAGCGCTACCACTGCGCCACCATGCCACCTTTTCTATCCATCCTTACTATTTAAATAAGATTTTGATTGTAACATGCCTCTAAGATGGGAATAACTATTAAAAACGTTTCCCACTGTAATATGTATGAATCCTTCAAGCAGAAGTCTCAATAGACTACTAACAATTATCTCTCATTCATCCAATTACAGTACACCTTTGAAGATTTTACAGGCTGGAGCACTTTCTAACATTAAAGTAAAGGCACACACTGAGGAAAAAAAGTGACGGAAACTAGCCTAATTTTTTAATTGCCCCTTTTCACCTGTTATTTGAGGTGAAATTCAGACTTAGCAAACCAATTATAGCTGCTGCAGTGTGTTAGTATTCAACCACGTGTGAAATCATCTGGTATAAATAGGATTAGCATTCTGTTCTAACCTTTACTCAGATTTTTTCCTCGGACCCTTATATTAATTTAAGTAATTAGAGTAACTATCCATTGCTCATACTCTGGAAATTCACAGAACCCACCTTTTTCTCAAGATTATGTTTTGTCTGATTTTCATTTCTAGGGTAGGTGACATGAGGGAAGTTTCATAAGTTTACTTGCTGTAAATAAAGACCAATACATTTGGTTCCAGTCCTTTCACTTTATACTGGCACTGAAAATGAGAGTATTGATAAATAAGCAACAAGATTTTTTTAATTCTCATTAGTCATCTTTTCAGTTTAACCAATATGTCTTTAGGGGGTATGACCCTAAAGTTTGGGAGGAAACTGGTAGCTAGTAAGGATGTTAACAGGCCATATGCTTACTAACACTGAGCTGTCACATTTGATCCTTTTAAATCTGTGCATTAAGTAGTTTAGCCTCTTGGCAATCTTCAGTCTTTTGTGTTTGCTTACATAATTGCGTGTTCCAAAAGGGAAGCAAAAGCACTTAGTAACAAATAAATTGTAGGAGGATCTGAAGAAAGCAGACTATGATTTCAGATGTGGAACAAAGGCTTTCTTAAGGTCATTGACTTCTGAATTTCAGTTTCTCCTGAACCTGCTTTCTGCTGACAGGCTGCTGTAATCACAAAGACAGAATGATACTGATTTTTGTAAACCAGGAAAAAGAGGAAATTAGTGCAAAGAAGAAAGACTAAAATACTCATAGCTGAGACTCTGCAGTCTACAATGCCATAAACCCTTTAATACAGCATTAATAAAAGAAACTAAATTACCTCCTGCATAGTCTTAACCTACTGCAACTCTTCTTTGCCAGCCACTTGAGAATAATAATAACAGTCTTTTGGTGATACTCAAGCATACAAGGCAAGCTATGTAAGTATTTAATGTACTGTATATCACTATGTCATAATTTAATTTTTTTTATATGTGTAAGCAATTTAAAGTTGTTTGTGTCAGTAAAATGAACTTTAAATTAATGTCCTTCTCTCACTTTTGAAATAATAAACTGTTCTGACTGTTTTAACTTCTTTAATTATTTCATTTGAACCATTTAATTAATTAAATGGTAAACTAAAGCAATTACAGCAGTTTTACTATTATTTGATATAGACAAAGTGACTACATAAATATTTTCCTAGAATATTAATTTGTAATAATTCATGTTTTTTATTAATTTGCATAACTGAAGACTTTACTTCCCATAAGTCTAATATTGCATCTACATTGCATCGCTCGGATTTAAGTAGTTTATCTTAAAGTGTTCGGGTACTGACAGGAGAGTAAAATCCAAAGATACCAATCTTTACGAGTAGAAGTCTTCATGCTGAATACAGAACAAATATCAATCTGGTCAGCCTGTAGCTAAAGTCAGTACAGACATTATAAAACATGCTAATAGAGCTGGACTATAACAGACATTTTTATTTATTTCAAAGTTCATGTCTAAACTTCATTTAGTACAGAAAAATGTTGCTTTTTGGCATTTAACCCATTTAAACACATAAATAAAATTATTATAATTATTATTATTATTAAACAGATGGTTATTACAAACTTAAAATATTCTGAACACTTTTATATTATTTTTATTAAATATATAACATGGCACTCTCTTAATCCAGTTTAGTACAGTGGGATACCAAAGCCTATACTGACACATATACACATAACTTTGTTTTTCTGTCTTTTTTTCCCCTCTTGGCCACTTGTTTAGAAACAGCATGTTAATTGTTTTAGAAGCCATCAGACCTCCTTTTCTTTATATTTTGTACATTTCTGAATAAATTTATATAAAATGCTGACATCAAGAAGCTATCAAGTTTACAAACATTTAATACATTTTTACTTTTTGCTGGTGTATATGGTGCAGATAATAGAGGAAGACCATATTGTACTGTATGCATCTAGAGCTGTTTCTTTATTTCTGTAGGTGAAAGGATTGAAGGAGAACATGTATGTTAATGATCATACAATTCTAGAATACCCAAGTTTTACTCTAGAAATACCATCTACTAAACTTTAAATAGTACTGTCTTAAACAAGAAAGAGCTTGATCCAAAATGCTTTGATGATGGTGAATGAAGATGTCATACTCAATATTATCAAATGCTATATTCAAAGAATGAGTTATGTTCAGATCTAAAAAATGGCAGAATCTCTTTCATTACTTTAGTCAAAGCTTATGTTTTTGATTAAAAGGTGGATTTGTATAATTCATATGTTTATTAATGTAGGATAATTCTATTTTTCCTAAAAGCAGATGTGCAAAGTAGCTCATTACATTAAATAATGGAGAACTGTTAAATGGTGCTCTGATGTGACTAGAACAGAATATAACTTGCATGTTTTTTTTATTTTTTACTCTATAGATTAATATTTAGGTTTAAATTAACATGTTGCAGCTGCAGTAGCAATAGACCAATAATTCTAAATAATTTTGACTTTTCAAACTGGACACAACATTGCCGTTACCCTGAGTAAGAAGAATTTCTCTTATACCCTGAATTGGATGAAGACCAGTATGTTACATTATGCTGTAATGAGAAAAAGCATCCATCCATCCTTTATCCAACCCGCTATATCCTAACTACAGGGTCACGGGGGTCTGCTGGAGCCGATCCCAGCCAACGCAGGGCGCAAGGCAAGAAACAAACCCCAGGCAGGGCACCAGCCCACCGCAGCCTTCTAAACATGCAGGAGGAAAGGTGCATTAGTTGTACAACTAGCTAGAAACTTTAAAATTAGTGATTGGAAATGAATGAGAAATTGATAAACAGTTCTTCTTAAATTTGTTATTTGAATTTCAGGAGGTGTACGACCTTTGAAAGTGGAAACTAGTGATGAAGATGAGGAGACAGAATACTTTGATGCCATGGAGGACACACCTGCCTTTATCACAGTAACTAGAGATCATAATCCAAGCAGGTAAACTATACACATACAGTAAGCAAATGCATATAATTCTTCACACAAAGAAATGGTAGAGAAGAATGATAAAGTCGTTTTCTGTTTTTGCCCATGATTGCAAGAACAAAATACAAAAGGAAAGGAAAAAATTATTCATATTTAATGTAGCAATAAAAGGATGCTACACATGCATGTTGAGTTTTTTTATTAAGGAGAACTTATTTTTATGCGTTTATAATTATTTTTATTTGTTTTGACACAGTTTCTTTTTTATTTTAGTTCAGCTTATTGTTTTATTTTCATGACACGTTTCCCATATCACATGATCATTGCATTTGTGATGTCAGTGGTATTGACAATATAAATATGATGGCAGTCTGTGATATATTATCTCTCTTTTGGATCGACTTTGAAAATTTTTAGTGTAGTAAATTTCTTTTCCAGTACTAGGGTGCTTTACACTTTTTAACACTTTGTACCCTGACTCCTGGTTTTTCACATGTATTTTGTTTGCCTGAATACATTTGACAACATTGCACAACATCACTGTTGTATACTTTTAAGTCCAGATAACATGTGGATGTGATGATCAGGAGACAAGATAACACATTTATGTGTAGTCTATTGTAAACCTACTGATGGAACACTAGAACATTAGAACAATCTAGAGGCCTTACAGCCCAACAAAGCTCACTGTTCCTGTCCACTTAATTCTTTTAAGATATCTTCAAATCTAGTTTTGAAAGTTTCTATCACACTACTAGGCAACTTATCCCATGTGTCTATGGTTCTTTCTGTAAAGAAACACTCCTAATGTTTGTGTGAAATTTACCCTTAAAGAGTTTAAAACTACCCAGTGTTCTTGTTGAACTCATTTTAAAATAACAGTCTCAATCTGCTGTACTAATTCCTTTCATGATTTTAAACACTACAATCATGTCTTCCTAGCAGTGACCCCTGTGGAATACCACTCTTAACATCAGTCATTTCTAATAAGGTTCCTTGGACCATAACCCCCTGCTTCCTGTGTCTGAGACAATTTTTCACCCATCTACAAACAACACACTGAACTCCCACTTCCTGTCCTCTCAGGTGGCACTTAATCAAATGTTTTCTCGTATGCATCGAGCTATTATTGTCATACCTAAGTTAGTAGTTTACCAGCTTCACGGTTCTTTAGATACTGGAGGATCTGCTCCATTATCACTGAATATACTTCTTGTGATAAGGATCTAATACAGAAATTCAAGGCTAGCAGTTAAAAATCGAAAATGGAACCCAACATAATCTCTTGCTGTTATTACCCTATCACAATAATGCAGTTAGACTGACGTACTCCCTTACATATTCAATACACTCCAATGCATTCTGACAGAGCATTTTTAAGCATTGGCACATTCTGTAGTTATGTCCATGACCCACTGCTGTTTTCATTTTCATGTAGTCAAAATATTAGGGATCTGGTAGTTGTGACCTCTGCTCACCTTAAAATAAAATGGACAGATATAGGAGTGATTTATCGAATGTTTTGCACTTTCCCTTTGTACAATGTGGACAAGGCAACAAAAGTGTAAGAAACACTAAACATAAAGCACTAAACATAAAAGCGTGATCAGAAGCAGGGCCACTAGCCAGCTAGTGCCCAGACATTTTACAAAGTTGCAGTATTTTATTTCAAATCTAAAATTTACAGTTTTGGAAGTAGTGCATCCACACTCCCATGGGGGTTTACTTTGACAACATTCTTCTAAGGAGAGAAAAGTTTTGGATTTTCTAATCTAAACACCCTAGCGCCACTTGGTTTAAATGACTTACATGATCTGCAGTGATTTCTTCAAATTTCATGTTCTTTACATTGTTGGTTGATGTAAGCCACACATGCTGTCTGTGCATGAGCACCATCTGATAATTACTTGTTAGAAAATAAGAGTTGGTTAGTTATCTTCCAGTGTTTTGATCGATACATGTATTTTTGACACAATAATTGATTCTTTGTCTTCTTTTCCTGTTTAATGCAATCCTTCACTTTTGTAGATAGTCATTGCAAAACACAATTTTAGAGGAAACTGTATTCTTTTGAATTCAAACAGGTACAGTAATTAATTGGAATAATGAGAATTTTGGGTATAAATATAATTTTGCAGGCGGCATGGTGGCACAGTGGGTAGCGCTGACCCTGTAGTTAGGATATAGTGGGTTGGATGATGGATGGATATAATTTTGCCCTGTAGCAGATCTAGTAAAAATGATAGCTTCAGTCAGATTTGAATGTAACACTTTCATCTGAAATCTTCAACCATTGCAAAGTTTGAGGGTTTTGATCAAAAACAGTATATGATGAATCATGGTTTCCTCAAACTTATTAAATACAGCATTGACATCACCCTGTGGTCTGTGTGGGTCCTAATGCCCCAGTATAGTGATGGGGACGCTATACTGTAAAAAGCACCGTCTTTCGGATGAGACGTTAAACCGAGGTCCTGACTCTCTGTGGTCATTAAAAATCCCAGGATGTCTTTCGGAAAGAGTAGGGGTGTTTCCCCGGCATCCTGGCCAGATTTGCCCATTGGCCTCTGACCGTCATGGCCTCCTAATCATCCCCATACACTGATTGGTTTCATCACTCTGTCTCCTCTCCACCAGTAAGCTGGTGTGTGGTGGGCGTTCTGGCGCACTATGGCTGCCGTCGCATCATCCAGGTGGATGCTGCACACTGGTGGTGGTTGAGGAGATCCCCCCCTTGTATGTAAAGCGCTTTGAGTGCCTTGAAAAGCGCTATATAAATGTAATAAATTATTATTATTAAATAAATTATTGACAGGCTTAACATTTACATGGCACATTTAATAAATTGAACATTTTAAACACTGTATAGCTAAGAACAGATTAAAAGAAGTAATATCCTGAAATATGTACAATGTCCACTTCCTCTATATTCTGTCTGTATGAGACCCTTTTACTGAGCTGCACAAGTGTTTAAATTCAGTAAGGCATGCTGTTGTTCCTGGCTTGTGTTGTACTGGCAATTCCCTGTTTTGCGAATCAGACAATATACATTGGGAGGACAGTGTATAAAAAGTGTTGTCATTTCTACATGATTTGACTGAAATGTATGCAGGTATCTTTAAAATAAAGTCTGCAATGTGCATTTTAATCATGTCTGAATTGTTTGATTTGTAATTTTAAACCGCATATTAAAACACATTAAATCAAGGAAAATGTTTCTTTGTCTGAAACATTATGGAGGACTCTATATATATATATATATATCTCTATATATCTATATATATATATATATATATATATATATATATATATATATATATATATATATATATATATATATATATATATATAGAGAGAGAGAGAGAGAGAGAGAGAGAGAGAGAGAGAGAGAGAGAGAGAGAGAGAGAGAGAGAGAGAGAGAGAGAGAGATTATGCTAAATATATACAATAATTTGAGGTACAACATGACATACAATAGCAGCTGTTACTGAAAGAACCAATACATCTTTCATATTTATTTCTTGAGATTGGGTTGCAATAAATTGAATATTTAGAATTGCATTCTTCATGGATGTTTAACATTTCTCTTTGTCTATGGTATATAAAATCCTTAATAGCTCCAGATAGTCAGTATATGCACCTCTTCATCTCATCCTGTTACCTTTATTAATTTTAGGAGAGGCTGATATAACACCCAGCACCACTAACAATGGCTAATGAGTGACAGGAAAGTTGTTCTGTTGTGGACTAGCAGAGTATAAGTCTGAGGCTTCTGCTTAGGCTAAGGCTCATTCATTGTTTGACTTGTTGCTTACAAAGCTGTGTTTTCTCTTATTGGCACTTGATGCAACAGATTTGTGGTAAGATTCTACAAGCCTTGAGCATGGGAAATGTGCTATATAAATAAAATGTATCATTATTATTATTATTAAGCTTAAGAAAATTGTACTTTAAGTTTTATATAAATTTTTTGATTTATTACTGCAGTTTCTGCTTCTTCCCTTGTTTAGCGAAAACTTTTCTTAGACATTTTATCTTCAATTTCAGAATTTCAGAAGGCAACTTAAATGAAGCAGGCAGAAGTTGTCATATTGATTGGAAGCTGGACGCTCATGTGAGTTGGTGTGGAATATTTAACATACTAAATCTTTCCCTTTTACACCTTTCAAGCCACACTCAAATCTGTTTTTAGACTTGCAAATTACTGCAGTAAATTTTTAAAGAAATGTGCATTTCTGCTAAGGTGTATATTTATTATTACTGCAAGATCATCAGCAGATGATATTTAGGTGGGCTAAGGTGGGGCTAGCTTTAACAGAAGTGTAGGAGCACAGTAACGTGTGTGTTGTATTTTAACAATTCTTCTTACTGGTAAGAGCTTGTCACAATTTCTATTCTGTAACATTTTTATTAACTGCTTATCCATATGTTAATGAAAAAAGTATAAACAAGCAAGGTGTTTCAAATTTGTAGTAGTGACTATGTCTACAAAGAGTACCTTACTTCAGTTGCAGAGGGTTTTGCAGATCTGTAGTATGTCATAAGCTATGCAGAACCTTGGTATACAAAAAGGGTCTTGGGGATAAGACAAAGCTAAATGCCATGCCTGATCCCTAAATAGGCAGTACACCTTTATTTATTAATAACAATAATAATAATTACATTTATGTTGTGCTTTTCTACCTACTCATAGACATTTGAAAGCCCATTCAACCACCACCAATGTGCAGCATCCACATGGATGATGCAGTGACAGACTTTTTGCACCAGTACACTCACCCCACATGGTGAATGGGCAAAAGAGAGACAACTAGAGAAGAGAGTATAATTGGGGGACCAGAATGGACAAGGCCAAGATGGGTAATTTAGCCAGGACATCAGGGAATACCCTACACGTTTTGAATGATATATAGGGATTTTTTATGACCACACAGAGTAATAATCTCTGTTTTACATTTCATCTGAAGGCTGCACTGTTTTTTTCTGCAGTCTCCATGTCAGTGCACTGGGACATTAGGAGCCACACACATTATAGCAGATGTCTCCAGGCAATTCTGAATTGATCAGAACTGGTGTGATATGAATAGATGTACTATATTTTTAGGGAATGCTGAAAATTGACTTAAAAAATGATATGCTTCTTATTAGACAGCACAACACATACTTACGAAATTACAGAATGCTTAGGAGGAGACTAATTAGAACTATGACTTTGTCTGTTTTTGATCATTATTATGATTATTTTATCCAAGAATGCTTTTGGCCAACGTATTTTGTTTCACTATCCTCATTGTCAGCTGAAATTATCACAGTTATGAAGTTAATTGACTTATATATATGGTCATGATTATGTTATTTATTGAGAGTCTGTTTTATTGTGTGATTAACATGATTAACATAATTTAAACCATGTAGCATCTCTTGTGCCCCCATTGCAGCCCAGCTTATCTAGAGGTTAACATTGTTGAGTTAAGTTAACAAAAATGTATTTACATTTAGTGTATCAATGTGTTTTTATTGTAATGTTAGCCAATAAAAAACTGATAGATGTCACAAGTGCAGGACTCATCCTTACTAAAGCACTTGTAAGTACTACAAGTCTGTATTCAAAAATTAATCAAGTTGAATTGTCAAGAATAGTAAGTAAATAAGAGAAATTGACAAAATTATTTTTACACTTAGAAGCCTACCGATGCCTGCAATAACTGTCAAATTGGCCATAGCGTCAATTGTTTTAATAACGTTAACTTTTAACCACAACAGTGGAATCATGAAAGTTCCTATGTTCATTATTTTGGTTCGCTTATGATATAGTTATAGGTAGCTAGTCTGTCAATATGAATGTTATATATATCTGCTTTATAGTGCTCCATGTGTATAGCTTTTCTTGTGCATGTACAACTGCATTAAGCAAAATGAGATTTCTTTAAAGTGCCCCACATGTACAACTTTATCTGTACATGGACAGCTGCTTTAAGAAAACTGCCTCCTTTGTGTAAATGCTTTATAGCTCCCCACATGTACAGCCTATCTGCACATGGACACTTTTCACAAGGAAAAATAGACTTTAGTGTAGCTGGTTTTTACCACCCAACGCGTATGGCATTCCCACTTCTGGACAGCAAACAAACTTAGTAGTTTGTCTTAAGCAGACCAAACAACTGTCTTCAGACCTGAGCATTATTCTACACCTGTGTCACTTACCAAAGCAGTTACCCACTTATTGTGCTGCCATTGTCGAAGGTGTCCCTTCTCAGTCACTAACTCATGTGGGAATATGGCAGTCACCTACACTATATGCTCTTAACATTATACCTTGAATCCACCAAACAATATAAATTAACAAAACACTATTTGAAAGAGTCTTATTGAAAGTAATGACACAGATGATCATGAATATAAAGATGAGTCCCTTCTAGCCCCTTCTAAAAGTTTATTAAAAGTCTGCAGAGGTCTTGTATCTACCAATTTCAGTGGGAATACAGATATCTTGTCTGGGTGGTGTTGACAATCCTCTTTGTCTCTCTGTTTCTTTGCTTCGTTTAAGCATGCATTCCAAACTTAAAGGCCTGTCCACAGGTGGAATTAAAAATGATTAGGCAAAGGATTCATAATCTTAAAATCACTATCAAGTTTACATGTTAATTTCCCAGGATGATGCCTGTGCTAATTAACACTTGTGTTGGACATTCCTAGCAGTGTGCAGTTCTAAGTGAATGAATTAAAAATTTCAAATCAGTAAAGATTCAGAATTTAATTTAATGCCTAGAAGTCTACACTATTGTCATTTAAAAGGCAAGGGGGCTTCGAACCCTGCTCGCTTCGCTCACTAACCCCCCATCCTGTGCTACGCGCCAGCCACTTTGCATCTCAGCCGTTCACGTATGTGGATTTCACTTTAACCAAACAACAAATGTTTTAATTCTCGTGGATATGCCTCTTCATTAGGAAGAAACACTACTTTTCCCTGATGGCAACACAAATTAGACGATCTACAAATCTCCGACTTAAAGTTTAAATCCGAACAATATATTCAATCTTTTTTCGCTGTTCCGATATTTCACCGAGTAATAATTTCCATTTGTTTGCACTAATGAGATCTTTACTATCATTTTTTTGAGACTTTAGAATTTTAGTACTTTCATTATCTCTAACCTGCTTTGCATGTGTATCGCACCAACGTTTTTGAACCTCTTTATGACACTGTCATCTACTCTTTGTCTTTTATTTCTGGCCCGGAGTGTGGTTAAATTTCTTGGCACAAAGTCTTGTCTCGCGGAACTTGAAAGTGTCTCTCTGAAAAAGTCTCATCTCATCCCAGGATTTTTTTATACAATAGCGAGATACCACAAAAGGTTGTTTGAGATGATTGTAATCAGTTTATATCAGTTTAGTCTGAGACACTGATCAATAGGTTTTGTTTGAAAGCTAATAGTCCAGGTGTTCTAATTGCTGGGTGTGTGATCAGTGTTAGTTTTTATGGAATCCCATCTGAGATGTGACATTGTTTTAAATAGTTGCAGTCCAAATTCCTCTGGTAAGGTTTAGTTTTTATTTTATTTTAAATATTCTTTAATTAATAGATTACTATTGTGAGTTTGAATGTTTAGTAAAGGAGTCTTCATTATATTTTCCATTACCATACAAGCACAACAGAAAAAAACAAGGTTTGCTACCAACCATTGATATTTCAGGCATGTAAAACACACAAACAATCAATTCAATTCGAGGTAATGAAGTGCATTATACCGTAAACAAGTGAA
The DNA here is from genome assembly GCF_016835505.1 of Polypterus senegalus. Taxonomy (NCBI): domain Eukaryota; kingdom Metazoa; phylum Chordata; class Cladistia; order Polypteriformes; family Polypteridae; genus Polypterus; species Polypterus senegalus. The sequence continues at coordinate 151,676,016 of NC_053164.1, read as the reverse complement.
AAAGTGTACTGTTCAATGCTGTATCATGCAAAAACGATTGGAGCAATTATTGCTATGTCCATCCATATCACACAGCCCTACCTGCTTTTAATCAGGATGAAATACATTTTTATATTCAGGAATGTTATTTTTAAAGGGAAAATGCAATGACATATTTGTAATGAAAACAAATATGGCCGGTGCGCTGTAGCTAATCAAGGAGACATTGTTGGCCCATTAGCTGTTACAAATATAAATTATCTTTGTACTTCCTGCTGACATTAATCAATATAATGTTTGCAAGAATTCCTACTGAAGAATTCAGATCAAAAACTTTCTACTGTGCCACTTGTGTTCTACTGTAAATTTGAGAGGGCAGATTTAAATAGAAAAGGGAGAGAAGATAAAATGTCAAAATAATCAAGCAAAGATCAAGGCCAAAAGATAAAAATAAACTTCAAAACCAAAACCAAAAACCTTAAATCAATGGCAGAACTTTTAGGTAAAGTTCTTTTACCTGTAAAAACTAAGCAGAAGAAATGTAAAAGCAAATTCTCAAGGTAGGTTTGCAATCTTGGATACCATTAAGTATTATTATATTATTGGGAGAGAGTGGTGGCTCTGAGGCTAAGAATCTGCGCTAGCAATCGTAAGGTTGCCAATTCCAATCCCATAAATTCCAGAGTTGATTCTAAAATCTCTTAACCTGCAGTTGCTTTGTCCTGGGTATGACGTTAATCTGCATCCAGCCCTGCAAGCAGGTCCTCTAACTTACAGGGAACACTTGGGGGTTGGTAGCAGGATTGGCACTCCAGCCATCATAAAAAACCCGTGGTGCTGAGGTGTCACCCACTGCATTCGGGTCCAAATCAAGGTGGTTTGTCGTGTGTTGAGTGTGGCAACGCGCTATCAGCATAAGCTCCCAAGCTTCTCTTTGGATACCAGGAAGTGCATCATGTTGACCTTTAACCAGTTAAACTAGTGACATCATAGGTCATGACCTTCCATCCTGAGTACATATCTATGGAATAGGTACCGCTACACAAATTGTTGTCAGCCCTACTAAACAAAATGCCATTGGGAAGCAATGCCAAAATAATTAAAATAATTTTATAATTAAATTTAATCATCCAAACTGAAATCTACATACTTCAAAACCATAAATGAAAAAGATCACAAAAATAGCAATAGGTTAAAACCCGATGAACCACTGGATAAATCTATCTCAAAATAGTTAAATTACTTTTATTAGGTCAGGTTGTAATCAGGGTTTTTGTTAACCTGTCCATGTGAATAATGCACCATTAAATGTACATAACCTTATTTACTGCCTGTAAAAGGGCAGGACTTGAAGATTTCAGTTCTTTCTCTCTCTCCCTTTGGGCACAAAGATTTTGGAAGCATGTTTAATAAGGGAATTTATTTATGCTAAACATTTTGCACGTCTTTTATGTTTATATTTTTCTGTTTACAACTAGACCTGGGAAATGCTAATTTATTGTGACACTGTGCTTCAAGCATTTGAATAAAAGTGCACAAAATTATTAAATATACGAAAAGTATGTTATTGTCTAAAAAGGATAAAATGTAATTTATGTATTCAATTTTCATCTGTAGGTATTTGATGGTACACAAGCTAAAGAGAATAATACACCTGGAAAAGAAGTTATGCAGAAGAAGAAAAGACGCACCCGTATTCCTGACAAGCCAAATTACAGTCTTAATCTATGGAGCATCATGAAAAATTGCATTGGCAAAGAATTGTCCAAGATCCCCATGCCTGTGAGTTAGCAGAACAGTTTTGTTAGCATTTGTAATGGGAATGTGAGCTTAGAAAATAATTAAAGTTCAAGGTTTTTGTATATAACTCGTATTTACTCAAGAAAAAATGAAGTTTGCCTTCCCAGTTTCAACTAATGACAGACATAAATAAAAACACAAAAAGAGGTTCTACAGAAATTCTGAAATATATCTAAAAGCAAATACTTGCTAACTGCTTTTACCAATTTGACAGTAAGTCTTTACCTAAAACTAGCAGGAATTCTAGAGTCTCTGGGGACCCCTCACCCTCCCCCAAGTCTCAATATCATAAAATTTTTTACCATTATAATAGCGCATAGTCTAAATAAACAAGATCAACGGGGTGAATGTAGCCTCCTTAGGGTTATGTTTACCATGAGAAAAAATTGAACTAAAAGCTCAGATTTTTTTTTTTTCTAACAACAGAAAATACTTTTTATGTGTAAAAGAAAAAAGTAAATAACAAAATGTCAAAATAATTACAGTAGGGAAAAGTATGTCTAGTATTCACTGCTCTACTGACCTAGATTTAGTATAAATCTAATAAATAAATTGTGTAATATGTTACAGGTACCAACACACATAGGCACTGTTCAGCCAGATTTCATAAGATTATTTTGTGCAATATTTTCTGTTGCTGGCGCATGATAAAGTAGAATATCAGTGCCTAACCAGCATGGCTGACACCGCCCATTGTACTGTAGCCTGCTACAGTGCAACGTAAAGGGTCCACAAAGGAAAGCACAGATGATGTAGCAATACCATATTGACTGTACTTGCCATCCGACGTCCTCCCTCTACCTGTGTGAAGTATCAAGTTCCAGATGTACCCAGAGCTTGATTTGCACAGCTTGTAGGGCTCAGTACTTTCAAGTTCTACATACCATTTGGATGCAATATACTGAATCCACTACAACCATCTCTTAGAGACGTTTGTGGTGCTTATGTTTCAATAAAGAACATACACCTTCTGCATATTTTTAATGTCTACCTCCACTTTAAAATTTGTTGGGGGATCTTTAATGTCACTTACTGATAAAAAAGATTATTATAACTGTTGTCTTTTATTGACACACTGTCCCTTGAGCACTAAAACGGTGGAATTGATGTTCTGCTACACTGTGAAAAAACAGCTCAAGTAGGAATGCATATATTCCTTACCAGTCATTTTAAAGACAGTTTTTGTGTAAGGTCATTATAGTAATAGGAGGATGATGCCCACATGGGATGTCAGGGCCTCAAAATGTAGATATGCATGCAATATGGGGGCGGCACGGTGGCGCAGTGGTAGCGCTGCTGCCTCGCAGTTAGGAGACCTGGGTTCGCTTCCCGGGTCCTCCCTGCGTGGAGTTTGCATGTTCTCCCGTGTCTGCGTGGGTTTCCTCCGGGCGCTCGGTTTCCTCCCACTATCCAAAGACATGCAGGTTAGGTGGATTGGCGATTCTGAATTGGCCCTAGTGTGTGCTTGGTGTGTGGGTGTGTTTGTGTGTGTCCTGCGGTGGGTTGGCACCCTGCCCAGGATTGGTTCCTGCCTTGTGCCCTGTGTTGGCTGGGATTGGCTGCAGCAGACCCCCGTGACCCTGTATTCGGATTCAGCGGGTTAGGAAATGGATGGATGGATGGCATGCAATATGGAATTATGACATGAATAAGACATTTCATCACTTTTCTCAAGGCTGCTTATGACCCTTTCAACAGTTGTATTATTCTAAGTGTCGAGAAAAAAAATGTTCAAACCCCAAGGCCAGAATATCTATATACAGTATTTCAGAAACTTTTTAATTCAGCAGTCACAATGTACATACAGTTAGCATATATGAAATAATGCTGACAATGTAATGGTAAATTATATAGATATATTTTTATTATTTTGCTATGAAAAAAATACAAAAAAAATATTGTATTTATAAAATCAGACAATGTTAATATTACATTGGACACACACTCTATGTGAACAAACAACTACATGGTGCTTGTTAGTTTTGGCCCAGTGTATTTATGGGTCCAAGTAGAGTCCACTTTTAATAAACCATTAAAGCTACAGTTATGAGTAAAGGTACAATTGCAAGTAATGTGTACTCCATCCAGAATTTCTCTGTTTGCTGTCTTATATTGATTAAGTACAATGGCTAGTACACATTGCCAGGTACGAAATTCAGGTGAGTGATGATATTAAGTGCCATTACATTCTAAATGTAAAACTAGTCTATATTGTGTTTTGAGTATATGGCCTTGTTTTTTATTATTTTTTAAAATCTTTTGTGTACTTGATTCTACCTGGTTGAATCTACCTAGGTGTAGGTGTACCTAGGGTGTTATTTAGATCAGTAAAGTGCCCAAGTTGAATTAAACAAAAAAGACATAGATGGATGCTCATAATGATATGGTCATCAAAATTATAATAATACATTTTATTTATTTGTAGGCGCCTTTCTAAACACTCAAGGACACCGAACAATAGATAAAACACAAATTATAAACAAAACTAAAATACAAAAATTAATATCAGACAGAGCAATTGTAATCAAAGAGAAAAAGCAGTCTTAAACAAATTAGTTTTAAGTTTAGATTTGAAAAATGAAAAAGATTCAATATTTCTAAGCTGAGATGATAGTGAGTTCCAGAGCAGGGGAGCAGAGCAACTGAATGCTGTGCTCCCCATAGTGGTAAGACAGATGAAGGGGACAGTCAAGTGGATGAAGGAAGAGAATCTAAGGGTACAGGAGGGAATGGCAACATGGAGGAGGTCAGACAGATATGGAGGGGCAAGGTTGTGGATAGCCTTAAAAGTTAACAGAAGAATTTTGAATTGAATGCGGAATTTAACTTATGGTGAATAGAGGGGGTTCTAGTAATGATGCGGGCAGCTGAATTCTGGACCAGTTGAAGCTTATAAAGAGATTTGTGAGAAAGACCAAGGAAAAGGGCATTGCAATAATCCAGATGAGATGTGACAAGGCTATGAACAAGGATAGCAGTGGTGTGGGGAGTAAGGGAGGTGTGAATATGTATAATGTTACGCAAGTGGAAATATGCAGACCGGGAGATGTTATTGATATGGGACTGAAAGGATAAAATACTGTCAAGGATGACACCCAGACTTTTAACCTGTGGAGACAGAGGAATTATCAATAACGAAGGAAAAATGATCAGTTTTGGATAATGTTGATTTTTCTACCAATGAGGAGAACTTTAGTTTTGTCACTATTTAATTTAAGAAAATTTGAAGAAAACCAGGATTTGATTTCTGCTATGCAATCAATAAGCAAGGAGGGTGGAAAGGAAACAGTAGGTTTGTTAGTGAGATAGAGCTGGGTGCCATCAGCATAACAGTGGAAGCTAATGTTATATTTACAAAAGATATTGCCAAGGGGAAGGAGATAAATAATGAAAAGGAGGGGCCCCAGGACAGAGCCCTGGGGCACACCTGAAGTAACAGTAGTGGGTTGGGATGTGAAAGTTTTAAGCTGAACAAACTTAGTGTGGCCTGAGATGTAAGATCTGAACCAATCTAGTGGAGTGTGGGTAATGTCAATCGAAGATAATCTATCTCTATATATAATCTTCATTTGGTTCTTGATCTTTGTTTGTCCGCGAATGAATTAGAAGAAGCACTAGATGGCAGTAGAGAGACAGCTAAAACATAGGCATTGCATTAAGAATCTCCTCCAGGCTTATACTACTGAAGACTGTTGTACTCCAGTTACACTTGAAAACACAGACATTCAAACTAAACAAATTGTTGTGCTTTAAATTAAGAGATCTTCATTTAGATCTTGATCTTTGTTTGTCCGCGAATTCCACGCATGCGTAGACCACCTTCCAGTTTAGTACGTTGTTGTTACTCACGGATATCAACAATGTGCCGGAATAACGAAAGGGGTGGTGGACAGTGTTACGCTGGTTAGATCCTGAGGCCTGGTTAGAGAATGAGATTGCCGAAAATAAAAGGTACGTGCCTACGTAACATATGAATGACAACGAAACAGCACATTACGGAAATTATTATTGTTACGTTGTAGCCGGAGAGTGCTGCGCGTCTCACAGTTGTACCGTGGCTTGCTCACATGTCAGTGAAGTGATCCCTATTTATGCTTTAAAGAGCCTGGATACCTATGTGTCCCCCTTTTATAACCATTGCTCCGTGTATATTGCCTTACTCTTTGGATTGCCACAAAGCAACCTGCAAGATGGAGAAAGGTTGAGAAGACATCGTGAGAGGAAACGATAGCGTCATGAAAATGAGATGGACTGTGAACGGACAGAAACAGAAATGCTCCTACACCACCACATAATTACTATTCAGACAGTGATTCCGAGTAGGCTGGTCCTATCGAATCAATGTCCAAGGGTTTTCTTTTGTAATTTTGTTTCCCTTATAAAAAATCATAATGCTGTGCGACGAATGGCCTAGTTCATGACTGGCAGCCGCGTTTACACAGGGAGCCCTTCACAGACAACTTTAACACGCGCAACGTATTTGGGCGCACATGGCTAGTTGAGTAGAGTAGTGTGACAAATAGTATCAAAGGCCGCACTTGGGTCAAGGAGGATGTGTAGTAATTAAACCAGAATTAGCAGCCTTAAGGAGGTCGTTAGTAATTTTAACAAGTACTGGTTTCTGTACTGTGGTGAGGATGAAAACCAGACTGGAACTTTTCATACAAATTATTATGAGATAAGTGGCTACTACTTTTTCAGGAATTTTGGAGGGCAAATTTTAGAAATAGGGTGAAAATTACTGAAATTAGTCGGATTGGCACCAAGATTTTTCAGTATTGGGGTTATTGCAGCAGTTTTAAAAGATGAAGGAATAGTACCAGTAGTGAGAGAAGAGTGGATTATAGCAGAAATAAGAGGGACCAGAGAGGGGAGGCAGGCTTTGACTAGAACTGTAGGGAGGGGGTCCAGTTGACAGGTGGATGGCTAAGACTTACAGACAAGAAAAGAGGAAAATGAGTGAGTAGGTGGGTGAAATTCAAATGAAGTACTGAAAGAATCTGTACTGAGAGACTGATGTATCTTCTGGATTTTCTCATTAAAAAAGGACATAAGGGAATCACAAAAATCAGTTTAGTAAAGTTGAGAAGGTAAAGAATCCGGGGGTGAATTTATTAAGCAGTTAAAACAATGACTTGGTATTGCCTTCATTGGAAGAAATAATGTGAGTATAATAGTTAGATTTAGTTTGGGCAATACAGTCCTTGTAATAAAGTATATGGTTTTTGTACATCTCTTTGTGAACAAAGTCCAGTTTTTTTATACAACCGTTCAAGTTGTTAGCCTTTGGCTTTCAAAAGCCAAAGCTCAGGTGTGAACCAGGGAGCAGAAAAGGAGAAAGAAACAGATCTAGTTTTTAATGGAGCGAGAGAGTTAAGAATACCATTAAGTCCAGTGTTATAGTGTGAGACCAGTTCTTCAGGAGTGGATAAATTATGAATGTCCATAAGGGAATCAATACTGGAGGAAAGAGAGTCTAAGTTAATATTCTTAATATTACGGAAAGTGCAAGTTTAACATTGAATGAAATAAGAAAATGATCAGTTATGGGGAGTTCATCTGTAGTACAATCAAGCAGGGTAACTCCAGAACAGCAAAGCAAGTCCAAGATATGTCCTTTGTAGTGAGTGGGAACATAAGTATGCTGCTGGAATCCAAACTCTCAAGGCAGGATGTAAAGTCTCTAGTAAAAGGAACATTGATATTATCCATATGTACATATATTGAAATCCCCTAGAAGTAAGAAAAACAGCAGTCGTTCAGAAAGTCATTATTTGATTTAGGGGGCCGGTAAACAGTTTCAATAATAGTAGGAATAGGTCCAGTTAATTCACACACAAGAGACTGAAAAGAACTGAAGGCAGGAACAGACAACAGCAGGACTTTCCATTTCTCACGATACATTAACACGAGACCTCCTCCCCAGCCAGAGCCACGGGGTTGAGAGATTTGGTGGATTTGTTAAGTTGGGCAAAGTCAAAAGGTTGTTGCCATGTCTCGATTAGACAGAAAAAGTCAACCTTACGATCAGTGAGGAGATCATGGATGAGATGCCACTTGCTCGTAAGTGAGCGGATGTTCAACAGACCGAAGTTGACAATGGCTTTATCGCATTTAGCAACGGTGTTAGCCGACCGGGCCAGGCTGGCTAACACACTGTGGTCAATGACTCTGCCTAAGTTACGTGGAGGATGTTGAGAACTGGACAAGATGGAGTTTATTATTTTCTAAGTGTCAGCCTGGAGATGTATCTCCGACTGGGGAGGAATACGATATCTGGGTGAAGATACAGCCCATTCAGCGGAGGCTCGGACAGGTGGAAGCACAGTCGGAGGAGTTAGCAGCTGAGTACTGAAGCAGGCCTGTCGCAGGCTGGGTAGCAAGCAACAGGAGGGACCAAACAAACCCTAACCAAATAAATATCCTACCGGTCCACATGTTAAGCGATGACGCAGAACAAAGTCCAGTAAGTCTCAAAGCAGGGATAGGCTGAAAAATAGTCCATACACAGCCAAATCACCAGTCAACTAGAAATCAGTCTAGCTTTAAATGATTGACAAATAAAGGAAAAACAGACAGAGATGCATTCAGCATCACTACTGTAAAACTACAGTACAAATAAGCCTGATAGGTAGCTGTACACCTGGAGGTGCTAATATTTTGCACATCACATCAAATAAATAGATAATCTTATTTTAAGAGTTTAAATAGAATACAAATTACATTTAAAAATATTTATATATTTGACAAAATTCTGTTTATTACATAGTATGACAAACCTTTGACACACAAGACAACATGATGATCTTTACTTTACGGGTAATGGGAACTGGATCAGACAAAGGAACCTTTCCTGGTCACAGGGCACAAAATGTCTTATATGGAATCCAGTGCATTGGGAAGTCATCCATTTTTGGTGTGGCACAAACTTCCCAAGGCAAAATATCTGGGTTTGCTTTATTCCTCAGAATGTACAGCACAATTCTCACAAGTAAATGACTTTCAGGAGGATAGCAAACATCACATGACTGTTGTTCAAAATCATAGAAGCTACTGTGAATGGTGATGTAGTCAAACATCTTTTCCTATTGTCTTAACTTTTTTAAAGTGTTCAGGGCATGTCTGAAATAAATGGCATTTAAATATAACCTTCTGTATACAGGAAGATACAGGCTTACAAGAGGCACGGTGCCTGGTATTCAATTTCTTGTTATAATGAACCATTACCCTACTCAAACAAGACCTGAATGATATACTTGTCTCAGACACTGACAGATGTATGTTTGATTTTTCTCCTCCAAGAAAAATGTCTTAATGGTGTCTGCTGTGTTTCTGCCATTTGCTTACAATATAAACATACTGTACTTTCATTATTTCCTTACCAAAGACAGTTAACACATCCTCCTGAAGTGTAATAACTGATATAGGAGTAACTACAGAGAAGGCCAAATATCTCAAATGGCAACATTCAAATCCCATAAACCAACTCCTTTGAGAAAATTATGATGCTCATTTGTAACTCGTTGGTCACAAAATTTTTAGCTCCCCATGTGCACTTTTCAACATGAATGGGGTATTTACGTCCAGTGGAAATTTTTGTCACTACAAAAATGCCCCTTCTGGAATCAATACAAACCAAAGGAAGCCAGTTATATTCATTTATTTCAATGTTTGTTGAACAATGTAACCTTTTTGTATGTAACGTCATTTTTTTGTACAACTTCAAATGACAAAAGCAACAAAATGTCTTCCTCTAAAAATAGTAACATGCTGATGAACAGGCATTGACTGCAGTCATGGAGGGTAAAATCTCTTTGGGAGAAGCAGCAGGGACAGTCTTTCTGGGAGGCATAGAAGGGACAGTATCGTTGGTGGGCATTTTTTGTAAGTTAAAAAGCTGTGTCTTTTGACAATGACTTTTAAACAAAAAAAAACAAACAAAAAAATAATTGAAATGGCTACTTGCGTCTCACCCCATGTTGCATCTCTATATAGTAAAAACATGCCAAACAATGGAAAATGCAGGATTAGCTCAGCTTTTAAAACTTTATTTGAAATGTCAGTCAGTCATTTTCCAACCCTTCCAATTATAAAATCTTAAGTAAAGTAGTCTAGTGTTATTTATTTTTAATAAAACGCTACTGGCTTATTTACCTGCATACATTACCACGTTGCGTTCATGGTTCTGAAGGTAAGGTAGCATGATGCTGTAGTCTCCCTATTTTTTGCACAGAGGGCGTTTGTACTTATTTTGATATTTAATCAGTATTGGTTTTATATTCTCATTATACATGAAGAAATGTGGCTGTTGAAATCGAGACAAAAATTACATGTAATACTAATTTGACAGAAAGGGCTATTGTACTTTTATAAATATATAGATAACTAATATAATTAAGAAGTTAAATAAGATATCTAACAAATGTTAATAACGACGATAAACATAAATACTTTCCATATTGTACACTAACATTGCAGATACGCTACATAACCGCATATAAATAAGTTAAAAAGTTAATATAGCTGAAATAATGCGACATAAATATTAAAAAGAAATAATACAAGAAGGGAAAAAAGTAATTAAAATGATATGTTTAAAAATATAATATCTAGCCAATGTCAATAATGATGACAAACACAACATTTGGATGTGTAGTATACACTGTATATAATCGTACATCTCATTACTTTTTGTTTAATGGAACTAAAGTTTCTTTAAATATGCAGAGCTTTTTATTCTGTAAGTCTATAACTAATTCTCTCGTGCCATTGCTCAATGTTGGAAAACATTTACAGCTCCTTTTCTTTTTCAAATTGGGAATAATGTATAGCTGCTCTTCTCCTTCTCTTTCAGCGGATTATGGGAGGTTGTGGGGCAGACTGTGGAAGGTCAGGGGCATGAAAGGCAGAGTCTGCAACCTGACCCTTCTCATTGTTTTGCTACTTGTTACTGGGTGATATTATACAGTGCATCCGGAAAGTATTCACAGTGCATCACTTTTTCCACATTTTGTTATGTTACAGCCTTATTCCAAAATGGATTCAATTCCTCAGAATTCTACACACAACACCCCATAATGACAATGTGAAAAAAGTTTACTTGCGGTTTTTGCAAATTTATTAAAAATAAAAAAACTGAGAAATCACATGGACATAAGTATTCACAGCCTTTGCTCAATACTTTGTCGATGCACCTTTGGCAGCAATTACAGCCTCAAGTCTTTTTGAATATGATGCCACAAGCTTGGCACACCTACCCTTGGCCAGTTTCGCCCATTCTTCTTTGCAGCACCTCTCAAACTCCATCAGGTTGGATGGGAAGCGTCGGTGCACAGCCATTTTAAGATCTCTCCAGAGATGTTCAATCAGATTCAAGTCTGGGCTCTGCTGGGCCACTCAAGGACATTCACAGAGTTGTCCTGAAGCCACTCCTTTGATATCTTGGCTGTGTGCTTAGGGCCGTTGTCCTGCTGAAAGATGAACCGTCGCCCCAGTCTGAGGTCAAGAGCGCTCTGGAGCAGGTTTTCATCCAGGATGTCTCTGTACATTGCTGCAGTCATAGTTCCCTTTATCCTGACTAGTCTCCCAGTTCCTGCCGCTGAAAAACATCCCCACAGCATGATGCTGCCACCACCATGCTTCACTGTAGGGATGGTATTGGCCTGGTGATGAACGGTGCCTGGTTTCCTCCAAACGTGATGCCTGGCTACCACACCAAAGAGTTCAATCCTTGTCTCATTAGACCAGTGAATTTTGTTTCTCATGGTCTGAGAGTCCTTCAGGTGCCTTTTGGCAAACTCCAGGCGGGCTGCCATGTGCCTTTTACTAAGGAGTGGCTTCCGTCTGGCCACTCTACCATACAGGCCTGATTGGTGGATTGCTGCAGAGATGGTTGTCCTTCTGGAAGGTTCTCCTCCCTGACTAAGGCCCTTCTCCCCCGATCGCTCAGTTTAGATGGCCGGCCAGCTCTAGGAAGAGTCCTGGTGGTTTCGAACTTCTTCCACTTATGGATGATGGAGGCCACTGTGCTCATTGGGACCTTCAAAGCAGCAGAACTTTTTCTGTAACCTTCCCCAGATTTGTGCCTTGAGACAATTCCTTTGACTTCATGCTTGGTTTGTGCTCTGACATGAACTGTCAACTGTGGGACCTTACATAGACAGGTGTGTGCCTTTCCAAATCATGTCCAATCAACTGAATTTACCACAGGTGGACTCCAATTAAGCTGCAGAAACATCTCAAGGATGATCAGGGGAAACAGGATGCACCTGAGCTCAATTTTGAGCTTCATGGCAAAGGCTGTGAATACTTATGTACATGTGCTTTCTTAGTTTTTTTATTTTTAATAAATTTGCAAAAACTTCAAGTAAACGTTTTTCATGTTGTCATTATGGGGTGTTGTGTGTAGAATTCTGAGGAAAAAAATGAATTGAATCCATTTTGTAATAAGGCTGTAACATAACAAAATGTGGAAAAAGTGATGCACTGTGAATACTTTCCGGATGCACTGTATATTAACCATTTTCCACGTAGTCCATTACTAATAACTGTGGACAGAATTCATAATAGCGTTTTGATTACTAGAATTACTATTGAGTATCTCAACAGCAATCGTAAATACTATACAGTTTCCATTCCATTCCAACTTAATTCAGATTGAAAAATATAACAAGTAATAAAAAAATACTATGTGTCTAGAGGAAATTTTAGTGAAAACTAGGTACATCATATTGTGTGACTCAGCAGACTGAGGACCAATTATGGTTGGACCCAGCACTATAATTGAAAAAGAAGCTGCCATTGTTGAGCAGAAAGCTTCCAAAAATCCAGTTATTTGAAAGATTATATATTATTTAGCAATTTACAGAAAAGTATTATGATCTCAAATACCTGAACATAACAATTGTAATTATATACTGTACCTAAAATCTTTCTATTTTATATTTGATATGGCTACAGAATATGTATTGCACCATGCTACACAACATAACTTATGTCATTTACTGTAATATATCATTTTTTACAGGTGAATTTTAATGAACCTTTATCAATGCTGCAGAGGCTTACTGAAGATTTAGAGTATCATGAACTTCTGGATAAGGCTGCAAAGTGTGAAAGCTCACTGGAACAGATCTGCTATATTGCTGCTTTCTCAGTGTCTTCCTATTCAACTACTGTGCATCGAACAGCCAAACCCTTCAATCCACTTCTGGGGGAGACATATGAACTGGATCGTTTTGAAGAGTATGGCTACCGTTCCCTTTGTGAGCAGGTGAATAACTACCCCACATCTAATTTGTACTTGTTACAGTGAAACTTTAGATGCTAAATTTTAGAAAAAGTGTTTGGTTCAGTTTGTGAAACTTCTTTTCTAGCTTTCCTATATCCTCTATATACTGTATGATACTAGCAAAATATCTACACTTCGCAGTGTAGAAGTAGTGTGTTAAAGAAGTTATGAAAAAGAAAAGGAAACATTTTAAAAATAGCGTAACATGATTGTCAATGTAATTGTTTTGTGACTGTTATGAATGTTGCTGTCATCAACGATTTGATTATCATTATTTCTTTCAATCAGGTTCGTATTTGGAGAATGTGTTGAAGTTACATTCCGTATTTGTCAACCGTTGTAAAGATAACAGGTTTCATTCATCGAAGTGTTCACTACCCAAATTGGTACTCATGAATCTAAGATGTTTAACAGGCATTTCCGATATTAAGTTGTGGATTTGCCTGCGAATATTTAGTGGCAGCGTATCTATGAACTTAATTTAAACTTAAGCTTTACACCTTGCTTTCCTATTGATATGTCTGCAAAGGCTTGTTCAGCTTCAGAGGTTTGTTCCTTTCTTATTGCATCAATAAACAGCCCGTCTTCCTCTTTATCTGAGACATCACACACTGCATGCACAGGTTTACCTTTCCTAGTCCTGCAAACTTTAGCGAAGTGGTTCAATTCCTTTAGCTGGACATTGACTTTTTCCACCATGTGCTTTGTTTCCGCACTAGCTGCACTTATGAATATGCTTGTATGCGTCACTCGCTTCATATTCTTTTGCTGCCTTCTCAATTGTGTAATGCGTTTTTTGTTCAGCACTCTTTGGAGCTCTTGCTTGTTGTCTGTGTACTGCGTTCACAGTCAGCTCACGTGAGCCGCTCGGAGTACATGCATCGAAGGTTCTCAGCTGTGCTTGTGCTATCTTGTGCGATCTTGCGATGTCCACGGCTTTATTTATGTTAGCTAAGACCCGGCACTTAAAAGTTTCTCTCGCACTTTCGCTGAGTTTGTGCCAAACACTAGTCTATCCCAGACCATCTCATCTTCGTTTGCATAAGCACAGTCCTTCACCAGCAATTTTAACTCCATTACAAAGTGATCAAAAGTCTCATTTATACCCTGCGTCTTCTCATTAAACTTGTATCTCGCGAATATCGTATTTGTCTTAGACATGACAAACGCCTCAAAAAGGTCATAATAAGTTTTCAGTACCTTAGCATCCTCCTGAGTGAGAGTCCATGTGTTAAAACTGTCACTTCCTTTTTCCCCAGTCCACAGGAGCAGGTAGCTGCATTTCTCACTCTCGTCTTTGCCTTTTAGCGGGCCAGAAAACATGAGCTCCACGTGCTGTTGGAACTTTTTCCATTCTCCTGGCAGGTTAAGAGAATCCCAGTCAATTCGTGGCGAGGGAACGCCAACAAAATCCATGACTGTCCTCTATTCTGACACCATGTCTTGTTTTCACAAATTGTGAAAAACGAAATGATGGCGACACTTTCTTTTAAAGTATGCAGGGGAACTTTATTTATTACAGCTCTTACATTCACAGCATCTGTGCTCTAAATTAACTTCCATAATAGTAACCTTGAGGTCCCTTTTTCTGGTGCCTTCCCGATGACATAGGTGCCTAAACCATGCCTGATAATAATACATTTCAATGACATATAAATATTACAGTGATCACCTCGATAGACATCTCACCACCCAAGTCGCTACTCGTGAATCTAAGATGTATAACAGGCATTCCCAGTGTTATCTTTTTGATTTGCCTGAGAATATTTAGCAGCAGCGTGTCTATTGGATTGCTGCTGACGGACGGCCTTATATGGGCAGGCACTCAATTACGTGGGAGGCGTGGGGATGGGGGACGCAATATAGGCAGGCAGCCAACTACGTGGAAGGCGTGGTGATGGGGGATGCAACTCCGCCTCACACAGCGACTGAGCTGCAGGCTATGGCCATATATATTTATGTAAGTAGGATTCAGTTATGACTGTTACGTGTAGAATTACGAAATGAAACCTGCTTAACTTTTGTAAGTAAGCTATAAGGAATGAACCTGCCAAATTTCAGCCTTCTACCTACACGGGAAGTTGGAGAATTAGTGATGAGTGAGTCAGTCAGTCAGTGAGGGCTTTGCCTTTTATTAGTATAGATATACATTTAGATGCATGATATAGGATTGCAGCTTATTTCCTGAATGTCTAATTACTCTGATTGTGGATTCACATTCTTACTTATTTTAGTGTTATACAGAGGGGGTAATAATTATTTGATCCCCTGCTGAATTTGTAAGTTTGCTCACTTACAAAGAAATGAAGTCTCTAATTTTAATAGTTTCATTTTCATGGAGAGAGAATGAATATCAACCAAATATCCAGAAAAAACACCTTACATAAAAGTTAAAATGTATTTGTATGTCATGGAGTGAAGTAAGTATTTGATCCCCTACAACCCAGCCAGAATTCTGGCTCCCACAGATCCAATGAGGCACACAGATTACAATCAAATAATCAGTCAATCAAATGAGTACACTTACAAATTCAGCAGGTGATCAGATAATCATTTCCCCAACTGTATTTGCTTTATTAAAGAATAAAGATACCAATTAATATACCAACTGCTTAGTTTAGCATTATGTAGTGTGATAGGGTCCTCAGGTCTAACATGAACAAGTACTATCCAATATTTAAGGCATTTTTATTTTACTAAAGAGTGCAAGAACTGGTTATGCAGGGAATAAACCCAAGTGATTGCATTTCTGTTGGGGCTTGTGTCTCTTTTTGACCAAAAATACATCTAATAGGGAATTTGCCCTTGCTGTTATAACATTTCACCACTTTACGGAATACATCATTCTCGAATCTGCGTAATCCAGTCCAGAATCATGAATGATGGAGCCTATCCCAGTAGTGTTGGTAGTAAAGCAGTCAACAGTTACCCATGGGGTGGCAGTGCCTCTCATGCACATATTAATACATAGAGTTGGAACCTTTCATGGTAAGGCTCCACTTCACCACTGAACCCTTTCAAATATGCAGCCACACTGACAGGGGGAAAAAGTTTAAGAATGTGGGAGGGCAATTGGAATACACTGAGGAAAACAATGTGGAAATGGGGAGAATTAGTAAATTCCACATAGACATGGTATTTGATTACAGGACAGAATACAGTATATGGGTGTAATGAGACATTGTCTCTAGAGATTATTATTAGAATAAGGGAAAATGACCAGGATAATAAATGTGTAATGAGATTCATAGTCAGGGCATACCAGGTGAGATCTGGGAAGAGCAATCGAAACAGCCGTCCAGGACATAAGGGACAAAATGAGAGGCAAAAGAGTTTAAAACCAGAACGGGGCGTAGCACAGAGCCTACTTAAATGAACTGCTTTATCAAAGTTTGTTTTCTTTTTTCAATCCAACCAAGGGATAAAGCAGGTTGCGACCATCACACAGTTTTAACCTCTCTGTTGCTGATGTCACCGGCACAATGAATAGGAATTATGTAATGCAAATCCCAGTTACAAAACCAAAAGACAAATCAAAAAATAAACTTTGTCAAAAAAATAAAAACCCATCTCTCCTCAATAATAAAAAACATACAAAATAACAATGATTACTATGACATGACCTCTTTCATGTGCTTTCAGGTGCACTCTTGGGTGCATCCATCAGACCTAGAAGTAAATAATCTATGAAATCTCGCCAAAAAACCAAGGGGCATAAACATATTTACAGAAATACTCCACCCAAAAATGATAACATTTTTAAATATCACTTACCCCATGTAATTGTAATCTCATATTTTCATGGCGAAATGAAATACTGAATATTCCAACTTGTTAGACAACCAACCCTATACAGTGTCAAACGGTGTGAAAAAAATCCATGGAAAAAAGAAAAAATTATTTTCACAATACTTAATTTGCAAAATTATTTTTAAGTTATGTCCTAAAAACTCTGCATTAAATGTAAACAAAGTAGTTGCCATTCCCACAATGTGTGTTTGAATAAAAGGTTTTTTCTACCCGTGAATGAAGGGGAGAAGAAGATTTTTAATACTCTATTCTATGTTCTGGAGTCCAAAATCTCATGAACCTTGTATTCCTGGTGCCCTTCAACTATAACACAGTTTGGGGTTTTGAGGGGTGGACTGAATAAGAAAAATGACTGATATAGAAAGGCTTCAAACATGACACATTAAAAGATGAGTCATGTCTAAAGTGAGCAGGCAGCTCTAGTTTTTATGTAGCATGGGTGACACTGTTTAAAATGGAAAATGGCTCAATATACCTAGGGCCCAGTTTTACAGGCAGACATTCTAAGATGGAAATCAAGGCTAGAGAGCCAAACCTTCTGTCCCACAGAAAACTCAGGAGAATGGCCCCACTTAGCAACCTCATGCATTTTCACTGAGAAATTTGCTACCAACAATTGTTAGCATATGGTGGACCAGCTCTTCTGAAGGTAAGACAAAAATTCTGTTAGAGCAGGAAGTGAAGAAGCAGACTCCCTGCAACACAAAATAGGAGACTTGAAACCATGCTGCTGTTCGAATGGAGACTTATTCAAAGATTAATTAAACAATGCAGTCTGAGAGAAGTCTGCTAATGGTAGTACCTCAAACCAATTTATTTGGAACAAGCTGATAGTGCTACGATATCAGGTTCAAACAGCCGAGACGATGCCTCTGCCTTAGTGATATGATCACCAGGCTGAAACTTAAACACAATATCAAATCATCGTAGCTATCATCAAGTAGATTAAATCCATGTGATCCATACAAATTAAAATTGAAATTCATTCAATTTGGGCAATTAAGGAACTAAAATCCTGAATGAATCTCCTAGTTCTGAGTTTCTGATTTCTGGGCTTTGCTTACAACTACATTCCAAATCTATTCTAGATGATATTTTGCTATTATCATCTAGAAGAGAATCAGCCAAGTTGTTGTGATGAAATATTGTATTATGAAATTCTAGGATGAATATAGTTTTATCCTGGCCTGAATATTCAGAGAGGTTTCTAAATGATACAAAAAAGTCCCTAGTTGGCTTATTTTTTTTGTTTTAATTTTAATGGTGCACTTTGGGGATTTCAAATGTGATCAGTTATATAAAAATTCTTATGAATTCTTTGAGGAACAAGTCTAAATTCTGAGTGCTAGGATGTTTATTTACAGTATGCACAAAGGAGATGCCCATTCAAGTGGCTTATCAGATAATAATGATACAATGTATGCACCTTATAGTCTGCATACAGGGCTATACAGGGCTTTAAACTAAACATTAATTGAAACTGGTTGACAAAACCTCTAAATTTTCTCAGATCCCTTGACAATCGTTCTGAAGGGGGAAGCGGCAGCTCATAAACACTATTTGCACAGGTATTTTTTTACTGCCCACTTCAAAGCAGTGATCTCATTAAGTGTGTGCTGCACACTGGATATTTGGTAGCTGTGATCCACCTTTATTTGTTCCGTTATAGATGTCACCTCTTCTCCAAGATAGGTGATCTCATTTACAATATTTATGATGTTAGGGTTGCTCAAGATCTGTCGGTTTGTAACAAGACGGTGTCCCCAGAGATTATTGTGTTAAAGAAGGAAACATGACTAGTAAAATAAATGAATCAGGAGAACTGTAGTTGAGGCAAATCAAGTCAGATCCAGGAAGAACAATCGAAACATGGATCCAAGATGCAAGGGGAAAACAGGGATGAAAGTCAGAGGCAAATAACCATTTACAAAAAACTGACATGACAAATCAGTTTTTTTAACTCCTAATTTTATTTCATGTGGACAATGGTCTGAATAATACTACTTATAACGAACAGACAAATAAAGTTTACTCAATAAAGTTTCTATGTGACAATAATAATAACAGCACTATTTTCTGCAACAAACTGATGTATGTTGCTTTCTCTGAAAGGTGAGTCATCACCCTCCAGCTGCTGCTCATCATGTATACTCGCGACGTGGTTGGACACTGTGGCAAGAAATCACCATTGCAAGCAAATTTCGTGGCAAATACCTTTCTATTATGCCACTGGGTAAGTAATAAAACATATGTAACATTGCTAATGACAGGCACTGAAGCAAAATTGTTAACACTGCTCTCTAAAAAAATACAGCATTCTGGGATAACATTTTGCAGCAATTGTTTATCTGTGAGGAAACAATATATCCCACCCTATGTACATCTGGGTTTTCCTTCTACATCCATATGATGTTAGATTGTTGTTAGGTTGTGTGTGCATTCTAGTATGCAGTGGAGTGGAGTCCACCTAGAATAGACATGAGTTGCACCAACCTTGATCTGGATCAGGTTTTCAGAATGTTACGTTAATATTTACAGCATTTTCTTTAATGAAAATTCAAGCATGAGTGATTTTTATAATGCTTATGGAGTGTTAGAAATTACTCATAACCATTTGCTTTGATACATACTGTGAGGTGAAAATAATTCATTCAGTAAGACAAAACCCAAACAGTTTTGGGCTTAACCAGAATCCTGTTTATTGTAATGTGTGATGGTTCAGCCAGGATTGCTGCCCTACCGGCTCAAGTTTATTCTTTGTTTGTTTGACCCTTTTTGTTACCTTTCAAATATTCTTTTTCACATTATTTTATGGATTCTGTTTTTAGTATTGTTCTTTCTATGTGGTTTTTATATAATATTGTGATGGTTATTAATTATTTTTCAATTCTGTATTATGCTTAGTTTATTATTTTTCTATGTCATCTGCCCTGTGTCCTGTATCTAGGAACCCATGGTGGCAGGGCTACCTGATGATTCAACTGTATGAAAAGAGAAATGGCAGTTCTCATAGCAGCTTTGCCATTGCTCTGTTTCTGATTTCTGCCTTTTTTGATTCTTATTTAATTTTGTATTTACAGTACTGGATTTGAACACTTTGATACCTGTACCTGACTTTCCTTTAGTGTGTGTTTATGTAACGGGGCACATTTTATACAGTCAGTACTTCAAGGTGCTTTCCTGCTGGCATCTGAATATTTCATCCTATAGCACATAAAATCCAAGTGACCAGTGAGTGGAGGGTGTGATCCAACAGAGGGGAGACTCGGTCCAATGGCTGAGCCTAAGAGTAACAATGTGCAGCTGCTGTATGGTGCATAGGAGTATGATAATCCAGTGTAGATGTGTTTTGTAGATTTGGAAAGACCATATGACCATGTCCTTGGTCATTTGTTCTTGGAGGTGTTGGAGGACGATGAGTTAACAAGGCCACTATTGCATGTTATTTGTTCCCTATATAAATGCAGTGAGAGCTGTTTGCAAATACTTGTCATTAGGTTGAATTTGTTCACTTGTTTGACTCCATCAAAGGGTGAGTCTTATCATCAGTCCTGTTTGTGGTTTTCATTAACAGGATATTATGATGTAGTCGAGGATGTGAGGGTGTCTGGTTGGGTAGGTTCTGGACAGCATCATTGCTTTAAGGAGAAGATGTCTTCTTACCCTCATCTGACCATGACCTTCGGAATGCATTTCAAACATTTGCTGCAGAGTATGAAGTTGCATCATAACCTTCTTTCTGAGGTCATGGTTCTTTCTTTGAAAATAGTTGATTCCTCTCTCCAGGTGAGGGTGGGACAACTTCCCTTAGTGGAGGAGTTAAAGTATCTTGGGATCTTACTCAATAGTAATGGAAGAATGGAATGTGAAATTGGCAAGCTGATAAGAGCAGAGGAACTGTTCTACGGGAACTGCACCTGTCTGTGGTGGTGCAAGAATTAAGTCTAAAGACAAAACTACCATTTTGGTGGTCAATGTACATCCCTGTGCTCATTTATGGTCAAGTGTAGGCTGTATGTAATGACCAAATGAATGGGATAGCGAGTACAAGCAGCAGAAATTAGGTTTCTTTGCTTTTCTTTTTACTCTAGGATGGGGTAAGAAGTTTAGCGATTTGGTAGAGCCTTGAAGTAAGGTTGTTGCTCCTCCAGATCCAGAAGAGCTAGTTGAGGTTGTTTAGGTATGTCATAGGTATGCCCCCAGAACTAGTCCAAAAACATCCCACCAGGTGGACACCCTGTGGCAGACCCTGGACACATTGGAGAGATTATATCTCTTGGCTGGTTTGGGAACGCCTGCTAATTTCCCAGGAATAGCTTGAATCTGTAGGCTGACCTGCTTTAGCATTCTGCTACCACAACCTTCACCAGGAAAAGAGGTTTCAGATGATGAGATGAGTGATATTTGCAAGTGACACAGCGGGTCCTATTTAAACTAAAAGTGACTGGGGGCTATGAAGCGAACTGTGGACACATCCTTTGCATAAATTAGGTGGTCAACAAAAGGAGTCTGCAAAATTGGTACATTTTGTTTAATGACTTATGGAAAGTGTAGAGTGTTCGGGTGGAAGGTGAGGACCAGCAAGATGCAGGCTTCATTTCTCTGGTTTCTCTCAGAGTGGATGTTTTAAAGGCTACTTCTGAGTGCTTCATTACAGAAGTCAATTATTGCCCTGTAATAGACAGAGTTTTCATGTCGTAGACATGTACAACCGAAACATTGACTGTAAACCTGAGAGAACGGTGGAAACTGGCAAAAGTGTTAATGAATTCCTGCAGTTAGCTTTTGGAGTGGGAGGCAGCACCAACAAAATCAACAATATATCTTCTGTGCATGTCCAGTAGAAAGCCTAGGTAGGAAGTAAAGAAACTCCATTTTTCCCAGCTGATGAAGATGTTGGCATTGCTATGTCCCATCCCAGTATCTACTGCAGCTCTGTGAAAAAGTACTGAGGGTAAGAACCAGTTTTGCCAGTCTGATAAGGGTGTGTGTGAGAGGATTCTGGACATGATGTCTGTTAAATTCCTTTCTGAGCAATGAAGACTTAATCATGAGCAATGTTTACTAAGACAATTTGGTAAACAATAGCTGAACAAACAGAAACATGCAATAATCATTCCCTTTGATTGTAAATATACATTATCCTGAAAAGCTTCAGTTTATCTCTAGCAAATTATCACACAGTTTAGAGGTTTACCAACAAGTTAGAAACTTTAAAGTTATTTTAATCATCACTTATTGAACCACAGTTAAAATGATGAAAGGTTCCATTCACTATAAATACTGAGCTGCAAGCACATTTTCCTTTTTCTTTTGCAGGTGCCATTCACTTACTGTTTCACTCAAGTGGGAATCATTATGTATGGAGAAAAGTCACATCTACAGTTCATAATATTATTGTTGGGAAGCTGTGGATTGATCAGGTCTGTTTAAATTTGTTATCAACATTTTATTTGTATTTACTTTAGTCATCTATTTTCAAGCTTTTAAGTATTGTTTATTTATTTAAATAATCCAGTAATGTTTGCTAATTAAGATCCTGGTCTTAAACCTTTTTATGAACCTTTGAAATGTCTGAAATACACTTACCCGGAAGGAATTATAAATATCATTTAAGAATATTACCACCGTATGGCCATTCACTGCAAGGCAATCCAAATACATGGCTATAATTAAATAATTTCCTTTTATCAAAAATACAACATGTCACTTTTGGGTAACAAATAAGTATTATTGTATGAAAAGATCAATTGACATACAAATAAAAATAATCTATATAACCACAATAATTAATAACTGAAAAGGGACCTATACCTGTTTTCTTCAGGGATTGCTACATATTATGTGCTGAGGAAGTATGCAAAAAATACATAAATAGTGTTTGGCTTAATTGATTGTGTCTTTGGATATGATACATAGCACTACAACAATTTATGACACAAAATAAAAGAAGTGGGTTATGAATTGTTACATATGTATCATTACTGCTGAAATACAGCACAGGGCTTGTGATGTAATTCCACATTTTTTAGTGTTTTCATATAACATTGTGTTAATTTACAACACGGATGTAAATGAGGTGGTAAATTATGTACTAAAACATAGCATCATAAATATCATAGCAACTGTCTGTAAGTGGCACTAGAATGATACTAAATGGCAGAATGGCTCAGCAGAGGTTAGTGTCAAACAGAGGAGCATGTACTGCACTGGCTTTCAGAGTATCTCTTCATGCCAGTGTGGGTTGATGCTGACCTCCATTGTTAAATAGGTGCTGTAAAATAGGTTTTAGCAGGTAGCTTAGCACCTGCTGCCAATGAATCTTTACTTAATAATTAAGTGATTAAAGGCGTTATACCTAGACCTCCACTTGTGGATTTAAAGATTACGCTTTTCCATAGCCAATAAAAGTTTAAAGTTTGGATATAAATTAAATGAAGTCTTACAGGCATAGGGAAAAAGAGGACTGAGGTACTGAGAAAGAGAGAAAGAATAAGATTTGAATTGGAAGGAAGTGCTTTAGGTGATGGTTACAATGAGGTGAGAAAATGGAAAAGCCATCCTTCTTAACAAACAACATCCAAAGGCAGGCTATCTTTATTTATCTCCTGTGTATTTATCTCCCCCTTCAATGTGTTGTTTTGATTTAATTAACCAAAGGTAATTTGAACTTCTTAGCATTTAACTGTATGTTAGAGAAGTCACTGTCTTGGCACATGAGATTATACTCAGAATGTCTGACATTGGGGTTTACAAACCAGTAAGATCATAAGATAGATGCTATATACCTCCTTTTACATAATAGTTTTTCATATGTGTGTGTATATACAGTATATATAAATGTGTTCTGATGTACTGTTGGATTTATTGATTTTTCTTTTTTAATTTACATGCAGTCAGGAGATATAGATCTGGTCAATCTCAAAACTAAGGAAACCTGCCAATTAAAGTTCACTCCGTACAGCTATTTTTCCAGAGACATCCCAAGAAAGGTAAGCATGAGCTGGTGTATTCCTAAAGCAACCAGTTAAGAAACACATTTTGGTTCTTCCTTTTGATATTGAATTTGGTTTAGAGTGTAGACTGCAGATCATCAAGTATTAGTCTTCTTAAAATTCAGCAATCATCTTTTCAGTAGCATGTGCATGAAAATCAAGTGGGGCTACTGACTTGCCTTCCAACTGATGGTGCTGTTCAGCAGACATTAAATCAGTAATATAGTTATCTCAGTAGTTTAACTTATTGTTAAAATGTTTATTGCAAACTCAACTTAGTAATCAAGTGGAGAACAAAACCGTCAAAAACAAATAACCACACAGCAGAAATGTATATAAAGTTATTTCATTAGTTAACTAAGGAAATTAAAGAAAAATGTATATATCTAGAAATCATTGATTATAAAATAGTAATTTAATTATACAAGAGTCCTAAAAAAACATGAAAGATATGCAAATTTAAAAAATTCAAAATAGAAGGTGAAAAAAAAAGTGAAAAATAAAAAAATTACTTAACTTCGTTGGCATTAACCCCAAGCGTGACCCAGGCTTGAAATTCTATGTAAATGTGGTTATTCTTGAGTTAGACTCAGGGTAACTTGCAATGATTTGTCAGTATTAAGCCCGAATAACTCTTGGAACAGAACTTCACTGCCTTCTAGTGAATGAAATAACATTATGCTCATGCTGCAAAAAATCATGAATATTTCTATGTTTCTCGCCAATCTAAGGTAACTATCCATCCATCCATCCATCCATTATCCAACCCGCTATATCCTAACTACAGGGTCAAGGGGGTCTGCTGGGGCCAATCCCAGCCAACACAGGGTGCAGGGCAGGAAATAAACCCCAGGCAGGGCGCCAGCCCACTGCAGCTAAGGTAACTAACTCATCATCAATATTCATGAGTGGGATGGAGTCCTCAAATAAAGACAATGACATGTAAACAAGAAGTTGTAAAGATAGTTTTAAAACAAACTGATTAAACCATTAGTTGACAAACTGATTAAACCATTAGTTGAGTAAAGTGATATTGATGACAGTGTGAATCATATATTGGCACAGATAGTGAAACTGATGCATATGGTACTGTATGACCAAACTGCCATGATACACCCACTGAATGCGGTCACCTGAAAGTTCACAGTGGGGCAAGTAGGTGCATAGTAAAAAGGCAAAATGATTGTGATTAAGTGCAAGGACAAGAAAGACATTAGTCCTCTATGTACTGTTCACAATGCTGCAACTTTTATTTGTGTCAGGGAAAATATGGAAGTCACTAAGCCTTACCCTGTGGTAGCCTACAAAAACACAACTGACACATAGATTTTGTAGATAAGTCTTTGACGTTCTATACTCTGATGCACAAGCAACAGAAAAAAGATTATAAGAAAAGTGTGCAAAGAATTATGCTTGTAGTCTCCCAACTGCAACATTGGGCTGTGCTTTGCTGACTGACTCAAAACATGACATGACTAATTCTGCATCAGTACAGCAGTGAATACTAGGCATACCATTCCTGTTGTATTTATGTTGATGATTTGGTAATTATGCATTTGTTATACTTTTTTTTTTTCATTTTTGACTTGTTTTTCTGGCGTAAACTTAATGCTAAGGAAGCTAAAGGATAAAAAGTAGTCCCAAATGCGAAATCCAAAAATTAATTCTTAATTAGTGAGCCAAAAAATTCTAAACCTGAAGGAACCAAAATAAAAAGGTCAGGAAACTCGCCACAAAAGGAGCAACAACACAACAGAAAACAGGAGTAGAATAACAGAACTACAACAATAATGCAGCTAGATTAAGGTAACGTGTGATTTAAGTAGCCCACAGTCGCTCTAACTTGACTTGCTTGTAGCACCTGAGGGCATTTACTTAATCTGGAATCTTGCTCTATTTTTTAAAAAGTAACAAAATAATGCAATCAACAAAACACAGAGGTTCATAATAAAACAAGGGAAAGAAACAAAAAATATATAATACAAATAGCTAAGAAAAGTAAAAG
Source organism: Polypterus senegalus (assembly GCF_016835505.1). Lineage (NCBI taxonomy): Eukaryota > Metazoa > Chordata > Cladistia > Polypteriformes > Polypteridae > Polypterus > Polypterus senegalus. The sequence continues at coordinate 151,650,137 of NC_053164.1, read as the reverse complement.
TATAAAGCAGAACAACTTAGACAAAACAGAGAAAACACTATATAAAATATCTAAAAACTAAAACACCAGGCCAAAAGTCAATGCTAATTATGATTTTAAGGTTTGTGTTTTCAACAAATGTGATTTAAAGTCTGATCTCCGGTCAGGGTCGGTGGCAGAACAAATTTAGCAGGGAGACAGATTTTCATGGGAGATGGTGGTGGGATGCATGATTGCAATACAAATTAAGTTCATGTCAATTCATAATAAATACACCTGAGAGTGCATACACAACAAACTAGAGCAAACCAAACTTTGTCAAACATAATGCAGTGCCACAGGTATTTGCTCTCTTGTTCTACTGAACAGTACATCTATGTTCCAAAACTGGATTAAGAATGTTGGAAGGTAGATGGATAGATTTAGTCTGTGAGGTTTAGAGACGTTATCAACTGTCAGATCTAGGAAGGAACCTGTGAGGTCTGTTCTCTTATTATTTGGATATCAGTATTTTAGGTAAGCTTTCTTTAATCAGAATACAATATTGTTATTTTTCCTACAGTGTTTTTAAATCTAAATGGGTTATACTGGATATATGTGCATTTTGTATCTAAAGTGGTTTGGAAAATGGTATGAGGACACAGTAAATGCAGTAGATGTGATGTTCTGCTTTTTAAGATGTGTAACAAATTAATGGTTCATTATTTTAAAAAAACTTTCAGATTGTTTACCACTTTATTATGTCAGAAAGACTATATCTAACAAGTGTAAACTTCCATGTGACAGGTTACCGGAGTGGTTACTGACTGTGACAACAAAGCACAGTACATTCTTTCAGGTACCTGGGATGAAAAGATGGAGTGTGCAAAGATTATGCAGAGCAGTTGTGGCAACAGCACGTCCGAAGGGAAACAGAAGACTGTGTACCAGACCCTTCCTCCCAAATTACTGTGGAAGAAATATCCTTTACTGTGAGTGAGTTATTATATTTGATCCTCATTAAATGCACTGACCAGTAGAAAAGACAAATCTGGCAATACTAATCAATGTAAAAATATCCTAAAAGTAAATTGAATCCCATTAGGAGATACATCTCAATAATCTATTTCAAAGTGATACCTGTTTCTGTTGTATTCAACATTATTTTTAACATAATGACTATGTGCTGCTTACATGTTCTCCCACATTCCAAATACATGTCACATCGGTTGGTGTTTTATCATGGAGTGGGTGGGACACCACAATCCGTTCCAATGTAGATATATGCACTATGGTTACTGTTAGTGGCTATCTGTGAATCTTCAACTCCATAAGTACAGAGACGCTCAAAAGCAGCTTGTAATGCTTTGAGCAATGTGATGAAGACCATGGAGCGGCTGCTGCTTCACCACCTGAGGCCACAGGTCCACCACACCTTCGACCCTCTGCAGTTCGCATACCAGGAGAAGGTGGGAGTGGAGGATGCCATCATCTATATGCTACATCGATCCCTCTCCCACTTGGACAGAGGCAGTGGTGCTGTAAGAATTATGTTTCTGGACTTCTCTAGCGCCTTCAACACCATCCAACCTCTGCTTCTTAGGGACAAGCTGACTGAGATGGGAGTAGACTCATACCTTGTGGCATGGATCATGGACTATCTTACAGACAGACCTCAGTATGTGCGTCTCGGGAACTGCAGGTCTGACATTGTGGTCAGCAACATAGGAGCGCAGCAGGGGACTGTACTTTCTCCGGTCCTGTTCAGCCTATATACATCGGACTTCCAATACAACGGAGTCCTGCCACGTGCAAAAGTTCGCTGACAACACTGCTATCATGGGCTGCATCAGGAGTGGGCAGGAGGAGGAGTATAGGAACCTAATCAAGGACTTTGTTAAATGGTGCGACTCAAACCACCTACACCTGAACACCAGCAAAACCAAGGAGCTGGTGGTGGATTTTAGAAGGCCCAGGCCCCTCCTGGACACAGTGATTATCAGAAGCGACTGTGTGCAGAGGGTGCAGACCTATAAAATACCTGGGAGTGCAGCTGGATGAAAAATTGGACTGGACTGCCAATACTGATGCTCTGTGCAAGAGAGGACAGGGCCGACTATACTTCCTTAGAAGACTGGCGTCCTACAACATCTGCAATAAGATGCTGCTGATGTTCTATCAGACGGTCGTGGCGAGTGCCCTCTTCTACGCAGTGGTGTGCTGGGGAGGCAGCATAAAGAAGAAGGATGCCTCATGGACAAACTAGTGAGGAAGGCAGGCTCTATTGTAGGAATGAAGCTGGACAGTTTAACATCCGTGGCAGAGTGACGGGTGCTGAGCAGGGTCCTGTCAATCATTAATAATCCATTACATCCACTAAACAGTATCATCTCCAGACAGAGGAACAGCTTCAGCGACAGACTGCTGTCACTGTCCTGCTCCACTGACAGACTGAAGAGATCGTTCCTTCCCCACACCATGCGACTCTTCAATTCCACCTGGGGTAAACGTTAACATTATACAAAGTTATTATCCGTTTTACCTGCATTTTTATCACTCTTCAATTTAATATTGTTTTTTATCAGTATACTGCTGCTGGATTATGTGAATTTCCCCTTGGGATTAATAAAGTATCGATCTATCTAAACAAATCTTTATGTATCCCACCTACTTCACAACAAAGCAATTGCTGATAATTGGCCCTGAATGTGTCAGTGTGGGTGTGTACACTCTTCAGGGGCTCAAATCAGTATTTATTTTTAAATTATTTGAATCTCCTGCTGCTATAAATGATTCATGTAGGTTCATTGTCATACAGCCCCAGCCATCCAAAATGTGACTAACTTTTTAATGACACAAGAGTTTTTATTGCATTTGCTATATGAACAGGCCACCTCCTGGTGACCCCCAGGGCAAGCAAGAGGGGCAAACTACCTCTTGGTGGTACCAAATGGGCAAATGACTGGGCACCACCTCCTGGCGGGTCCAATTGGGCAAATGACTGGAGCCCACTTCCTAGGGGTCCTGAATTAGGGAAACAAAACAGGCAGACTACCTTCCAGCACTTCTAACTAGGCAAACAAAACAGGAAAAGTACCTCCTGGTGGTCCTGACTGAGCAAAGGAAACTGGAGGCCACCTCGCTGCAGTCCAAGCAGAGCCTAAAAAACTGGCATACCGCCTCCTGGAGGTCTCAATAGAGCAAACAAAACTGGCACACCAAATTCTGGTAGTCTCCTCAGAGCAAGCGGATGGGGTAGACCACCTCCTGGATGATGCATGACACACATGTTATAAATAATTTTTGTATGCAATTTGGATGTAGTAAGTTAAGATTACTATGCACTGATGATAAAGGGTGGTGCTCATCTTGTGTTTTTGACTATTTATTTAAATGCTGTTTCTTGTGCTTTAGGGAAAACGCAGAAAATATGTACTGCTTCTCTGAGCTAGCACTGACTCTCAATGAGTTTGAGGAAGGAGTTGCACCAACAGATAGTCGTTTACGACCTGACCAGCGTCTCATGGAAAACGGTCTTTGGGATGAGGCAAATGTGGAAAAGCAACGGTTAGAGGAAAAACAAAGATCTGTACGCCGTAGGAGAGAGGCTGAATCAGCAGAAGCTCTTAATGGAGGTAAATACGGTCTGTCATAAACGAATGAATATTTCGATCATGTTTCACAGTTATTGTTCCAATGAGCAGTTCACCAGTCTTAGCTCTTTCAATTAGGAAGCAGGGAATCATGTACAGCGCTCTAAGGGGCATATAGGAAGTAGTGTTTCTTTATGGTCAGTGGACTTTGAGATAGGATATTACTGGCCACCCTCTGCAAGGAAAAACAAAATGAGAGTGGGAATCAGAACTGGCAGTGGATTTATTATACCTAAGAAGAGAAAGAAAACTATTGCAGACAGCAGGGACCTTTGCAAAAGGGTAAACAGTCTGTGGTGTGTTTATTTAGTTTAATTTAGTTTATGTGTTTCCTATTTGTGTATATTTTTTTTTGTTTTTTAATCTTAATTTTAATGTTAAATTACACTGTTTATGAACTATTTATTTTCTGGCACCATTTTGGTTCAGTTTCTGTTTAGCATAACAAATTGGACCTGTTAAAATATATATTAAAAAACATTACCAACACTACACATCAGTATTTTAAAAGGCCATTATCTGGACTTGGCCAATTACCTCCCAGATTTCTAACCCTTTTTTTTTTATCCTTCCTGTGAAAATCATCCCTTCTCATGTCATCAGCCGTCTCTTCCATCCTTATATTCTTTAGTCCTCTCCTTCACTTTACTCTTTGCACTTCCACAGAAGGCTGCCTTTCTAAGACTTACATACAACCATATAACCAAACAATTTTGCCTTGTTTCAAATAATATTAACATATTAGAACTTTGTTCAAAATCACAATCAATCAAAATAACAAACTTTCAATCCACATGAAGCGCATTTGATGCAAATCTTTGCCACCAAATACAGTCATCTCCTTCATAGGCAGGCCAGACACCAACACCAAAAACATGCCCTAATGCCAGTCTTTCACATTTATACTTAAGTTCACTTGTATTTTCTGCATTGTAGCACACTAGCTTCATCAACCTACACTAGGTCTTTACTTATTTTAAGTGGCTGCCATAGTTGGTATATGGAAACAAAAATGAGACAGGACAAGAAAGGCTAGTTCCATTGTTTATAAGAAGATTTGATTTTATGAATTAGACAATGTCAGCTGTGAAGACATGGTAAAATCAAAAATGATACGTTTGGCGTTTCAACAGACAACAAATTCCAAGGAAGACATGAAGATATAGCTGATAAGCTAACAAAATGTACACAAAAACAACAAAGAAGTGTAAATGCAAAGTAATATCAAGAGAAAACACACAGTTCCAAAATATGGTTATGATTAACACTGAGCATTCTCAAATAATAAACATGGCATTGAGTTGCATTAAGGCCAGTATATTAATCAGTCATTAAACTAAACTACACTGATATTTAAATGTTTCAGTTGTTCATCTGTTCAACTGGTGTTCAAATATAAGGACACCAAATCCAGCATGGCTGGACAGTTTTCTTCAGACATTCCCACCAAATGTCATACCACCTTTCCTGTTCTGTCCCTTGTATGCAGTATTCATCTATATACCTTCTGTTTCACTCCACCTCTACATTGTCATGTTTTTCTGTGAATCTGAAAAGCTAAAAATCACAATCCTTACATTCTAACCTCTATACTTCTTTTTTCCTCACTGCTTGTCTTTCATTTGTCTTACCACCAAAGTCCACAGACCATCCGATCAAGGAGCATGATAAACTAGATTTGCTTCAAATGTGGTATGAGTTTGTTCACAACTTTCTATTTATCACTGACAGGTGGGGACACCCATGGCCTACGTTGTATAATTTGTATTCATTTTGTGGCGATTGGAAGTGGCTTTTTTAAAATGAGATCTTCTTTCCTATATCTGGCTTCTTTAGTCACTTTTAAAGCCACACAGAGACACAGTAATTAATTATTAACAGCGACCAGATAGATTGAATTTGTTTTGCTACCATTTCTTATAGCATATATTTGAATGTTTGTGAATAGATCATGTTGATACAAATTAAACAATTGAAAGTAACGTATCCCTTTAGGTCAAACCAAGCGAACCAAAAAGTTACATATCCATATAACATAAATTAAGTAATCTGCAGTACGTTCTTTTAAAGGAAAAGTTTGGTATTTTTCAAGTCAAACTTATTTCTTTACAATTATGGTATATATCCATTTGCCACATAAAACTGTGTTCTAAAGTGAAGCGCTTTTATAGATTTAAAAAAAAAAAAAAAAAATCCATTCTGCTTTTGTGCATTGTAATGAAGGTAAAGGATTCAACATGAAAACAAAAGCCTTACTTAACACTTACCAAATATGTCCATTTTGAAGTGGCAGAGGTTTTGATTTAAGACAGTGTGGCTTCCCCAATTCTGGAGCATGCTTGTGACAACAAAAATAAACCAGAAATAAAATCAATTTTATCACAGATGTTGCTATTTAATTGGAGTAAAAATATATTTCTTGCTCGCTTGTTGGCTCACCTTCCAATTCAACAAATTGTGAAATCTTCAGGCAGTGTATTAATCTGGTTGCATCTCTGCAATTCTGTTTGTTCAATGTTTATTCTAGCATGGCTTGTAACAACCAACAGAGAAGTGTTCAAATCATTTGATTTTTGTTTTCCTAAATAGTGCCTACTTTTTTTCCTATTGCATTCTGTGTTGTTGTTTTACAGAGCCTATGCCAAAGAGTCATGCCAAATTTAAATGTGGCGGTGGAAAGCACACATAAGAGTTTCATTGTACTTTGTACACGTAATAATAAATCTGAACATTTTACACTGCATTGTATTTTTATAAAAGCCTTAAATTTTTGAAGGAGCAAAAATACCTGTAAGTTGATACTATCTCAAGATAAGTTCACAGTGCCAATCAATACTCAACTTACTTGATGTATTGTGTCATGTGCACACATGATAAAAAAAAAATATGTTAGAAAATGAAAAAGACCTAGTGTACAATAGAGTCAAACCATGGTAAAATGGCGCACACAAACCAAATTATCAAATATTAAAGTGCATTTTGTTTCACATTTCCCAAGGATATAGTAATAAAAGAACTGATACCAATCAGTCCATAAACACACATGGAGAATGTGCAAACTCCATGCAGATCCACGAGCTGTAAGGCAGAAATGACAGCTCTGGTGGGAACACTATCTGTGCTAAAGCAGCTGTTCTAAACTTATGTTTAGTTTTAAATTAGTATCCCTATTAGATCTTGTCATTTCGTTGCACAATACGTGCACGCATAATCTTAGTCTCAGTAGACTGCCAAAACACATGCTTCAATGATGAAGGACAAACTGGCCATTGCCCATTCTGCTAAGCTTTTAGTAGCACACAAGGCCTGCTAAGACAGTAGATTTAACAGAAATGAAGAAATCCAGTTTTACCTTCCTCTAACCTATATTCCAGAATACTGTAAATGACTGAACTGCAGTTCTTACCATATTAGGGTCAGCCTGTACTTCATCTTATAACAAAGATGTGAATAGCAGTTGAACTGACACCTTTGTAGAGACCCCTTTCACACCAGAAGGCTCCAAATTGACCCCAAGTCCAAACAAAGAGCTGTAATTTAACAAGTCACAACTGTGATGGACAAAATAACATGCCCAAGAGCAGGGACTGCTTTTTTTTTTTAACTGGAAGTGACTTTAACCAATATATCTTCCTTGAAAAACTAGCTGCACTTATCTCTGTTGGGGGAAAGCTGTGGGCACTCTCTGAAAATCTCTCCTCTCTGAATCCTAAAAGCTTTCTTTAGGGAGCTGAAAGCTGAGATCGCCTCTGTCAATTCAAGTCCTGTGACAGTAACTAAGCTCCAGTCTCAGAACACTGAAAAACAGATATTACTTCAAGAAGGGAACCTCAGTATCTAAACGCTTGTGCCAGAAGGAATAATGCTTTTCACTATGAAGTTGCAAAGAAAATAGCAGAAAAAGCCTAACTGAGAAGAGCAGGATACCTCTCTTTATCTCCTGTTTCAGTCACATTCAAAATGTAAGGTATATAAATCCCTGGGTCTGGTTAGTTGTGGTACACAACAATCTGAATCTCTCTCTAAGTGCATCTCTTGTCATGATGAGACCCTGGAAATCACTCACCTTGTAATGGTCATATATCTTAAAGCTTTATTGTTTAATGTATACTGTCTGCTATGCACTGCCTTTTATATCATTACTTCTTATTTATTGTCTTTAGCTGTACACTTGTAAAAATGTTTATGGTTCCTTTGTAAATATTTCAGTTTACAACAAGATGCGTCCAGTAAAGTCCTTCAAGAAAGCTCATTCTTGCTGTTTTATGCAGATGTGTTGAGTTGTTCAGACTCTCTACTGCCATGCTGCACAACGGCACCGAGTAGGCAAAAAAAGAAACCTTGAATTGTTGAACTAGCACTAAATCATTTTAGACAGAGTTTGTTTTCATGGTTACTGTTCTCTTGTTAATCATTGGGTATGGAAATTCTCCAACCATTGTCAAAATGTCTACCTTTGTACAAGTTAAAAATTTGACTTATTCCATTTTTAATTGCACGCAGTATCCTACATGGGATGCGTCAGACAGAATAATGATTATGAAGCTGGAAAGTGGAGGTGTGATGGTGAATGTTGTTAGTGCATATGCCTCACAAGTTGGGTGTGCAATGGATGAGAAAGAAGATTTTTTGGAATGAGTTGGATGAAGTGATGAACAGTGTACCCAAGGGACAGAACATGGTGATTGGCGCTGATTTCAATGGACATGTTGGTGAATAGAGGAGACGAGGAGGTGATGGGTAGGTATGGTGTCAAGGAGGGGAATGAAGAAAGTAAGAGGATAGTGGATGGATGTGGCTGTGGTGAATACATATTTTAAGAAGGTAGGAACATAGGGTGACATACAAGAGTGGAGGAAGATGCACACAGGTAGATTACATCCTATGCAGAAGAGTCAATCTGAAGGAGACTGAAGACAGCAAAGTGGTGGCAGGGGAATGTGTAGTTAAGCAGCATAGGATGGTGGTCTGTAGGATGACATTGAAGATCAAGAAGAGGAAGAGAATGAGGACAGAGCCAAGAATCAAATGGTGGAATATGAAAAAGGAAGACTGCAAGGTTGAGTGTAGTGAGGAGGTAAGGCAGGCACTGGGTGGTAGTGAAGAATTACCAGACAGTTGGGAAACTACAGCAGATATAGTAAGGGTGACAGCAAAAAGGGTGATTGGCGTGACATCTGGACAGAGGAAGGAGGAAAAGGAAACCTGGTGGTGGAATGGGGAAGTACAAGAGAGTATACAGAGGAAGAGGATGGCAAATAAGAAGTGGAATAGTCAGAGAGATGCAAAAAAGTAGACAAGAGTACAAGAAGATAAGGCGCAAGGTGAAGATAGAGGTGCCGAAGGCTAAAGAAAAAAGCATACGATGAGTTGTATGAGAGGTTGGACACTAAGGAGTGAGAAAAAGACCTGTACCGATTGGCTAGACAGAGGGACCGAGCCAGGAAAGATGTGCAGCAGGTTAGGGTAATAAAGGATAAAGATGGAAACTTACTCACCAGCGAGGAGAGTGTGTTGAGCAGATGGAAAGAGTACTTTGAGAGGCTTATGAATGAAGAGAACGAGAGAGAGAAGAGGTTGGATGATGTGGAGATAGTGAATCAGGAAGTACAACGGATTAGCAAGGAGGAAGTAAGGACAGCTACAAAGAGGATGAAGAATGGAAAAGCCGTTGGCCCAGATGACATACCTATGGAAACATGGAGGTGTTTAGGAGAGATGGCAGTGGAGTTTTTAACCAGATTGTTTAATGGAATCTTGGAAAGTAAGAGGATGCCTGAGGAGTGGAGAAGTAGTGTACTGGTGCCGATATGTAAGAATAAGGGGGATGTGCAAGACTGTAGTAACTACAGGGAGATAAAATTCATGAGCCACAGCATGAAGTTATGGAAAAGAGTAATGGAAGCTAGGTTAAGAAGGGAGGTGAGGTGATGCCAAGAAAGAGCACCACAGGTGTGATGTTTGCTCTGTGGGTGTTGATGGAGAAGTATAGAGAAGGCCAGAAGGAGTTGCATTGCATCCGACAGGGTGCCTCAAGATCAATTGTGGTATCCATCCATTCATCCATCCATCCATTATCCAATCCGCAATATCCTAACTACAGGGTCTGCTGGAGCCAATCCCAGCCAACACAGGGCGCAAGGCAGGAAACAAACCCCGGTCACGGCACCAGCCCACCGCAGGAGTTGTAGTATTGTATGAGGCAGTTGGGAGTGGCAGAGAAGTATGTAAAAGTTGTACAGGATATGTGACTGTGACTGTGGTGAGGTCTGCGGTAGGAGTGATGGGTGCATTCAAGGTGGGATTGCATCAGGGATCAGCTCTGAGCCCTTTCTTATTTACAATGGTGATGGACAGGTTGGCAGACGTGGACTATGATGTTTGCTGATCACATTTTGATCTGTAGCAATAGTAGGGAGCAGGTTGAGGAGACCCTGGAGAGGTGAGGAATGAAGGTCAGTAGGAACAAGACAGAATACATGTGTGTAAATGAGAGGGAGGTCAGTGGAATGGTGAGGATGCATGGAGTATAGTTGGCAAAGGTAAATGAGTTTAAATACTTGGGATCAACAGTACAGAGTAATGGAGATTGTGGGGATAGAGGTGAAAAAGAGAGTGCAGGCAGGGGTGGAATGGGTGGAGAAGAGTTTCAGGAGTGACAGACGGATATCAGCAAGATTGAAGGGGAAGGTCTACAGGACAGTAGTGAGACCAGCTATATTATATGGGTTTGAGACAGTGGCACTGACCAGAAAGTAGGAGACTTTGCTGGTGGTAGCAGAGTTAAAGATACTAAGATTTGCATTGGGTGTGACAAGGATGGATAGGATTAGAAATGAGTACATTAGAGGGTCAGCTCAAGTTGGACGATTGGGAGACAAAGTCAGAGAAGCGAGATTGCGTTGGTTTGGACATGTTCAGAGGAGAGATGCTGGGTATATTGGGAGATGGGTACTAAGGATAGAGCTACCAGGAAAGAGGAAGGCCTAAGCGAGGGTTTATGGATGTGGTGAGAGAGGACATGCAGGTGATGGGTGTAACAGAACAAGATACAGAGGACAGAAAGATATGGAAGAAGATGATCCGCTGTGGCGACCCCTAACGGAAGCAGCTAAAAGAAGAAGATCATCCTACATGGGATATTATTATTGTGTTGCTACACTTGTCATTTGATATATGTCAAGACACATATTGATGTACTCGAGCAAAATCATTATGCTATTCTTCTCAAACTTCAGTTATGCTAGTCTGTGCAATATGGAAGAATACAACTCAGACTACTACCAACAAAAAGATTTAGATTTTGCCCTGTGCTCTGTGATTTCTCTCCGTAAGTTCCTTATCCTTGTCACTTCCATAATGTGCTAGACTGCTGCTTACTCCTTTACCACATATCATTTTTCTGGTTATTATGGTGGAGTTAAAGAAAAGCTATAAAAATATGAAATGATTACTTTTCCAATTAAATGAGTTGTCATGCAGTGATAAATGTATTTTATAATATGTTTTAACTTAATTTTTCGATGTGTAAACTAAACATTTAAATTCATAACCTTTCTTTTCCACTACCTATACAAATATATAATGTACTTTAGAACAAAAAGTTTTAGGCAGGTGTAAAAAACTGTATCCATCCATCCTCTTCCGCTTATATGAGATCGGGACGTGGGGGCAGCAGCTTGAGCAGAGATGCCCAGACTTCCCTCTCCCTGGCCACTTCTTCTAGCTCTTCCGGGGGAATCCCGAGGCATTCCCAGGTCAGCTGGGAGACATAGTCCGGGACAACCGGGCCTCTTTCCGGTTGGACGTGCCCAGAACACCTCACCAGGGAGGTGTCCAAGAGGCATCCTGATCAGATGCCCGAGCCACCTCATCTGACTCGTCTCGATGCGGAGGAGCAGTGGCTCTACTCTGAGCCCCTCCCAGATGATTGAGCTTCTCACCCTATCTTTAAGGGAAAGCCCAGACACCCTGCAGAGGAAACTCATTTCAGCTGCTTGCATTCGCAATCTCATTGTTTCGGTCACTACCCATAGCTCATGACCATAGGTGAGGGTAGGAACGCAGATCGAATGGTAAATTAAGAGCTTTGCCTTACGGCTCAGCTCCTCTTTCACCACAATAGATTGATGCAGAGCCCGCATCACTGCAGACGCCGCACTGATCCACCTGTCAATCTCACGCTCCATTCTTCCCTCACTCATGAGCAAGACCCCTGAGATACTTGAACTCCTCCACTTAGGGCAGGATCTCACTCCCAACCCTGAGAGGGCACTCCACCCTTTTCCGGCGGAGGACCATGGTCTCGTATTTGGAAGTGCCGATTCCCATCCCAGCCGCTTCACACTCAGCTGCGAACCGATCCAGAGAGAGCTGAAGATCACGGCCTGATGAAGCAAACAGGACAACATCATCTGCAAAAAGCTGTGACCCAATCCCGAGTCCACCAAACCAGACCCACTCAACACCCTGGCTGCGCATAGAAATTCTGCTGCAGAATAGATTTGGGGCCAATCAAATGCCTCCTGGATAATATTATATGATGGATAAGTATCTTCTTTTATTTCTTAGCATTGAGGACACCAATAATCCTGACCAAACCTCCATTTTCAGAATTGCAGCCCCAGGCTTGCAAGGAACCTCCAACATGCTTCACTGTTGCCTTCAGACACTCATTATTGTACTTCGGCGAACAACCTGCCTTCTGCTACAGGCAAATATTTCAAATTTTGACTCATCAGTCCAGAGCACCTGTTGCCATTTTTCTGCACCCCAGTTCTTATGTTTTCATGCATAGTTGAGTTGCTTGGCCTTGTTTCCACATCGGAGGTAGGGCTTTTTGGTCACAGTTCTTCCATGAAGACCTCTTCTGGTCAGACTTCTCCGGACAGTAGATGGGTGTACCTGGGTCCCATAGGTCTCTGCCAGTTCTAAGCTGATGGCTCTGCTGGACATCTTCCATTTTGGAAGGCAAGTAAGCATGATGTGTCTTTCATCTGCCACACAAAGTTTCCTTGGCTGACCACTGCATCTACGGTCCTCAACTTTGCCAGTTTCTTGGTGCTTCTTCAAAAGAGCTTGAACAGCACATCTTGAAACCCTAGTGTGCTTTGAAATCTGCACCTGGGAGAGACCTTTCTGATGTAGTATAAACTACATTCTGTGTTGTTGCTGTCTTCCACAACCTCTCCTTGGTATAAGCAGAATTTGGCTGTATTTGGCTGTTCCTTACCCACTTTGAAGCCTCTTAACACAGCTGTTTCTGTTTCAGTTAATGACCGTGTTTTTATCTACATATGAAAATGATGATCATTAGCACCCGTTTGGTATAACTGGTTAATCATACACCTGACTATAATCCTACAAAATCACCGACGTTGTGCAAGCATACGTATAAGAATTGATGTCACACCAAATATTGCTTGGAGTTAGATTTTCCTTCAGTTAGTTCACTTTGCATTTTGTAAATTGAAAAAATAAATAATTACAATTTATATTTGGAAAAGCTTTGTTACTTTACATAATTTTTTTACACCGGACTAAAACTTTTGTACAGTATTGTATGCAATGGCTCAGAAATTGTGCTGCATCAGTTGTATTATAAAACTGCTTGAAAATGTTATAGTGACTGCCAGCCATAAAAATAAACACTTTCATTCCTGACTGCCAGCCATAAAAATAAACACTTTCATTCCTTTAATTTATAGGTGAATACCTGAAGATTGGCATTTAACACAGTTTCAGCCTCAATTGCAAGCCATTGCCTTTAGAAGCCCCCTCAGCCAAAATGTTTTTTGAAGCACCATATACCTCAACATGCTCTCAAAGCATACACTCTGAGATTCTTTCCATCACCACAGTTTCTCATTTTCTTATTATTTTTGTCCTTTTTATCCATAGGTCGAGTGTATGAAAACTATCAGCCTCTGTGGTTTGAGAAGAAGGTTGATTCTGCCACTGGAGAAATGACCTACATGTATAAGGGCGGATACTGGGAGGCTAAAGAAAAACAAGACTGGAAAATATGCCCTGATATTTTTTGATGGAATCTGAATCTCAAATGCCAGATTGGAAAATGTCACAGAACAACACTAGAAAACAAATGTAGGGCAGAAACTTGGACAGTTGGGTGAAACACAAGAGACCAAAGGTCAAGAGGCTTCAATGTCAAAAGTCAATTTCTCAACAAGGGTAACAGATTTCTAATTAATACAGTAAGTGTGAAGAATTGCCTTGAGAGTTGGATTTATTATTAGGAAATCAATTTTTTGCACTCGAACAGGAGCTGTGAAGTGGACATTGTTGTGGAGGAAGCCAATGGTGATGTTTAACAAAATCCCAGACATAAGGGCCCCATTCTTCTGTTACAGAATAAAGAATTAAATACTTCAGCCATATGAACCTTTACAGGAGCAACAAGTGTTTACATATCAGATATAATGTAACCTTTATTCTTACTGTACTACACTGCTATATTTAATAATTATCTTACAATATAATGACGATCCTTAACAAAATGGTAACATGTTTAATTAATTAACTTACTTTTAGGACAATCCCACAGTGGCAAGATTGGGCCCATAGACATTTTGAAACTTCTCTCAACTAGTTATAAAATCAAACCTTTATTTATTTTTTTTTTTTTAAGTTAAATGTGTTTCAAATATATGAATATAAGTTAACTTTGAAATTATTGATACAAAATAGCACAGCCTTCTATTTAATAGATGTATGTACATTGTTATTTGAAAATTCTTTATTATGAAAAACAGGCTGCATTATGTCAGTTTTTTACTGATGGCATTGCAAAAGTCTTTGTAAGGGACTACCTATTATGATTCATTTTTCTTTGTTTTTCTTTTTTTTTTGCTTAATCTAATGCACCTGCAGGCTAAGGTGAATAACTATGACATAATCACTGATTTGTATGGAGCACAATTTCTATATTCTATCTAAATATGTATGTCTGATCATTTTATTGCCATTTTATGCTGATACCTTTTCTATTATACTTTCCAGTGAATCAAAACAAACACCATATGCACAATGCAATAGTCATGGTTATATACAGGGCCATAACTTTGATGAATGGAATTTATAGATAATAGATGTATTCTGAGGCCCAGGATCAATTTTCAAGCTCATGTCAGGTGTGGACGATTAGTGAACACAAAATACAATTTAGCATGACATGTAAAGGAAACCACAAGGAGAAAAATCAATCAGGTTGTACGTAATTCATTATTTACTAATACATTAGCACTGTATTAGCAACTCAAAATACCAACAGATGATGTTCAAAAACTTAATTTTCCTGTTAAAATGCATTAGTGCACCACTACCTCTACAAAACTAATGTGAGATTCTTTATACATTATACAAAACTTTTCAAACAGATTATCAACTTCTATTACTGGATAGTGCCCATGACCTCCAGACCAAAAACTACCCAACCATAATGCTTTTAATAATAATGAAATGCAACACACATGGAGATGCCAATAATCTGAAATTATTGAAGAAACAAATTTAAAAAAATATCTTTACCTAATTGCGCAGTTGCACATCATTTGGTATTTGGCTTATTTTTTTGCTATACTATCATAGTACTGTACTTGAATACAGAATGTATGTTACTGTCACCTCTTTCAATAGTAGCCTAAAAGTGTAAGATTTCAGTATCAGTAGCTGTCTAAAACTTTAAATATTAAATTAAAACAAGTGCAGACAGACAAAAAAAAAACAATTCCAGTACAAACAAATGTTCTTTCTGACATTTCGCTATGTATAGTAGAAACAAGTTAATTTTACATTTGTGATTATGCAACTATTAATTAAACCTCTGCTTGTGTTGATTTATTTGTCTTATCTAGAGATAAAATATAATATACATATTTTTAAAACATGAGACACACATGATTTGACTTTTAGTGCCCGATTGTCTGTTGTCTGTTACATAGAAAGACAGAAAGAATGATAGACAATTCACATGACTGTAGATCATCTGAGGCCAACTCCAATCCTGGGGCTCAACAATGGCTGCAGGTTTTCATTCTAATGATTTTCTTATTTAGTGGTCGGCTTGTGCTGTTAATTAAATTCTTTTGCCTAATTTGCTTTATTTTCTACATAAGACTCACACCTCTTAAATTGCTTCTTTTTTGCTTTACTAGCAGCCAAACGATAATGAGATACGATATAGAAAAGGTGAAGGTCTCAGAAATGTTGATCTGCTCAGGTCTATAAAACATATTGATAATGTTCTTGGAAAAAAGAAAATCATTCTGGAAATGTCTGATGTGTCAGAATGAGAGCAGCAACAGGCCCATGGAATTAAATAACAGGTTTAATTAACAATAAGAATTGACTTCTAATTAAGAAACTGGTTGGAGTGAAATTGGTTAGAGTTTGAGGCTGCCATATAAGCAAAAAAGATAGAGGACGGAGTCTTAATAGAAACAAGGCAATAAAATGAAGGGAAAAGAAGTCAATTAACAGCAGAGGTTGATCACTGATTATGAAAGTGGCAGGAAGAAAAACTTACAGTCACCGTAGCCCTCCAGAATCAGAGTTGGTCACCTGTGCTCTACGTAAGTGGTGTACGCACAACTGTCAAAAATGGTCCCTGCATTTCAAAAAATGTATGTTGCACTAACTAGTCACTGCTCACCAGAATTGCATAACAGATGCAATCTATCAATTTGTGCACTGGAGGACTAAATACTATTATATTTGGTTTTAATCTGAGGCATCCTGCATTTTGTGAAACTGTCTTAGTTAACTAGTCACACTTTTCCTTCTGTAAGTAAATGAGTCTTAGCATTTGTCAGTCAGTCATGGCTGTCCGACAATGATGCTGTTCACTCATTTGTCCATTTATGTCACTTCCCCTCCTGTGCGATGATGGGATTGCAGGCTAATTCGGGAAAGGCACACCCAGGGGCATAGTGGGCAAGGTCCTGGGCCCCCCAGGTACACTGGGTTGGTTTCGATGGTAATGTCTTGCCATTGTCTTCTCCTCTTGTTGATGGGTTCATTGTTGTTCAAAGTAACAGACTTCTTTAATTATTGTCCAAAGCGTACAGTCTCCAGCAAGTGTCTCAAGCTGCATACAGTATGTGGAATGGAGCAGGCCTTGAGAGAATGCTTCAAGAAATCCTTCAAGCATTTCTTTAGTCCATCTTGAGGTTAGAATCCTTCAGTGAGTTTACCATAAAAATCATTCAGGGAAGCTGAGACTCAAGAGGATGACATGCCCACTCCACAAGGATGTGTAGCACTTCTAGTGTGTAGATTTGCTTGTGGTAGGGAGTCCAGGACTCGCATCCATAAAGAAGTGATGATATACATACCCTGTGATATACCACAGCCTTGGCTGCCATGCAGAGATTTCAGTTACAGATGACACGCTTGCTTAGGTGAGTGACTGCAGAGGAGGCTACTCGGAGGCAGTTCGCAATCTCCTCAGTCACAGAGGCATCGCTAGATAATATTCAGAGGTAGGGGAAGAATTGTGCGTTTCCCAACATCTTATTGCCAATGTTGATGGCCACTGGAGGATCTGTGTTCTGTGAGGCAGTCTGAAGTGTCAGTATCTTGGAGGTGCCGATTTCCTGGCCCATTCAGGAATAGGACGAGTGTAAGGACTCAACAGTCCTCTGAAGGCTTTCCGACTGAAGAGCTACGCCAGCAACATCGTCATCATACTGGAGTTTATATATGATAATGATGAGGAGTGGGCTGACAATCTTCAGAGTTTCAGCATATTGCCATCCAGTTGGTACCAGATCCACACTCCCATCAGTGCCATCCAATGCATTTCTGGATAGAAAAGTGACAGTGACAAAGTAAATGTTTAAAAGCACCGGAGCCAGGACACAGCCTTGCTTGACATCAGCAGTGATTTCAAAGGGAGCAGGTGTTTCTCCGCCAACAAGGACTTTCGTCCTCATCCCGGCATTAAGGAGACGGAGCATAGTGAGGAGTTTTGGGGGACATCCAAACATACGGTGTACTTTCCAAAGCATCTCACGGTTGACAGTGTCAAATGCTTTCTGCAGGTCAATGCAGGCGAGCCTGAGATCTCATTGGTGTTCCTGAGCCTTCTGTAAGAGCTGGCGGATGATGAAGATTGTGTCATTTATGCTGTGTTTGCGATGAAAGTGAGCTTGCGACTCCGGAATTATTTTGTCCACAACCTGACTGAGTAGCCAGAGAAGCATGACAAGAGTAAGGACTTTCCCAGTAACATCCAGCAGTGAAATACCACAGCTGTTGCCACACTCCAATTGGTCCCCCTTTTTCTTGTAGATGGCGACAATGGTACTATATTTCCTTGAGTTGGAAATTTGGCAAGCTTCCAACAGAGTGAAGAAATCCGTCAACTTGGCAAAAGGATTTAGTATCCCCCATAGTTATCTTCACTGGGAACCTTCTTCCTCTGCTTGGATGGCAGTTTTGACTTTGTGGAGAGTTAGACACTCATCTAGTTCAGGGACCTAGGGGGAATGTGGGGATCTTCTTGGGGACTGAAAGATTTGCTTAATATATTTGGTTCAACAGTTCTTGAAAGTTATCTATCCAACGATCCGATATCTGTCGCTTGTCTTTGAGAAGTGTTGCACCATCTGTGTTCTGGACTGGAGCTATGTTACATCGAGAAGGACCTTAAATTACTTTGATGCATTTAGGTCTTGTTTTCACGTTTCATGTTTTAGTGTTAGATTTCTGTGTCCTTGTTGATCCAACAGAAATTCTAGATTCCATGGAGCTTGCGTTGTTTAATTGATCTAATTTTTTCTCCAATTCTGCAGGAGGGAAACTAATGATGGATTCACAAGGTGAGCTTGAAATGCTGCCATTTGAACCAGTCTGGATTTTTTTTTTTGGAGAATGCAAGGTCTTTCTTAGAGGATGACTGCAGGGCTGTTAGCAGTGAGGTCCACAGTTCACTAGCATCAGGATTGGTAGTCATGATGTCACCATTCATGTTTTGGATCTGGATCTGTTCAAGCTGAGTGTGAAGATGATTTGTCAATGTGTTTCTGGTGTCAAGGGATGCAACGATGAGACATGGCTTAGGGGATTGTCTTGTAGTAGGTGGTCTAAGTACAGTGTGGAGGACAGACTGAGCAAGTCTATGGTCTGTCCAGCATTCTGCTCCTCATATCATTAATGTGATCGGGACATCCTTGAGATCACACCCACAATCTTATAGTCCAGGAGATGCCAGTTCTTTGGTCTAGGATGCACCCATGTGTTTTGTTTGTTGGGGAGCTGAAACACTGAGTCGGTAGTAGAGAGTGCTCTGCACTGAAGGATAAGAGTCAGAGACCGTTCGCGTTCATGTTTCCAGTTCTATGTTTTCCAATAACACCATTCTAGACATCGGAACTCCTTTCAAGTCATGCGTTGAAGTCTACAAGTATAGTGATCTTGTCTATAGCAGGAACATTCTAGACTGCTTTGTCAAGGTAAAAACAGAAGTTGACCTTTTTCATTCTCTTTCAAATCCAGCATAGGAGCATATTTGCTGAGGATTGTCATATAGGAACCTTTCACCAGTGGTCATTAAACAAGAGCTAATGCCAACAGGAGACGCTGGGATTTTTGACAGCAAGGCCCATTCCATTAATCTGCATCTCTGACTGTGATGGGCCTTTGCAGAAGAATGAATATCTTCCTGTGGTTTCAGTGATGGATCCTTCATCAGTGAGAGAAACTGAGGGCACAGTGTCCACCTTGTAGCGTTGGAGCTCTGAGGCTATAAGTGCTGTTCTTCGTGGTGGTCAGTCCGCAGTAGTTGAATCCATGAGTGTGCAAACATTCCATCACCATACGTGTGGGTTCCATTCTAAG
This sequence comes from Polypterus senegalus, assembly GCF_016835505.1. Classification (NCBI taxonomy): domain Eukaryota; kingdom Metazoa; phylum Chordata; class Cladistia; order Polypteriformes; family Polypteridae; genus Polypterus; species Polypterus senegalus. Next base: position 151,630,668 of record NC_053164.1, on the reverse strand, counting down.
AACATCACCATGGGACTTAGATGGAGGGAAGAGCACACACTGGCATGCATAATATATATATATATATCTCCCATCTCTATGGAGAAATGTAAAAATAAAACAAGATTTTTTTAAATAGGCCAAAAGAAAAGTGAAAATAAAAAAAACACTTTGTTGCCTTATCTAAACCAATTTCCTATGCAACCAAATGTGCAGATTTTAGTGTGCTGAGGGGTTAGTTTTTAAATAAGGAATTTGTTAATTCTTTTGTGAAATGCTTTAAAATAGAAGACAGATTCTTTACTGCCAGAAAAAAAAAATAACTGCCTAATACTCTTCTTCAAATCAAACTCTCTACTTCTCCTTTGTGTGGGTTTGCCCATCCAGTTGTCCTCCATTTCCTTCCTTCCTTCATCCTGTTGCATAAAGTAATCCCCCACTTATCACGGAAGTTACGTTCCAGACCCACCCACGATTGGTGAAAATCTGCGAAATAGAAAGACCACATTTTTTTTTTTATAGTTTAAGCCTTAAAATACCCATCCCACACGCTTTAAACACATGTAAAAACTTATTAAAACACACTTTGTAAACACATATGATATGTGGATGTCAAGGGCAGGAAATAAAGGACAAATATTGTTTTTACAAAAGTTTTAAAGTAAAAATGAAAATAATGCATATAACAATTCCCATGAAAATAACAATCTCTTTAAATTGTTTATCCGGTAAACCAAACAATGGGGTGGATGAGCGCAGCGAGCGGAACCCCCTAGTGATAATAATAGTATTAATAAATCTGTGATGTTGCGGGGGTGCGATAGCTGAACTGCGATAGAGTGGGGGATTACTGTATTTCCGTTTGACTCTGGCTTCTGTTCCTCTGGCTGGATGAACCTTTGACTCCTCCCCTCCCAAGTTTAGACTCAATACGACTCGGTACTGGCCCATATGATCCTCTAGTAGCCTGCAGGTCATGTTGTCCCCTCTCTGTCCTCCCTCTCACTGGCTCGTCTGGACTGTAGCAGCTCTTTAGAAGCATTGCACACTTTTCTCCACGCCATGGGCTTTTCTCACTTTTGCTGCTGCTCCTCCTCTTCTTGCACAGCTTTCTAGTGGTCCCTGTTTACCCACACTGGCATGTTTAGGACCTCTCTCTTCTTTGGATGTCTTTCTTTGATTCAAGGCTGACTTTTTCCAATCTGCCCTTGTCTTTGACAATTTCTTTCCAGCTGAGCAGAAGCGATTTAAGGTTTCAACCTTGCAATTTCTAAACATACTTAAAAAGCAAAATACTGATGAAACAACAGATCCCAAAGCAGGGAAGCTCTGTGTTTTATGGAAAGTTGTATAAACACAGTTTAATATTTTCTACCCACCATTTGAGTTATATCTTTCATTCTTTGTGGTTACTAAATTCTATAATGACTTTTAAAAGTACATTCTCATGTTTGTAGTCAGGCGTTAAAAATATTTGTTTGGCCTAGCTCTTGTTCTACATGAGGTGATCCTTGTCTACAGCTGGGACAGTAATTGGGTTATCATATTTACTACTTATAAACTCTGACTTTTACCAGTACTAAGTAAATATCAATGTTATTATTTTATAGTTGCTGCTACAGTTTCAAGATGGTGCAAGGAGTTTTGTATAATTACAGACTCCATCAGTAACTGTGAAGCTGCTATCATGTGAGTTTTTCATTCTGAGTATGTCCCACTCACGTGCAATTAAGGTTGATGGCAAAGTCCCAAAATGTGAACTGCTTTCTTCCATGCTCTTGTTTTCCTGAAAAAAAAAAAAAACATCAGAATAACAATGCTGAAAGAGGTTTAAAAAAAAATGGGTTGGGAATTTATAAAAGAAAAATGCCAGGATCATATTGTAGAAAGGCAGTTATTCATCTATTCTCCCATTTTCTATACTCTCTAAATCAAAGTTCATGTTTGTTTCAAGCAGAAATCCAACCCTGCAGCACTCGATGCAAGGCAAGACTTACTTCAGCAGTCCATTTCCTAGGTGAGCATGTTCTAGTGAACCATCCATCCATCTTCCAAACCCATTTATCCAGAACCAGGGTCATGGAGCCAATCCTAGCAAGCAACAGGCATAAGGCAGGAGCAATCCCTAGATGGGAGCACCTTCCTATGACTGGGAAACCACACTCACTCTAGTGGCAGTGTGCTGGCATTTTTACTTCAATAAAATGAGCAGTGAGTTATGTTAACTCATTACTAAAGAGTAATTGGACTATGTAATGCACAGTACTTTTAATGTATAATTGTACTGCTGAGCTTTACATTATACATTCAGCTCATCATCATAAATTTTGTGACTTTTGCAATATTAAGACAGATTATTTCAGTCAGGCAAAGAAAAATTGTGATTACCCAAACATTTGCCTCTGTCAGAATTGGCTCTAGCAACTATTTGTTTTGACATATTGCTAAAGAAACGAGACAAGGAAGCATTCATAAGACTTTCTTTACCCTGCATTTCTCTGACCCCATGTTAAAACGTGTATTAGAATCTGTTAAATATTTCCGACACTTTTGTACATTATAGACCTCAGCCTCTTACACTTTTGTTAAACTAAAATAAAATATTGGCTAACACTGCACTGCATCAAACAAGACTTCTGTACAGTTATAAAACTTCTAAAGCTAGACAATTAATTTGGATTAGTGGTACCTGATATATTAGAAACTGCTTGGACTTGCCTCTCTAGTAATGCCATTAAATAGTTGACTAGACCGTATAATAAAGGTCACTAAACTGAATAAATGGTCATAACTTCCAGAGTGAACAGATAAAAGCTGCTAAAAAGATGAAACATCCATTTTCTGTTTCAGGGTTGTGGGTGAGCTTTGCTGACAGCAGCCAGTCCTGGAGCACATTCACAGTTACCAGCCTGTTTAGGCCGCATGTCTTTGGGATGTCCAAGAAAATCTCTGCAAATGTGGCAAGAACATGCAGACTTGAGCATTGATGTTAGTTGGACATGAACCCATCGTCCTGAAAGTGACAGTTTGCAGCACTGCCCATTGCGCCATTAAGCAGTCCACATTTTATTTTCAAACTAAACAATGAAGGTCACGAGAAACTGACAGTTTGTGTATGTTTACTTTCTTTTCACGCATCTTTTTTTTTTAAATTTTGGAACTATTTGAGAGAGTTGGTTTTAAAACATTCAAACAATTCACATTCAGATAAGAGTTTGAAGTGGATATGATGTGACACATCTCTAACAGAATTAGCTACCTCATCTCTGAATGCGCACATAGGTGTCGATTTTCTCTTATTTTGTTGGCCTGTGTCATGCCAACACGCTCCTCCGTTTCTCCGCGAACCACCAGGTCTCAGTGTAGAAAGCACAGCTTAAATTGTGTGCACTTGCGTTACTCATATCAAGTTAGCCCAAAGCACTACAAGCAGTATTTAAAATAATTTCTTGAACAGAGTGAATTGGTAAATTACACTTGACTCTTTTAGTGTGAATTTTAGCTCTGTGCTCCAAACTACAGGCCCTGAAAGTGGATTAGTAATTAATAATATGGCCTCACAACCACAGTTTAATTCTTGGCCCGATTGCGGACTGTGAAATTTGCATTTTTTTCCTGTGTCAGTGTGGCATTTCAACAATGTGCATTTTAGATTAATTGGAGAATAAACTGGCCCGGCATGAGTGAGTTTCTGTGTATTTTAACCAACACACCAACTCTTTAAATGACTTGTTCCGTTTTCCAGAAAGTGGAAATTACTTTACTAATGCACTTAATGTCAGGCAAAATTACTGGACTTGAAGTTTACAAAGTCGGTGTCTGTCTCGTTCATTAGCAGAGCAGGGCTGTAAAAGATGTAAATAATAAAAAGCTGCTTCATTTCAGGGCCCTAGTTAAAACAATCCAGATGAGAACAGGACATTAACACCACAAAGCTCGCCAGTCCTATCCACTTAATTATTCTGAAAAACATCAAGTCAAGTTTTGAAAGTCCCTACAGTCTTACTGTCTACCACACTACTTAAAATCTTATCCCAGTCTATCCTCCTTAGACTTTGCCGCATCTGTTCAAAATTTGCCCTACCAAAGTTCAACTTAACAATTTTAGTCTTTGCATCCACACCCTTCTAAATCACTGTGGATTGTATTATATTATGGTCACTTGACCCTAGTGGTTCAATCATCGCTACACCCTCAATTCTATCCTGATTATTACAAAAAGGATAGGGAACATTTTTTTCTTTTATGGTTCCCCTCTGGCTTCTCTGCTTCGCAATCAGGGAAGGCAAATAGTGTCATTCTTAACGTAGTTTTTAACAGAGTGGTGATCCTACCCACAGTTGTTTCCTACCATCCTGCCAAGGTAGGCACCGGCAGTCCATGAGCCGATTACAGATGAAGTACTTCCCTTAAATCGGGGTTTCCAACTGCAGTGGCTGCAGGTTTTCATTCTAACCCTTTTCTTAATCAGTGACCAGTTTTCAGTGCCAATTAACTTCTCTTCCTTTTGTTTTAATATCCCTATTTTTAAGGATTCAGCTCTCTGAATTGATTCTTTTCTTCATTTAATGGCAGCCAAACAAAAATGAGATTTGAAATGGGCAAACGGATGAGCTGCTAAACTGGGGCTTCAAAATCCAACCAGTTTCACTCCAGCCAGTTTCTTAAAGGGAAGCCAATTCTTGCTGTTAATTAAACCTGTTATTTAATTCCATGGCTTGTTGCTACTCTCATTCTGTCCCAGCAGACATTTTCAAAACTGTTCATTTTCTGTTGTTTTTTTCTAAGAACAACGTCAAAATATTTTAGTGACCTGATTTTCAGATCACGTGGTGAGCTTGTCATGTGGCGGCTTGTTTTGTGTCTCATTATTGTTTGGCTCTTAATTAAGGAAAAAGAAAAACTAAGGGGCCTGAATCAAGTTAATTAAAACTAAGGCAAAAAAAGTTAATTAGTAATCAAAAACTGTCTCTCCAGGACCAGAGTTGGACACCCCTGCCTTAAATGATAGGATCCCACAGAAATGAAAGTTTTGAGGCCACTGTGCCCCTTAAAGCTTTAGAAATAGTTGTATACCCATGTCCTGATCTATGCCTCACCACAGTTTGATGCAGAGGTCTATGGAGTGTTCCTTGGACTTCAGGAGGTGGTTTTTGCCATGGCATGCAGTATACATTGTGGGACCTGATACTGTACATACACAAGTGTGCGCCTTTCTAAATTCAGTTTGCCACAGGTGGACTCCAGTCAAGTTCCAGACACATCTCAATGATTAATAAAGCAAAGAGGATGCATTTGAGCACAATTTACAGTGGCAAAGCAAACAAACTGAATCCTTGTATAAATGATAGATTTCTATTTTTGATTTTTAATGAATTTGCAAACCTTTCTGAAAACATATTTTCACTATGGCACTATGGTTTGTTGTGCAGACTGATTGGCAAAAATGGCTAATGTACCCATTTAAAAAGAATTGTGCTATACAACAAAGTGTGCAGAAAGTGGAGGTGTCAGAATACTTTCTGAAACCACCACATGTTTAGACATTTACTTTTTAAATAAAATGATAAAAAATGTTTTAAATATTCCCAAAGGAGGCTAGAACTTGCAAATCTACAAACTCAGAACGCACCTTTACAATTGCAAGTGCCAGAAATTTGATTTTTAACATGCAGTTAAGCCTGAACCATAGACAGTCCGATTGTTTTTATTGTAAAGAATTTCATATTTTTCTTGCAGATGACGTACAGGCAAGCTCCATCTCTGATAGCTGTTATCAGCATTGCTTGTGGGCTGCAGTGCGTTTCCATTGCTTTGTTCAAAGTCACAAAAGGGGTTTTAACTGGGAAATCCTGTCACTCCTTTTAGTAAGTGCGTCTTTATGTCACGTAGAGGTTAGAATGCCCGGTCCCTGTAGTCTCCGCAAGAGAAAAAGTCATGGTACTGTATTTATTTAGGAGAATGGATGTGTTTTAATGCATTGCAGCAAAACTTTATTTATTAATTTTTTGTTCCAGATATAGAAATCTGAGGATGATATCCAAAAATCGTGATGAGGTACAATAAAATGTATGTGAAAAATTCATATATTATTATATCCTTTTTTCAGGTAATTGTTCTACTGCAGTAATGTAGGCCCATAGCCATCTATTACTGTTGACAGCACTGTCTTTGCTATAATTAAAGAGAATTAAAAAATTAATTTTTAGAAATTAGTTTTAACAATTTTAACATAAAGTGTTGTATACCAAACTGAAAATGTGAAAAAAAAGAAAAGCCTTGAATCCCAGTGACCTCACAGACCATTTAGGTTACTCCAGATGAAATATGTTTTATTTAATGGGGTATACTGTTATGATCATATTCTGTTTTGTTACTTTTACCTACCAAATACAAGCTAAAGGCACGTTTAATCGCTTGTAAAAATGTATTTTTTTCCAGCAATAATGAGCTTTGCATCGATTGTACTTCCTTGCTCTCAGAAACTGCTGTGGAATTTTCCTCAAGCCGGCATGGAGACAAGATTACTGACTGACCTTAATGAAATTTCTACAGGCTTGGAGGAAGTTTTAAATCAGTAATTGTTTTGTGGCTTTCTTGCTCTACGTTAACCAAAAGGCTGTCCGCCAAAACAAATCTTCAAAGTTTTCTTCTACTTTCAAATGGGAAAAGAAAATGCTGTGATATTTGTTTTTGCTCTTCTTTTGATTCAATGGTTACAAACCTGTCACTTTTAATCATTATTGCCTAGAAGTTTGTTTTTTTTTTTTTTTTTTAACTGGCGAAGCATCATATTTCCATATTTAGCAACTACCCTAGATTCTGTACTTTGCACGTATAATTGAAAAGCTTGTAGAACTCCAGACAAGTATAAGGGTTGATTTGAATCGCACTGCATTTACATTGACTCCAAATTCTAATTGTTTATTTTCATCTGCTAATGCTTTGCTTCATTCTATTAATGCATATTAACAGATTTATATTGGATTGCAGGGCTGTTTCAAATTTGTTTTGACTCCATTTACAGAAATTCTAAAGATCAATAAAGTTTTGATTGCTCTATAACCAGTGGGAGGTGTTTTATAACTATCATAGGTTTTCTATGTACAAAATATATACTCTAAATATAAGTTATGAAAGTGAGCCTAAACAAAAATGAGCTGCTTAATACAGGACAGTTCAGTGGCTACATTTCCAGTGCATGTGTGGTTTAGAAAGGTTGATCTGCAGTAGAAGCCCAAGCAGGGTAAGCCGATCATTGTCTCACAGAAAGAAAGTCAGAGGAGAGAATTTCTCTTGCCCTTTCTAGTCTGAATGTTAAGTACTTGTTTAGGCATCCTGTTTGAGAAAAGTTGAAGAAAGGAACAGAATGGAACCCATTGAGCATGCTGAGATGTTTCAGTATACAAAGCATGTGTTGCGATTACTAAACTGTGTGTTATGATTGGCAAAGAGCAAAAGGAATAAAGTTGTAACCAGGAAATGATAGGCTGTCACTGTAATTAAGCAAGGGAAGAGAAGAGTTGTTAGACAGGCAGAGGTGGGAGCACATTTAAATATGGACACCAAATTCCAAAATCAAGACAACACAAACATTAACATCAATAATAATCCATTGGCAAAACAGACCTAAATTTAACTGGTCAGCTGTTACTTTTCTAGCTTTGGTACTTTGTTGTGTTTTGATCAATTGATCCAAAGACTGCAGAGAAGTGTATTGGCATCTTTTGCCAGGGAGGAGTGAGGTCATCGTAAGTCACAACTACACGACTAACATCCTCAGGTGTTCTAACAAGCAATATGATGGCAAACATGCAATCAACTCCAAAAAAAAAATTCTGCCAGAAAGAAAACAAATTACAAAAAATGGTGCTGAAATGTTTACAAAGAAATAAATTATAGAATTAACAATACCACCTCCAAAATGACCAGAAAACTATTCAAAAAGAGAACACAAGTTCTTGACACTAGATATATACTGCATGCAGTCCTGGGCCTTCACTTTAATGATGATATATACAGATCCCAGTTACCACATCTTACACGCTGCTGTAGAAGACATACACAAGAATGAAACTCTTCCTGTAAGCATTTTATGTATAGCACCTTTCACAAAGAGCATTTACAGCAAGCTACCATTACCGTAGTTTGTGCTGGTAATTTACATCATGCTGACATGGCTACAGCGAGTCAAAGACTGGGTCAAAACTCTCCTCTGAGCTGCTTGTACTCTACAAGAATTGGTGAGAGACACAAGCACTGACTGTCCCAACCTGGGCACTTTGTTGCAGGTCTCAAAATTTGACTACAACAGGAAAATCAAGATGAAAATTGTGTAGTGTGATCCTGCCCTAGCTGAAGTTTGAACTTGTCAAAGGTAACTTTAGAATTAATGTATTCTGTACAATGAGATGATGATCATTTCAGATTTATTTAATTTATAAACAACATCAAGGCTGACCAAAGTGCTGTACAATAAAAACCCAACATATCAGACAAACAATAACCAAAGGGTAAAAGAAACAGAAATACACAAGCACATTGGAGCTGAAGAGATTCATAATAAAAAGTACACAGATAGTCCACATATCATACTGGGTTAAAGGTCAGGGAGTAAAAGTGTGCTTTTAAATAAGATTTAAAGAAAGCTAGTGATGGAGCCTGCCTAATGTGCAACGGCAATTCGTTGCAGAGTTTGAGCGGCAACTAAAAAAGCCCGATGACCTCTTAAGTTTGCATTGTGTCTTAGGAACAAGTAAAAGCATCTGGGGCCTCATGCATAACGCGCATGAGTGTCATATGAAAGCTTATTAGGGTACAGAGGAAACAAAATCGGCACACAGTGGGGGAAAAAAAAGCACAAAATGTCAACTTTAATCTCTAAACTTCCACTTTAATCATGTAGTTTATTTTGTCATTAAAATAGAACATCATAAACTTCATCTTAAAATCGTTTAATTTACTAGTTTCTCAATCCCATCCCAAGAAGCACATTAAATGCTTTGTTTTGTATTTGATATTCTATGTGCTCTATGTGTGTGAATCACTACGTGCTTCTTAACCGTATCTCAATTCCAGTTTTTTTTTCTGTGATATGTCACACAGATCAGATATTTTAAGTGTGAACAGCAAAAAAAATGACGGAGTTTGAAGTTTTAGACCACTTTCATATGTGGTACTAAATAAAATACATACATAGGCAAGATGAACGTGATGTCTGTTTGAAGTCATTAAGTTGAAATGTAACTATTTTACAGTGATGTTGATGCAACCTTTATCATATCTCTGCATTGAAAATTGAAGTGGGTTACGCTGCAGTATTGCTGCAGGGTGGCCATTGAAAGAAAGTAAAGTGGTGGATTTGTTGAAAGAATTCAGAGTTGACTATCCAATTGCTACACGTTTTTTTCTGAAAGAGATGATGCACCATGCAGACAGATGTCATCACAGGCAAACACACCACATTGAAAATCTGAAATGGTCTGAACACAGTTTTTTATCCAAATCATTTCACATTTTGCTCCCGCCATTCCTGGCTCCTCTCTTTTGCCCACAGATTACTGCATAAGTGATAATGGTCTAAAAAATAAAGGGACTTATTTTTTATTTTCTATTTCTCTTTTTTGCCATCATGATCTGACAAATTCACAGACATCCTGCACTGAAGCAGCACAGCAGCCAGAATGCTGTTAGTATGCATGGTTGCCTCTAAGGCCTCCTTCCACATTTGATAGGTTTATACGGTCATTATTATCAAATGTACAGAGTACAGTGAAATTATTACTTTGATGTATTTGTTTTTATTACATTTGCAGAATGCAATGCAGAAATTAGCCAAAAACTGGAAATGAGTTAGTTTTAGTTTAATGAAAATCATCTTCAACAGTGAGAAAGAGAAGGGAAATGTGAAGAAATCATTAGTACACCATAAAGGAAGGAATTAATCAGTGGTCCAGTGGGAAGAACAGAACTAGTGCAGAGACACTGATACGGCCTGATCCTACTCGTGATTCCTCAAAGTGAATCTTTCCTGGTAAAGGAATAAAATCCAAAAATGCCAAATTTTGGGTGAAAGTGCAGAGGTAAGCAAGCCACCCTCTATGGGGCAATAATCTGTAGCTGTAAGAGAACTTCTGGAGCCAATCCATATTTTATATTAGTAGACTTACCAGTGAGATCAAGCTAGCCATGGGACTAAGAACCAGAAGACCTACATGTGCTGCACAGCCTGACCCCTGGTGACTGGCAACTGGAGATGGCGGACTTTGATAAAGGGAATATACAGCAGATGAGTGGCACTTCTGCAGTGTGTTGGATGGAGTGCTTTGTACTGTACCCTAGGATACTTTTGGTACCTTTCCTTATTATCTTGTCAAATCTTCCACTCCCCTACAGAGCATCTATTACAAGATATACATATTTGTCTATATTTGTATGTGTGTGTGTGTGGATTTGGCTGACCAATGCTTCCTGGAGAGCACAATTCTAAGAAAATAAAGGCGAGTGCAAAAAGCAGTCACACGATGAATCCAAGTCCAATTTTTTGTCACATCTATACTAATAAAAGGCAAAGCCCTCACTCACTCACTCATCACTAATTCTCCAACTTACCGTGTGGGTGAAAGGCTGAAATTTGGCAGGTTCATTCCTTACAGCTTCCTTACAAAAGTTGGGCAGGTTTCATTTCGAAATTCTACGCGTAATGGTCATAACTGGTAGCTGTTTTTCTCCATTTACTGTAATGGAGATGAGCTTGAACGCCGGGGGGGGGCGGAGTTTCGTGTGACATCATCACGCCTCCCACGTAATCACGCAGTACATAGAAAACCAGGAAGACCTCCAAAAAGCGCTGAAGAAAACATGCATTATATAATTAAGAAGGCAGCGAAACAATAAGAAGCGAGCGAGTGAATTATACAACCATATTCATGAGTTCTGCTACTTCGGAAACAAAGCACGATGTAAACCTACACTTTAAATTAAGTTCATAGACAGGCTGCGCTGGCGTTTGTAATTTAGTGCCTGCCCATATAAGGCCGTCCGTCAGCGGCAATCCAATAGCAAACTGCCACGGGTAAATATTCACGGGTGAAGGACTGTGCTTATGGAGAGGAAGATGAGATGGTCAGGGTGGTGTTTGACACAAACTCAGCGAAACTGCGAGAAAGTTTTAAGTGCCAGGACTAAGGTAACATTAAATAAAGCTATGGACATAGCACGAGATGGCACCAGCACAGCTGGGAACCTCGATGCATGTACACGAGTGGCTCACGTGAACTGGCGCAGTGCACAGCCAAAAGCAACAGTTCCAAAAGCTGAACAAAACCGAATTACACAATTGAAAAGGCACCAAAAAATATGAAGCGTCTGATACATACAAGCATATTCATAAATCCAGCTACTGCGGAAACAAAGCACACGGTGGAAAAAGTCAATGTCCGCTAAAGGAAGACAGTGTAAAAAAAACCCGTGCATGCAGTGTGTCAGGTCTCAGATAAAGAAGAAGATGAGCGGTTTATTGATGCAGTAAGAAACGAATCGATGAATGAAACCTGTCATCTTTACAACGATTGACAAACACGGAATGTAACTTGAACACAACACATCCTACAAATACGAACCTGATTGAAAGAAATAATGATAATCAAATCCTTGATGACAGCAACACTCAGTAACACTCACAAAACAAATACTGTATATTGACAGTCATGTTACGTTATTTTTAAAATGTTCCCTTTTCTTTTTCATAGCTTTTTTAATACACTACTTCTCTGCTGCGATACGCGGGTATATATATATATATGTATATATATATATCCCGATCTACATACTCGAATAATGGATACTTTATTAGCCATCAATGATTGTTTTGGTAAAGCCATACTCAGTGTATTCATTAGATGAGCGGTAAAAAGTAAGAGCGAGGGAGGATGACTTATTGAGGCATGCAGGCTGTAGTCGCGTCAACTCTATCTGAATTGCGATCACATTTGAAAAATATATCTTTTCAAGTTCTATTTAGTCCATATGTGTCAAACTCAAGGGCTGCGGGCCACATCCGCCCGGTGTAATTATATCCGCCCGAGATCATTTTATATACTGTATTATTGTTCGGCCCGGGTATATGAAGCGCTAGTAACACAATAAACTACAGATCCCATAATGCAGCGCTTCAGCTGCCTTGCCAACACTTACGCGTTAATCAAGTCTAGCTTATGATGCTGCAAGTTATTGCAAAGCTAGCTCACACGATGCTGAAGAGAAAAGTTGATTCTGAAAATAGAGCCTTTAAAAACCGATGGGAGGCTGAGTATGTTTACTGAACCCGTGTGTCTCATTTGTGGAGCTAATGTGGCTGTAATTACAGAATTTAATCTAAAGACGGCACTACGAGACAAAACATCAGGGTAACCTGAATGCAATTCAGAAGATACAGAAAGCAGAAGAATTAAATAAGAATCTGACACTTCAGCGGACGTTTTACCCGTGCACAATCACAAAGTGATTTCAAGTGAAGCTGCTTTTATGGGAGATACAAATGCACCAGTGCAACTTACCCCACTTTCCCCGTTGCCAAGTAATGTTGAACCAAGTCGTCACTACGGTGTTCCCAAATACGCACTTTGCTGATAAACTGAGCGCACTGAGTTTGCACGGCGCTTTGGTGACTTTGAAGAACAAAAAAAGTCCGTCTACATGCGGCTCGAACCTTGTGCATGTTTGGTAGCACATATCTGTGTGAGAAGCTCTTCTCAGTGATAAAGACTAACAAAACAGCACACAGGAGTCGCCTCACTGATGAGCACCTGCAATCCATCCTGAGAATCTCCACAACACAGAACCTCACACCAAACAGAAACGAACCTGTGGCCAAAAAAAGATGCCAGGCGTCCAGCTCTAAAATGACATATGAGCAAAGACAACTGAATGATTTGATTTGTTATTGCTGAAAGGAACACATTTTATTTATATTTCCAGGTTTTGTTATGCAGCATGTTCATCTTTGAATTTGTATAATTTTGACAGGATATATTTTTATGGAGAGCAAAATGTTATAAGTTGTTTAAGGTTTGAGTTGATTTATTCACGAATAATATTCCTGTCTGTTTTTACCATTCCTACCAAAGATATTTCTGTCGACTAAATAAAAATTCCTTCTATTTAAAATTGAAATAGAACTTGAACAAATACGATAGTTCATAATATCCACGCAGACTTGCGCGTAAGAGCGGGAGTTATCCGTTTTAACAAGCAGCGTATTGCACTGATACGAAATAGCTGTGTGTGTGTTATATATATACACATATATATATATCTCTATCTATCTATCAGCAACACTCGTCACGCACAACAGTGCCAAAACAATTACATTGACAATCATGTTACGTTATTTTCAGAATGTTTCCTTTTCTTTTTCATTACTTCTTTAACACACTACTTCTCCGCTGCAAAGCGCGGGTATTTTGCTAGTTCAATTATAAATATAGTATAATATGTAGTGAAATGCTTACTTGATAAACTCCAAGAACAATATCAAAAGACATCAACACACAACTTTACAAGTACAGTAGTACCTCTGGTCATGACCATAATTCGTTCCAAAACTCTGGACATGACCTGATTTGGTCGTGACCCAAACCTAATTTCCCAATAAGATTGTATCTAAATACAATTAATCCATTCTAGACTGTACGAACTGTATGTAAATATATATATTTTTTAAGCACAAAAATAGTTAATTATACCATAGAATGCACAGTGTAATAGCAAACTAAATGTAAAAACATTGAATAACACTGAGAAAATCTTGAACAACAGAGAAAACTAACATTGTAAGAGTTTGCGCTAGACCCTTATGAGCCGCTCGCTGTAAACACTTTCTTTTTTTATGAGTTGTAAGCACAGGGAAAAAAAAATTAAATGCCACTTCTCTTGCGAAACTTTTCAAACCATCCTCTACTGGCTTTAAGTTCCTCACCTTCGCCACTCGAAGGATTTTTTTTTCAGCAAATCACCATAAATCTTCCTGGCTTTCTCGCATATGATCGTCTCGCTTACGCTATCCCCTGCAAGTTGTTTCTCGTTCAGCCACACTAGCAACAGTTTTTCCACCTCTTCCAGCACTTGAGGCCTCTGCTTGGTTAACACTGTAACTCCTTTTGCAACATCAGCTGCTTTGTTAGGCCCTGTATACGCAAACAAAAGGAAATGGGAAATGGAGAATGGGAAATCATTTGACACGTGCGAACGCGCATAGGGAAACTCGCCGCCAGTGTTTTTGTTCGCCACCAGATCGTGTGGTCGCGAACAGATGCAAAATTTTGGCAAACTTTTTGATTGTAACCTGATTTGTACATGTTCTGAAATGTTCGTGACCAGAGGTTCTACTGTATCATCAGAAATTACTGCATTAAATGAACACAACAGTATGCATTACACCAGAGATCCAAAACATGTGGCAGACAAACAATAAGTAATAACAATTAAAGAGTATAAGAATCAAAATGAGGACATCATGTAGTTATAGATACTTACCTTATTCAAGATTCAGATATATTGTTGAAAAAACCTCCTCCTCAGTCTCTCTGAACTAAACTTCAAGCAGCAGTAGCATTTACCTGACAACAGCACAGTGAAGAGGCTGTTGCAGGGCTAGCTAGTATCTTTGATTATTTTCTTTGCCCTGGTCAACAATTGCTTAAAATCAATGTTGTAAAACTTAGGGAGTGTACACCCAGTGATGCATTCAGCTGAACACATCACTCTCTGCAGAGTCTTGTGGTCCTTCGACATGCGGTTTCCAAACCAATTGGTAATGCTTCTGATAGGATGTTTTTGATGGTTGAGAGTGGCCTAAAATCCTGGAGGCATCTGAGATGGTAAAGATGCCTTCTTTACCAAGGTGTCAATGTCATGGTGAGTCTGAGGGTGTGGTGGTGTCTATTCTGTTTCTCCAAACCAAACCCACTCCCCATGTCCACAATCAGCTCATTTGACTAGCCGACATTCAGGAGAAAATTGTTGTCCTGACACAAGTGTAACTGACTGTACACCACACCCATGTAAGCCTGTATATTGTTGTTAGATATCAGGCCCGCCACAGCTGTGTAATGAGCAAGGTTGAAATGATGTTAGAGCTGTGCGCAGCCATGCAGTCATATGTGTAGAGGGAGTACACCAGAGGACTCAGAACAGAGCTGCGGGGAGCCTCTTTGTTAAGGGTGAGGGATGAAGTGTGCCCAACCACTCAAACCACCTGTTGCACAATGAAGTCCCTAAACTTGGCGATGAGCTTAGAGGAGTTTATTGTGTTAAATGCAGAACTACTGTATAGTCTACAAATGACATTGACACATAACTTCCTCTCTTGTTGCCCAGTTAGGACAGTCTGTATGTCAAGGTCAAGGTGATGGAATCAACTGTGGATTTCCTGGAGTAAGATCCAAACTGTAATGGATCTAGTTCTTTTGACAGAGAAGAGCATATGTTGCATTCTGATAAATACAGTATACTGCTGAAAAAAACTTAAAGGAACATTTTTTTTAAATCAGAGTATAGCATCAAGTCAATGAAACTTCTGGGATATTGATCTGGTTTGTTAACGAGTAGAGGGGGTTGTTAATCAGTTTCAGCTGCTTTAATGTTAATGAAATTAACAACAGGTGCACTCGAGGGGCAACAATGAGATGACCCCCAAAACAGGAATGGTTTACCAGGTGGAGGCCACTGACATTTTTCCCCTCTTATCTTTTCTGACTGTTTCTTCACTAGTTTTGCATTTGGCTATGGCCAATGTCACTACTGGTAGCATGAGGTGATACCTGGACCCTACAGAGGTTGCACAGGTAGTCCAGCGTCTCCAAGATGGCACATGAATACATGTCATTTCCAGAAGTTTTGCTGCGTCTCCCAGCACAGTCTCAAGGGCATGGAGGAGATTCCAGGAGACAGGAAGTTACTCTAGGAGAAAAGGCCCTTAACCCATCAGCAGGACCGGTATCTGCTCCTTTGGACAAGGAAGAACAGAATGAGCATTGCCGGAGCCTTACAAAATGACCTCCAGCAGGCCACTAGTGTGAATGTTTTTAACCAAACAATCAGAAACAGACTTCATGAGAGTGGCCTGAGGGCCCAATGTCCTCTGAGTGGGCCTGTGCTCACTGCCCGGCACCGTGAAGCTCGATTGGCATTTTCCATCGAATTCCAGAATTGGCAGGTCCACCATGGCGCCCTGTGCTTTTTACAGATGAGAGCAGGTTCAACCGGAGCACATGTGACAGATGGGAAAGGGTCTGGAGAAGCAGTGGAGAATGCTATGTTGCCTGTAACATCGTTCAGCATGACCAGTTTGACCATCCATGGAGGGAACTCTACAGGCTAGACAATGGCACCTTGACTGCCATTAGGTATCGGGATGAAATCCATGAACCCAATGTCAGACCATATGCTGGTGCAGTGGGTCCTGGGTTCCTGCTAGTGCACAACAATGCCTGGCCTCATGTGCAGAGGGTATGCAGGCAGTTCCTGGAGGATAAAGAAATTGATACCATTGACTGGCCCCCATGCTCACCTGACCTAAATCCAATAGAACACCTCTGGGACATTATATTTCGGTCCATCCGACGCCGCCAGGTTGCACCTCAGACTGTCCAGGAGCTCAGTGATGCCCTGGTCGAGATCCGAGAGGAGATCCCCCAGGCAACCAACCGTCGTCTCATTAGGAGCATGCACCAATATTGTCAGGCATGCATACAAGCACATGGGAGCCATACAAACTACTGAGTACAATTTTTGAGTTGCTGCAATGAAATTTCGGCAAAATGGACTAGCCGGCCACACCATTTTTTCCACTTTGATTTTCAGGGTGTCTTTGAATTTAGCCCTCTGTAGGTTGATAATTTTCATTTCCATCAAACAATGTGGCATCCTTTCATTCCTAACATTACCCAGTCCATATCAGTATAGATAGCCAGCATGATTTCTTTTTTCTATTGAGATCTAATGTGTTTTCAAAGTGTTCCTTTAATTTTTTTGAGCAGTTTATAAGGTCAAGGTAAAAATGGCAAAATCAGGAACAAAATTGACTTGAAATTGCCTTACTTGTAAACATCATTTCAAAGAAACATTCATGTTAAATTTCCAAATGGAAGGCTAATACCTCCCACATTAGCTAAAAGTCATTAGTGAGATGCCAAATCATTCCTCCTAATTTTAATCTAAATCAAGTAGTAAGAAGGCTATGTTAGCATTTGTGTGAATGAAAGCAAGATATGTACAGGGTGTAATACACTGTGAGCACAGCAACAACAGTTAAAGCTTAGAAAGTCGCAAGCAAATTTGACAGGGGCTCTTATAGCTTCCGACAATGGAATAATTCACAAAATATATTTGGTGGCCATAAAATCTTAGTGTGAAAATACATGTCTATGTTAATAAAGGTTTTTCCACAGGTTTGCCTAATTTATCTGCTAATAAAATTAATGTTTAAAGTAAGTTCATTGAGAAAATGTATATACTTCAATCTGTGCATCAAATAATCCTCTTTAATAAAACCCCTGTGTGCGTCCAGGTGTCCGTGTGTGTGTGTCTTCTGGTGAAGTGCGCATGTGCGGGGCCACACGGCATGTGTTCAGTCTCTTCCTGTGCATTCCCTGTGCAGAGAGAGAGACACACACAGGTGCGTGCGCGAGAGACGTACACACACACACAGGCGTGCGCTAGACAGACACACACGCAACACAGACAGACACAGAGGCGTGGGCGAAGGAGAGACACACACACAGGCGCACACGTGCATTGTTGCAATGTGACTTTTCTTGGTTGTTTATTAAATTACAAATTTTTCAAATGTTTTTTTTTCCCTGTGCTTAAAACTCATTAAAAAAAGTGTTTTTAGCGAGCAGGTCGTAAGGCTATAGCGCAAACTCTTAGTGTTAGTTTTCTCTGTAGTTCAAGGTTTTCTTAGTGTTATTCAATGTTTTTACATTTAGTTTACTATTACGCTGTTCATTCTATGGTATAATTAACTATATTTGTGCTTAAAAACTTAAATATATATTTACATACAGTTCATACGGTCTGGAACGGATTAATTGTATTTATATACAATCCTATGGGGGAAATTACTTTGGTTCATGACCAAATCGGGTTACAACCAGAGTTTTGGAACGAATTATGGTCTTGAACCGAGGTTCCACTGTATTAGAAAATTACAGGCATTTTACAGAAATACAAACCAGTATTACTGAGAGAGAAAATTAAAGGCACACAATACAGTGACACATATTACAGCCACATACAAGGTCCCTTGTCATTTAATATAGACTGTTCATACAAATGTTTATGCACTACTCTTCTAGCGCCCGTTATTGAAACGGGTTTAATGTCTAGTCCTAAATATTTTTTGAAAAATTTGATATTACCCGTTGTTTAATTCTGGAAGGCTCTAAGGTGAACCTATTCTCACTTTTGGACTGTTCATTACATAGAATTTCCCCAATCCTTACTATTGCCCTCATATGTTTATACTTACCAGCCTGTCTCAAATCAAAACAGGAAAGAAGGTTTACATTTTTATTCATATATTATACATAACTGAAGATCCATAATGTGCCTAAAACAGGAACAAAATATTGTGTGGCGCAAATCGTACCAAATACTTCCTGTATGGATAGCAGCTTTTCATGCCAAGAGTCTAGACATACATTGAGTGTATATAACCAGGTGGGTCTTCATCTTAGTATGCTGATTGATCTCTAGTTCAGTGTGGTGTCTGGTTGGTCGGAATGATGGAGACTCCTGGGCTCCTCTATTAGCCTGAATCTATCCTGGATATCAGTGTAGGGTTGACTCCCCTGTAAGTTCAGGCCTCACACCATTTCAACTAATCCGGTTTAGGCATTTGTATGCTTGAAGCTTTTATCAACTCAGCTTTTCACTGTAGCCCTTCCGCTAGGTCAAACCTTTTTTTTCTTTTGTTCTTACATGCTTAAAACTTGCATGTAGAGGCCCTGAATTCTTAGTTTATAGTGATCTGGTATATCAAGATCTCATCTTTTGCTGAGTAGAACAGATTTTTCTGACCTTGTATGTGATGAGTAGAGCAGAACAAAAAAAAAATTAAGTACATGCTTTATCATAGTATTATATGTAAAAAGCAAAGTGCATATGAAATGAACTGCAAGTAGAACACCCTCTGGATTTATAGAGCAGAGGGCAGTTCCTGTCGGTGACTGGCAGATGACTCTGCCTCATGGGGGACCTCCCACAAAACACATGGAACATAAGCAGCTTATAGAGAAAGTCAAAAATAAAGAATAACCCACAAAAGCAACATTAACATAAACGAATTGCACAAACAATAAACAAATAACACACAAAACAAGACTTTGAACCCCAGCCAGGGGAGGAACTGTGGCTGAAACATGACAGTACTGTGGCACAGGCTGTTGCCTCACAGCTTGAGTTCTGGTTTGTAATCACAGCCCATCTGTTATTTGTGGATATTGCACAGTCTCCCATTCTGCATCTTTATCCTGGCAGTCTGGTTAAGTTAATGGGCCATTCCAATTGCCCAGAAAAATAACTTCTTATTTAGCCCATTGCAAGACCAAAAACACCTACAAGCATCTCAAAACAGGAGGACAAAAAATAAGAAATACAGAAAAAAACCAAAAAAAAAACAAACCTGTATTTAGCTTGGCTTTTAAGTCTAGTTTAATTTGCTGAAATGAACAGCAGTAAAGACACCACATCAACATCCTAGAGCTCCAATGACAGACCGTCAGACAGATCGTTCCTCCCCCAAACTATGCGACACTTCAATTCCACCCCGGGGGTTAAACGTTAACATTATTCAAAGTTAGTCTGTTTTTGCCTGCATTTTTATCACTCTTTAATTTAATGTTGTTCTTTATCAGTATGCTGCCTTTGGATTATGTGAATTTCCCCTTGAGATTAATAAAGTATCTAGAACAAGCACAGGTTTCTTGGCGGAGGTCAAGGCCCAGGTTCTCCAGATCTCATCAGAAGCCTCATGCATAATGTGTGTAGAATTCACACTAAAACACGGCATACAGAAAAAAGTGGAAATGTGCTTACACACAAAAAATTCATATGCACAAAACCGTGCATAAGCCAACTTCTATGCACTTCAGCTCCATAAATCCCAGTCAACGTGAAAAGTAATGCACATGAATGTGCCTGCCGTCACACCCCAACTCCTCCCAAAATTTTGCATATCATAAGATGCAAATCAATATAAATATCACCTTCCCCATTCAGTGTTTAACAGACAATGGCAAAAGCACGTGAAAAAAAAGAATTTCAGCGAATGCGAAGTGGAGGCAAGGAAAAACATACTTAAGCAGTGGTATAAACAACAAAAGGAAGATGATCGAAAGTGATATAGAGTGGCATAGAAACTCGAAAGTTCAAGTTTAGAAAGTTGCACAGTGCCTGAAATAAAAAAGAATTAGTCAGATATCAAAGTCACTGTGAAAAGGCGAGTTGTTTTCTTCTATGTGCTCGGTGTGTGTGAATCACTACGTGCTTCTTAAGTGGCCTTTCTGTTACACCAACAGGACACAGAATACATTACATTCATGATATTGCAGCAATCTGAACAATTTAAATACTAAGATGTGTACTTCATATAAATTTTCATAATGAAGTGAATTAAAGCTTGTATTAAACATGGGGATACTGTGGCACAGTGGTAGCGATGAGCTGGCGTCCTGTCCAGAGATTTGTTTCTGCCTCCCGCAAGATGCCTGCTAGGATGTGCATGACCCTTGATGAAATTATCTAATGCAGCAGTACTGTGTCTGTCAAACGTACCAGCTCCCAATTCCTGTCCTTCCTTTTCTTTCTGCACATAACTAATCGTCACACGATATTCCCTGTAATAAATGTCAAGCCATCTGTAAGCTTTGAATGCAGATTCTTCCAAACATTTAAGGCACATTGAAATATCTTCATAGTACATGTTTAATTATTCCATCCATCCAGGGTTGCACCAGTCCCAGAAAACATATAGCACGAGACAGGAACAATCTCTTGATGTGGTGCCAACTCATTGCTACTACTGTGCCACCGCACCCTCATGTGTTTAATAACAGTATACAATATTTAAATGAAGTTAGAAATTAATCTGTATAATATACATATTTTAAGGCATTTCATCTTAAAAATGATATCAAGAGCTACAAGATAATAGCTCTTAAAAATCTAAATCGACTTAGAAGCCAGTCGTTATCTCTAAATACGAGCTCTCTTCTATTAAATTGAATTCCTTTATTGTTACTGTATGGTACAATGAGATTCAATATGCAGATCCTCCATACACTTATTTTCCATAAAATGATAAAACAATAATATTATAAAAAAACAATGAAAAATATACAATATGAAAGCATAAGTACAATATACATTTACATATAGTGCAGATAGTGAAATGGTTTATAAAGTTGCTCAGGTTGTGCAATATTACAACTGTAGTGCAAGTTTACAGTGAGGTAATTGTAATTCTACATACAAACAGTGCTACAGGGAACACTTGATGGACTGATTGAGTGCATTTATAACTCCTGGGATGAAACTGTTTCTGAACCTCAAGGTCCCTACAGGAAAGGTTCCGAATCATTTGCCGAATGGGAGAAGTTCAGATAAGACTGTGCGCCTAGCTGAGGCAGCTAGTGGTAAATGCTAAAGCAGTTGTGGCATTTGGAATAGTTTGGCCATTCCATGGACCATTATATTGTTACAGGTTGATTACAATCAGACGCCTTAAACTTATAAACAATGTTAATTTCAGTGTACTTGATAAAGCCACATCAGGGTTGTGAATCTAAAAATGAATGGGAAACTATACAGGAAAAGTACCACTGCTTTGGGTCTTGGTGCTGCTAGTTTGCAAAACTGAGTGGAATCTTGCAGATACACAAGGTAAGGGTGGTGCGAGAATGTACTTGGCTTTACAACAAGTTTAGTTTTAATACATCTCGATGTGAGCGTGGAAACAGGCATATTCGCCATTTATACATTAGGCACCAGGTTCAGAGAAAAGGTCCAAAGACTTGTTAACGTGATAACTTCCAGCAAGACGACGCTCAGATGATAAACTACTCATAGATACAAATAGTGAGTGAGTGAGCTCAACTCTGTTACCCATCTTATTGAAGTGTTATTTATACCATTAGCTCAATAAATATTCTATGCACGCCCATCCTCTCCTCTCTTCTTGTTCGTGATCAGAATATTGCAGCAAGTTCTGGGCTACTTGAAAGATTTTGTGCTTGACATTTAGCTGCATCATCTTTTCTATTTTCTTGATGTTTACATTTCCAAAGGTACTTTCTGAAATACTTTCATATGAGTAAAGTGCAAGGTAAATCTTGTGTAAATAAACCAGATATTCATGTTTGTATAACCACTTAAAGCATAAATCCCAATGGCATACTAATTCTTGATTATATCTGAGGCACACTGCAGCTTGGTATAAGTGAGCATTGGTGTGTGCCCTGAGGTGAACTGTTGATATTTCCAGGGCTGGATCCTGCCTTATGCTGCTGCAATACCCTGTCAAACCAACAGATTAATTAATTGGGTTTACCAAATTAATCAACAAATAGTTAATGATAACAGTTTATTATACATATCCAAAATGAACATTTTGCAATCAGGCTTTCCCAATGTGATTTAAGAGGATATACTTATAACATCACATTAGAAAAACTATCAGACCAATAAAACTCATCAAACCTATCCCCCTAATTTCTGCAAAATAACAGTCGAGATTTGAAGGATCCTAATGTCTTCCTCTCTACAGCACTACTTGCTAATTTATTTTATTCGGTGTGTCTATATCCATGTATCACATACTGTATCATTCATCCCTTAGTAGAATCCACTTGTTTCACTTCAGAGTCACAAAGTTTATCCTGGCAGCATCAGGTACAAGGCAGGAGCCAAGCCTGGATGGAACACCAGTCTTCTACATCATATGAACTATGAATACAAGTTTCACAAAAAATGAAAGCATCACTGTTTTTTTTTTTACAAAGGATATTTGCACACAGGGGTTTATTTTAGTACACACCTCCTTAATTCACAGATTCATTGATATGTAGCCAATACTTTAGTCGGCCCATCCTGGCATGCATGGCTTGCAAACCACAAATGTATCATCAGGGTGGCCTTAGTCTGGGTGGCCAAAAGAGAAAAGGCACCATGCTTCAGAATTCCTCGAGAGAATGAAAAATATCTTTAGCCTTCTTGTGTTTCTTCCATTTTCAGCATCTATCTTGTGGCTGTGAGGTCAACACTGTGATGCCAGCTCTGCCTTGCAAGCTAGTGATGGTCAAAACCTGTTAAGATTCTGCCTACTTAACACTAGCCCATGTCTTTACAGTTGGATGCTCCTTATTAATTTATGGACAGACTCTCCAGCTTTACTCAGACTCTTACAGTCTTCGAAATTTAGAACTTTTTATTTGTTACCACATATTGTTTGTAGTGATGGCTGTGAAAAGTAATTACTCTCATGTTTTTACAGAAAACAGAGATCAAAGTTCCTGATACAGTGGACTTCAATGGGAGGCCAAATTGAACAACAGCAAACAATATCAAATTGAGAAAACCTCAAAATGATTGTGTTACATAATTAACATGCCGGATATCCAGTCATATGCCCACTAAATCCCCACACACATTTTAGCTAAAATATTGTTAAATTAACCAAGTTTCTTTACTAATGCAGGCTTGCACTTCCCAAGTATCAGCAGCTTAGGGTAGCCCATGGCAGTCAGGTCTTAATGCGGGTTTCAACTAACATTTCAGCATAACATTACCCAGGGGCATTCAGTTGTATTGCATGAAGTACTTGGGAAGAAGAGGAGTGACAAATACTGACATCTCAATTATGGCTCCTGTGGCAGACAGCCGGGGTCCACGCCCGGCCAGGACACCCATTCACTGTATATTCAGGGGAGCAGCCCTGGACGGTACAATACCTCCCCTGGACGCTAGATGGCCGCCCCCCTGGGTTGGAGCGGTGCCTCAGTTTCCCGCAGGGCTCCACAGGAATTGGAGTTGGTTGTAGCCCTGTTGGGACCCACAGGCACCGCCAGGGGGTGCTGCAGCTGGGACTCCTGACAGAGGAGTGATGGAGGAAAAGTGTTGCTGCTTATTTGGTGGTTTGGGACTGTGCTGTGGCTGGGGGACACGGGGGAAGATGTGCCCTCTAGCTGAAGAAAAATAAATAATTGTTTATTTTTATGTGTGCTTCCGTGCCCAGTCTGTGTCGGGTCAGGCGCCTTTAACACTCCCTAGACCAACTCCATTTTGCATATCAGTGAATGACACAATGTCTTTGGTCTCACACATTGTCCTTGAACACTCAGGCATATGATGAGATGCCTATGTTAGGATGCTTTTTATTGATTCCTGTGGAACCCAGTGCTTTTGGACTCTTAGCATGATTTTGGACACTGAGTTCCTAGTAGTTCATAACCTAATACAAACCAGTACGAAGTGAGAAGTACTGTATATACTCGTAAATAAGTAGGGTCTTGAAACCCAAAAAAAAAAAAAAAAATCATAAAAATCAGACCCCAACTTATACAACCATTCAAAAATGCGACACCACTTTTTTTTACATATCTTTTTTATATCTTCTTGCTTCCTTCAATCTCGCACCAGTTTCTCAGACACATCAAATTTTGTTGCAGCAGCGTACTTACCAATTTCTTTTGCCACTTCAATGACTTTTATTTTAAAACCATCTTAATATTTTCTTCTGATTGAATGCTCCATCGTAGATAAGGGATGCTCTTATGATAAGGTATATGGAGGGTGCAAGACACAAAAAAAAACCACACACCACAAAACAGTGCAAACATCGCTTTGGATAGTTCCGGTATTACTGTGTGGTCATGTAGGCACAATACATAGAAAAAAGGCAGTGTGTTCTGTGGTTACTTGTAACGGCTGCCCCTTACCCGGCCGGCAGCTACACCTACAAGACCTGTGGCCTGGATTAATTGCTGAGGTTAAATCTTAATCAAGCCGTACCTTTAACAAATTAAACCTTTCCCCCACAATCGATGGTGTAAAAAACCGTCGTGTGTGGGGTAGTCTCGGATGGCCGAAATCTTTTCTGGGTCTCTGCAGACACGATATGCCCGAGGAAATGGATTTGGGGCTGAATGAAGGTACACTTGTGTTCAGGGTGAGGTGTGCTTGCTGGAGACGATGAAAGATGGTATCCAAATCCTGGAGATGCTGTTCAATTGAAGGGGAGTAAATAACCAACATCAATGTATACAAAGCAGATTTTCCCCCGATTAACCCCCTCAGCACTTGTTCCAATTTAAGACCATGCCATTTGGCCTAAAGAACGCTGGTGCCACTTTTCAACGGCTCATGGAACAAGCCCTTGGGGGTGATTACGGCCGTCTTCTTTTTACTCCCCTCATCCATCGGCACCTGCCAATAGCCACTGCGGAGGGCCAATGTACTAAAAACAGCTGCTCCATGCAGTGACTCGAGTATTTCATGAACCAGGGGCATGGGATATGCGTCCAGGTTTGTCTTCGCGTTCACACCCCTGTAGTCCACGCAGAAACGAAAGGTGTCATCTGTTTTCTTTACTAGGACTACAGGGGACGCCCAGGAGGAGAATGATGGTTCAATTATTCCCTTGGCGAGCATTTTCTCTAGATGTTTAATATCCTTCTTCAGTGGAGAAACCCGATACGCCCGGTGTCTCACAGGGACTTCATCGGAGGTATGAATCACGTGGGTAACCCCCCGTGCGACTCCCAATTTCTCTGTCCATACTCCTGACCACTTCTTCAGGACCGGCCTGACCTCTAAGGGTTGTTCCTCCACTGGGGCAGCCGCCGAGGTTTGATTTTCCCTCCTCACTGCTGCGTAAAAGTTGATTGGCTTCAGACTTAAGTCTTCCCTAGGTTTATGTACAAAATCGCATACCCCTTCCCCTGGCACCGTATACCCCCTGGGACAGAGATGAATAGTCATCTTCATTGCTGTTAAAGAATCCAGCCCAAGGAGTAACGGGACGGACAGGTGCCGGTCATCCAGAACGTAGGTCTCCATTTCCCAGGTGGTGGACAGTACGCTGTACCTCAGGGGGACTCTGCCCAAAGCCTTGTGTTCACTCCCATCCGCCAACAAGAATCGGACAGATGGGGCAGGTGTCATTTTATCCGACGGTCGGCAAATCTTCCTCCAAATATGTCTGATGAGGGTATGATGGCTTCCGGTGTCCACCCCCGCAGCGACACTGGGACGACCAGGAGGGACGCACTGACCTGCATAATCGCGAGATCGGAAGAAAAGCTGCGAGGAAAGCTTGTCGAAAGGATCCCCAGTCCGTGATGTTTTTCGTCGCGGTCAGCCACCAACTGCGCACTGGCCCAGAAAGGGAGGCCCCTATCACTCCCAAAAGTTCTTCAACTGTAAAAGGCGTGATAGCCAAATACGTCTCCCCTTCTTCCACAAAGTTGAGGACATCATCTGTAGAATATTGAGCCCCCAGCTTGGGGAAGGCCAGGTGACGTATATAGCGCCTTGCGACCCCCGAGCTGTCGAGTGGATAGGTGACTGACGGTACGTCTGGAGACTCCTCCCGCCTTCCCCCTGAAGAGATTCTCGCCAGCGTCGATCCCGCCTCTGGAGGCACAGCACGATCTCTTGTCCCAGGAGTTTAAGTTGTTCATTAACATATTCTTTCATCTCCTCCTGGGTGCTGCTGATGCGGGTCCGTAAGGCTTCTTCGCGTTCTAATGCGCTTTCGGCTACCTCACAGACCCTCTCATTTACGCGAGCAAGTTGCTGCGCCAGATCTTCCCACGGAGGCGAAACATCTTCCTGGCCATCCTCTTCAGGTCCATGGTGATTTTCAAGGTACAGCGACTGTAAAGAATCTACCACCTCCTGCACCGCTTAACATGCTCTGACCGTGACGTGGCGAGCCCCGGCTACTCCTTCCTCACACCGCAGCGAAGCAATGGTGTTGTCCAGCTCGGCACGCACTACAGACATGTTATTCTGAGGAGAAGCTTTTTTTTTTTGAATATATAAAGGCAGACTGCGATTCCCGGATTACTACTAGGGCACCACTTATGTAACGGCTGCCCCTTACCCGGCCGGAAGCTACACCTCCAAGACCTGTGGCCTGGATTAATTGCTGAGGTTAAATCTTAATCAAGCCGTACCTTTAACAAATTAAACCTTTCCCCCACAATCGACGGTGTAAAAAAAACACAAAAGAAAAGCAGATATGTAAACTTAAACTGATAAATTGTATTAAATGAAACAGACAAGCTAAATAAATTATAAATATCCCTCCACCAAAGCAACACCGTGACAAATCCCTAGATGAATATAACTACCCCTCCCTTGCCCTTGTAACATATAACAAACAACACAAATACCAAAAAAGAATGAATGCAATACGGAAATGAACGATCGTGAACTTGAGTCCGAGTAACAATTGTCCTGAATGCAGAGGACTGGTTAACCGATATATGGAGTGTTTGTAATTCCCGGAAAAAATGGAACAGCCTCACCGTGTATCTTCGGCGGTGGTGGAAAATGATCCGACCCCGGGGTCTCTCGATGATGAGGGTGTTGGAGTGAGTCCGGCGGAATGAAAAACAAACTGGATGGAAATGCGCGATGTGAAATACAGCAGGTACAGGTGGTTCGTGGTCGTATATTGAAAAATCTCCTTCTCTTCTCTTGATAGTTTTTATAGTCCTGTGACGAATGTAATTGATTAATTGAAAACCGGTGTTTTCCAGGTTTGGGGCTGCGATCTCCTTCCATCAAAGGGGGACGGCATTCACTGACATACACTAACAGTAAACGGGACGATGGAAACAAGACGCACGTGGTTCGAACACAAACACTATTACTACTATGTAGCCACGCTACATACTCTGTCAAGTGGACGTTAGCATAGCATAATCTCTTAGACCAATACTGTGAATTTTCCACATTCGAGTTAAACGACAGACATTATAAAATACTGGAAATTATACAGTAAGATCAAGTCCCAACTTATCTGCAGGAGAACTTAAACGCGAGTATATATGGTATGTACAGACACTTGGAAAAGGTGCAAAATGTACTGTCGTTTGTTACAAAAAAAGGATGCGAAGTGAAAAATAATAATCAACAAAAATAGATGTCATGCAAAAGCTATCATTGCACAGTCCTGCAATTAGCAGGACTTTATTTGTCCCCAGGGGAATTTTGGCTATTTACAGATGCTCTTTAAATAAATAAAAAAAATAAACACCTAGATAAATAAGAAAGTAAACAAATAAATATTCATACGCACTTTGGTTTGAACACACACCAGAATGACTGCAAAGCTAGAAAATGAAAAAGAAATAAAAGAAAACCACTGACTTTGCAGCCCCAGTCACAGTAAAGCATTATGCAGGTGTATCGCTGTTGGTATAAAGCAGCCCCAATAGTGTTTCTTGACACACTGCTGCTGAATTATTCATTGACTGAAAGTCCTCAGTATTAGTGTATCAGTGTTATTGTCCTTCGTTACGGCCACCAAGGGGTCCACAGTGCATCCCATAACTGAGCCTGAATTTTAATGTGCTTGTTGATTCAGCAGGTCTCTCTGAAAGTGATGTTATCAGCCTGTACACTGCAACGTAGAAAACTGCACTGGCCATCACAGAGTTGTAGAAGATGTGAACAATGTCACTTCCCACATTAAAGAACGCAGTCTTCTAAGGAAAAGGAGCCTGCTCTGCCCTTTCTTGTATAGATATTCTGTATTCTGAGACCGTTTTCCAATTACATGCACACCGAAAAAGTAACAATATGCAAAAAAACGAAAATAAAAAAAAATTACAAATATTTACAAGTCATGCACTGTATGTTCTGCAGTTAAAAGAAAAAAATCCTTACACAGATAATTCAGTCCAGGAATTTCTTTCTTCACGAAAAGAGAAAAATATACAAAAAAAAATATTTACAAGTTAGAGTGATCTAACGGTACTCCTCCCTTTAGCTCCTCGCCTCTCCTTCCCAGATTGACTCCACCTGGATATAAATCGGAGGTTCTCTTCAACACCTTTTGTCTGTCTGTACTACACCTGTAGAGGCCGGGTTATACTTGATGCTCAGAAAGCTTATGCACACACAACATCATGGCTGCCACGTGTTCCCAGCACTCTTTTGATGCGTCCTCTGAGCACATCGTCAGAAATTAACACAATGTGTGTGAGTTGCAATACCAGCAAAAATATGGGTGGCGTGTGTGTGTGTGATCAAGTTTTGGCATGTGACGTCAGCATCATTGTTTACTATCAACATCTCCATAGTGACAAATATGCCTGTAAGAACAGTTGTCATTAAATTGCCAGCTCTTTGAAAGTGGATTTGCAAATGTACAAGACGAAATGGAAGCAAATTATGGACAGATATGTCTGTGCAAAGTGAAAAATTTCCGAAAAAAGAAGTGGGGATTCGGCCACTTGACTTAAATGCTGAAATACAAAAATATTCATGGTGCTTTTCTTCATCCATTTCCCCATCGTAATGACGGGATACATTTAAAGGTCTCACATACCATCTTGTCACTGTTGCCGTCTTTTGTTGCACCTTCACAACAGCATCTCGCACTTTCACCTGGTGGAATCCTCTAGATTTACATAAAGTATGCATACAAGTATGTTTGCACACGCTGGCGTACATGTCATGTAGCATAAAGTATATTTCAATCCTAAGATGGGCCCAAAGACAAGACGTCCTCTAGCATAATTTTATACCGTCACCCAGTTCCGGCGAAACAATCTTGGCAGATGTTACATGTGCTCCTCCAAGCCCTATCTTGCGTACTGACACTTGCCACGCTAAGCCCTATCATTCTATGGGAACTTATTATAAGTGTATAGAAAAGTTTTTGTGTATGCACTTGCAAGCTTTCCAGCACTCTGCAACAATGTATGTCACTGCTGTTTTCTCCCTCCAGCAACCATTGCAGCCAGTGTGTTTCTGCCAGCAACTATGACACATGCCTACCTTCCATAGCGGTGTTTCTTTGGGATGATGGCTACAAGTGCAGTAGTTTGATATGGGATAGCCCTGTTTCCAAGACAGGGTCTATTGTATCTAAGGATGGAATGATACAAACCTCATGCCGCAAAAAAAGAAAGAAAGAAAGAAAAAAAGGCAAGTGCACCCTTTAACTATTTACAAATGTGTGGACTATAAACAGTTCTGTGTATGTAAAACTCCATCTTGGTGATATTATGGTGAAGTGCTAAGACACTACACCACAATTCCATCTCTGCCTTTGGCTTAAATGTGCTTTCTAAGGTCAGTTTATACTTCACGCTCAAAACGCATACACACAAGCATCATGGCTGCCATGTGTTCCCAGCATTCATTTGACACATCCTCTGAGCAGGTCCTCAGAAATTAACGCAACGTATGTGTGAGTGGCAGTACCAGCAAAAAGTCAAGGGGCACAGTGTAATAAAGTCATAACGTGATTTTAGAGTCTCTGTTTACTATCAACATGTGACAGAAAGCTGCTTTGAGGATCCTACAAGATCGATGCGCCTGCTTCAAAGTTTGATGAATGGTTTGATGCAGTGAAGCAAAATGTTGACATACAAATGCATTCATGGTGCTTTTATATTCAAGCATCACATATTCCCCATCGTTTTAAAGGACTCACATACCATCTTCTGTTCTTTCATTTTTTGCACCTTCACAACAGGATCAGAATGTACGGTAGCGTATTTGAACCACAGAAAGAAAAAGTTAGGGACACAGTGAAAAGGTGTATTTTATGATTAACGTGGAGATTTTGGCTTAAATCTCGAAATGTCCAATTTAATCTCATAGTTTATTTTATCAATGAAGTAGACAGTCATAAACGTCATCTTAAAACCGACCCAGTTGTTGGGGCTTTTGGGGCTTTCTCCTGCACTGACAGCAGCGTCAAGCAGCAATCACCACACAGAACAAATAAAATTTACGATATTCCAGCTCTCTGCACATTTAGAATTCTTCAATTTATACTTGATATCACTTTCATAATGAAATGCATTAAACTATGTATATTACATTTTACAGATAAATTGTTAACTTCATTTAACTAATGAATACTGTTAATAATTACACATGTGGGGGCGGCACCGTGGCGGAACGGTAGCGCTGCTGTCTCGCAGGGAGTCATGTCCCTGGTGTTCACTGCCTGAAGTTTGCATGTTTTCCTGGTGGGTTTCCACAGTGTGCTACTGTTTCCTTTCAAAGACATGAAGGTTTGGGGATTTTGTGATGCTAAAATAACACTAGTGTATGTGAGTGCTTGTATTCACCTTGTGATGAGCTGATGCCCCATCCAGGGACTGTTTCTGCCTCGTGCCCGATGCTTGCTGAAATGGGCAAATCCCTGGATTGATGGATTTAATCATTAAACATCCATCCTTTTCACAGATATTGTGGCAAGATGTCCTCGGAATTTAATAGATGTTTCAGGCAATTTACAACACAGTGAAGTCGAACCTGTTCTCACTATGATATCTGTCACTGCCAACTGATGAAATCTTCCAGATTTAAGTAAATTATGCGCGCAAGTATAAACAGTACAGCACTTGCGTAGCAGTGGCATCTGCTGGAGCACATGTCACGTGAAGTATAAACCTGTCCCTGAAACTTTGAGTTCTGGGTCTGTGTGACTCCATATAAAACTAAACACCCAATTTGTTAATGGGCAGGCCAAAGGTAGGTGAGATACGGAACAAAACTGCATTCTTACAAATTTTTCTGGTGACACCTACGTGATTTGGCTAACCATCAACAATGACAAAAGTGCCAGATTATGGCCAGTTCGGCACTTTCCAAGACCTTCTATTCATCTGTTAAGGCTGATCCCCTAACGGAGGGTGGGTCTTTTTTGACAGAACAGAGGACCCAGTAGCACTTAATGGATGACTTCATAAAATCTGGAGGTGTGTTTAGCTTGGTCATTCTCAATGCCACTATGCGGAAAATTTATAATCCAAATAGGAGCAGTTTTGAGATTATCAGGCTATAGGTTGGAAAGTAAAGCTGACATATAGGCACAACAATAAATGTCTGGAGCAGAAGCAAGAACACAAGAAGAATCATAAAGCAATAAATGAAATCAAAACCAAGAATGTTTAAATAGCTGTAGAGGAGGGCTTGGTCAAAGCTGGTATGGTTGGAAGGTTCAGGACTGAAGTGCTTCAATGGTAGGAAAGATAAAATGGGAAGCATTGGCACAAAAGCTCCCTAGTACACTAAAATACTGCAGGAAGACCATTTTATTATACGAGTGGTTTCCTGGAAACCATAATAATAGGCAGAGTTGTTGGCCCTTAAACAAAAGGATGGAGTCTAGGATTATAAGGGCACTAGGGACCAACCATTAGAAAGCTCTGATTGAAAGGCCTCGGCCAAATCCTAGCCTATTCCTGACCCTGGAAGCAATCCCTTGGGCTCATCCAGAAGGGAATTCTGTATGGGCTTTTACAATCATTAGGCCACTGAAGTGCATTCATCAGTTAAAACTAGGGTTTCATTTACAGATCAACAGAGGCCAGTAAGAATGGAATGAAAGCACTGGAGGTTAGAATGAAGTTTATTATATTCTATTGATCTGTAGTGAGTAAGTGCATTTCAAACCCTATCCAACAGTAAGAAATAAAAAGTTTACTAAATCACAAAGAGGCCACTAAGTTTGTTGTGTTTATTCCCCCTTCATTTTGCCTCCTTGAGGTTCTCCTTAAATTACTTACTCTGTATACACCTTTTCACAACTAATGTTGGTAGACTACAAGATCAAAAGCACTAAACCATAAAACAGCTGAAGGAAAAAGAAAAGACTCACTGGATGAACCCAGGACTGAGTTGAGAATCCCGCCTAATTACCCATACCCAAAGGAACACAAAGTGAGAGGTGGAATCTTGTGCATTTAATATGTGAAAGGTTTGGACAGAAGCATGCACTGTCACAAGTCCTACCTGAGGGTAGAGAAATGAGCGTGGACTGGGGAGAAGCAAGGCAGAAACTGTATTGTATTATAACAGAAGTAACAAAAATGGTGGCACTGCAAGCCATCTCTGAACATTGCTAAGATTGTAGAAGTAATTTCGAAGACCCAGGATAAGATGATTCTCAGTAAGCATGACTGGAACATAGAAATATATTAATTATTATTATTATTGTTATAAATAGTATAGTTAGTGGCCCACAGAAGGTTCCGGCTCCAATCAGGTGCAGGTGTGCGCAAGTATGTTTTACTCCGCAGATAACTGGGGAGCTGGATGTCTGCGCTGCATACATGTGTGGAGATGGGCAGATCAGTCAAGCACCTCTATGATGCAATGGAGGGAGCAGCTCCTCACACCCGTACCCAATTAGACAGCAGAGAATAAAGGAGCCTACATGGGACAACAGGAGGACAGAAAAAGACAGAAGAATGAAAGAAAGCTGTGAGAACAGTGGAGAGAGACAGCCAACCAGTGTGGGGAAAGGCAGCATGGTTGTTGGCCCTGTGAAAGAGCAAAGGATTGGTGCTCTAGGGGCAGATCATCCCTGTTGATTAAGGCAAAAAAGCGGGTACAATCGAGGTGGCATCCTGCACCAGGGATCCAAAGTATGCCAGGAGAACAACTAACTCTGAGCAGTCTGGTCAGGGCAGCCAACACCAAGGTTGGGTTGGAGAGGACCGGCTGAGCGAGCAATGGGTGAGACGGTAAGATGAAATGGGAGTTGTCCTGGAATCGTCAGAACGAACAATAACCCGATGACTGTGATGCCTTTATTCTTGTTTTAAACCCTGGATTTTAGACTCATGGATAGTCACAGTTTTAAAGTTATTTATTTACTGAAGAGTTTTGAGCACTGCACTTTTTGTTTTTGGATTGTTTCAATAAAAGCACTTTAGCACCTTTATCCATCTACGTCTTTCTACTGGTCATGTGTCCTCATTTGCTAAGCTCATCCCTTGGGAATGTTATTGGCAGTAGCAGTGGCAGTAGTAGGACCCGATAGCATGGAGCCATTGCACATACGCAAGGATGAGCCGAGAAAATGAGGACAGACAGCCAGCAAGGGTGGGAGCAAGTCCTTAAGTGCTTTAAATGAGTTAAAACCTCTCATTTGTACTAAAAGCATGTAGTGGTCCGGTGCCACTCAGATTCACACCTTCATAGGGACGGTGATTTGTTTATTTATTCTTTATTGGAGATCCCAGAAACACACCCAGTCTTGGTCCGATTTGCACCACTCACACACAAAGACACAAGATACAGCAAATCAAAATAAATAAATAAATCAACATATCTCTCTATTATAAAAAAAAAATCCTGGGAGGGAGACGAGACGCGATCTTCTCAGAAGACAATTTGACGTCACGTGAGAGACACTTTAATGTCACGCAAGACAAGGCAGTGAGACAATATTTAAAACAAGTTCACGGACATCTAACCAATCAGTTGTTGGAATGCTTTTGGCAGACATACATCATGTGCTCCCAGCTCTTAAAACAACGACAAGCACAACACGCAGCTTGCCAGCAGCAGCAGGAAGCCAGCAGATGATCCGACCGTTTCTCCTTAGCATGCGTTCAGCCCCCCCTTCACAACGCGAGCAGCAGAGACACAAAGTGGCAAAAGGACAGCTGCTGTACAGGCTTTTAAATGATCGATGTGCAGTGCGACATAAAGAACACGCAGCTCGCCAGCAGCAGCAGCAGCAGATCCGATGGCATGTCCTTTAGCATGTGTTCAGCCCCCCCCCCCACCCCCATTTCACAACATGAGCAGTGTTATATGTCCTGCGAGAAAGATTTAACCACGCCCGGGGCTGGAAATAAAGGACAAGTATTATTTTTACAAAAGTTTTAAAGTAAAAGTGAAAATAATGCATATGTAACAATTCCCATGAAAATAACAATCTCTTTAAATTGTACATCTGGTAAACCAAACCCAGGGATGGGCAAGAAAAGCGAGCAGGGGGCGGAGCCCCCTAGTTAAATGAAAAGGAAATATAAACAACTAATAAGCAGGGGACCCTCTCCTTCCCCTATGGTGAATACTAACACACCACAATAAACACCTAACAATACACATTCACGACAAAGTCCTTAACACAGTCCCAAAGCAGTGGTAACAGATGAAGTGGAATAGAAGAAAAGAACACAATCCAGGGGAACAGCTTTCTCTAAGTAATATGATAAACAGTCCTACCGGTAGTCCTGAGGCAGTGAGGGGTGATGAGATTTGGGGAGCACTCCCCCCGATGAAGCACAATAACCAATCCAACACTACTAACACAGGCAGGCACGAGACAGTTCATACATCCTTACAGGTTCGACAATCCAAGATAGAAATGATATTCCACAGGTGGTACTGGAGACCAGACAAATGAGTGAATACAAGCACAAAACAATGGGTTCCTTTGCTGCTTAGCCGATATCCTTTTAAAGTTCCCGCTGGACCGTCTTGTCGAGTAGCCCCTACGCCCGTTGCAGATGCCCAATCAGGGCAATATCCTCGGGGCAGCTGGGAAATCAATTCTATTAATCCATAATGCTGCTACAAGCATTTTGTACTGTCCAGATTTTAACTTCCCTTTTACTTTACAGAGAGATGCATCAAGGGGAGCATTGGGAGCTGCACTGCTACAAAGAGTGGTGGGGACAGACATCCCACACTCTATATTGGTAGAAAACTTTTTCCTAGGCATCAGTGGTACTCCATTGTAGAAAAGGACCGTCTGGCTATAAACAGTCTTAGGTATTACCTGTAAAGAGAATGTGGTGGCAGATTTTCTCTTCCGACCGCACAGCCTGGAAGATAGGAGGGTGTAAAAAGTAAATAATTCATAAAATAATTGATTGTGTTTAAGTTAAAAGTCAGATAAACCAAAAAACCCAATAAAAAAGAAAATGCTACGTACTTTAAAAAAAAAAAATCAAGGTTAAAGATTCTATCCATGCGTCCATGGACATTATCCTTGTTTAGTGATCCAGTACCCCCACACTTGCTTCCATCTGCACTCTAATGCCGAGAGCCCAATGAATTCTTAGCCACCCAGCTTACCTACTTTAGCGTTCTATTGCGCTTTTTCTTTCTTACTCCACCCTTCCATCCCATGTCAAAGTGCTTCATTCTAATAGTTACTCAGTGGAGCAGTTACTTCTATACTAGCATCAGGGGCTCTACAAAATAGTCAGCTCCATTCCAAGCCACAATTTTGATTCTTCCTCGTGTTTTAACCTCCATTTCTTTCTTAGAGTTTACCAGGCAGGCTCCGAGGTGCGAATAAAGCATTCCATCAACCCACTCGCATATGCGCATGAATGCTGAGCAGCCAAGTACCCCAATCAAACCACTTAGAGCCTACACGGTCCGGGACTCTCGATTATTTAAAAGGCACAGTGCCACAAACTTCTCTCATCACAGTTTGATTTCTAAACTTCAACCCAGTGCCTCCAGTAGAATGGACCAGCCCTACAAATTGCTTAATCAGATACATAAAATTAATTAATTACAATCCAGATCTATGAGGTTTGACTAGCCCAGCCTTGCAGATATTTGAAGTTTTGTATGTATTATGCCAGTTTTATTAAGACGATACATTCATTGACAGTCCTCATTCTCAGTCATCACTTGTCATTCACTCCGTATGTGACTCCATGATTCTCGAGATGCAGAGCATATTCCTAAAGTTTTGGGTACAAGGTGAGACCCAATCCTTGACAAAGTGTCAGTCTATCATGGGCATCTCATAAGGCAAGGTTGAGGCCAGGAACTGGCAGATGAGGAAAATCAGAGGAAAATAAACAATATCCAAGCTTCAAAGATTATGCATGGGTTACAGTCCAACAAACAGGCAAGACCAACAACTAATCTAAAGAATCTAATCACTAGACACAGTTAAATATGAAGGGCTTTCACAAAGGCAGCAATGCACAATGCTGGAACAAACTATTCTTTATTTTCAAACTACTCTCATAACACAACTGCCCCATAGTAAATGATGCCAACAACAAGGTTAGATACCTGGGACCACAAGTGAAAGGCACCAGTTAATTCTGATCAAGGAAGGATGGCATATAGGAGGAGGGGCCATGGATGAAGTAAAGAATAATATTTGTGTTCTGGACATGAAACAAAGGTGAGTGTCCAGGGGAATACTATTAAAGGGAAACATGCCTGGAAGATGTCCCACCTGTGATGGGAGCCGGTCATGTGGCATCTTGTTTTGTGTCTCAGTATTGTTTGGCTGCTCATTAAAGAAAAAGAAACAACTAAGGGGCCTGAGTCAAATTAATTATATGAAGAAAGAACTGATCACTAATCAAGAAGATGGCAAGCATGAAAACCCGCAGCCACTGCGGCCCTGCAGGACTGGAGTTCGACACCCGTGCAATAGATTGATTTCATCTCCCACATGGGAAGGATGGGTGTCCATGCAGAGCCTGCATATTTCCCCACCTCTTTGTGGATTTTCCCCCACACCCATAAAGACATGCAGGTTAAATTAACTGGTGAAGCAGTTAATTGAATGCAGTTATGTCCTGCAATGAACTGGTGAGTGTCCAGGGTAGTTTCCTATCTCTATGACAGTGCTTCCCAGACTCAGTCCTGGGGACCCCCTGTGGCTGCAGGTTTTTGTTCCAACCAGATTCCTAATCAGTGACAACATCTGCTAATGCTGATCTCATTTTATTAGCTAGTATTTTTTTCTCTTATTCTACAT
The DNA here is from genome assembly GCF_016835505.1 of Polypterus senegalus. Lineage (NCBI taxonomy): Eukaryota > Metazoa > Chordata > Cladistia > Polypteriformes > Polypteridae > Polypterus > Polypterus senegalus. The sequence goes on along the minus strand of NC_053164.1, from coordinate 151,592,891 downwards.
TTAGAAAAGTACAGCAGCATGATTTTTACATTTGTAAGACTTTTTCTTTTTGATTTTGCTATAGATTTAAATGCTTAACTTTGTTGATTTCATTATATTTGCCCTTTCTCTGTGCAATTTTTCCCTTCGTTGTATCTTATTAATGACAATTCAAAATGAGCAGAGCAGACACCAGGCAAACAACACTGAATAATCAAAGGCTGCAACTACTTTAGCGTCAGACCCACTAATAAGTAAATAACGGATTCAATTAAACAATTATAACTTATGGAAAAGCGAATGAAAATATTGTTAAAAAGAAAAAAATACATTACCTGTATTCCCATATAACTGCTTGGTACATTTTAGTTTATATATATATATATATATATATATATATATATATATATATATATATATTTTTTTTTATTTTACCAAACTTAGTTTTCTAATTTCTATTACTGTTCCCAAAACACAGAACTTGGGAAATAACAGTTTAAATAATTATCCCAGAAGTCCAATCAGTAGAAGTGCGCAAAAAAAAAAATTCCAGCATTACACAAATCCTGAAGAAAGATAAATGACTTTATTTGTAATTACATTGTTTTGTTATTCTGTTGTGAGGTCTTGTTAAATAGGTTAGAAGTTGAAGTAGCATCCAATAAACCACATAAAGAGTAGAAGTGGAGCTAAATTTTTTGACCTTGACCTAAAAAACCTGGAAACAACTAGACTTGAGTTTCAATTTCCTTGGGGTCACCCTCACTACTGACTTCAAGCAGAAAGAGCACACAACAGATATCATTAAGAAGGCTCACCGATGCCTGCACTTCCTCAGGCATCAGAAAAAGGCACGAACATCTTGTTCAGTACTGACTGGTTTCCTACAGGTGTGCTGTAGTGTCAGCCCTCAAGGGATGTCTTATATCCTGGTTTGGTAGCTCTTCAGCACATTGACTGTAAACTCCTACAAAGGGCTCCAAGAACAGCACAGAAAATTACTGACAAGCAGTTAACAGAAATTCAGAGTATCTATTGTACATGCTGCCTTAAGAGATGAAGAATTCCAGCCATCTTTCAGTGGACCTTTTCTCTTCCATCCCTTTGTAAAAACACTAAGGACCAGCAATACATGAACAAAAGGTTCAAAGATAGTTTTTATTCCCATGCAATATGACTACTGAACAAGAACTGATGGGCAGTATTGACACTATTAGCAATCAATGTACACCTGTAATTTCTTAGATTGTACTCATTATTTGCCTTTGTCAGATTATTTTGCAGTCATAATGTCAGAATTTGATGTTTAATGCTTAACCTGAGGTCTAAATTCTGTATTTTGCTCTACCTTATTTTGCAATTTCCCTAAATGTATTGCCAAGTCCAAGAACTGTCAAATATCTGTGAGCTGTTATTGTACCTGTATGTAACAGCACTTTTTTATTTTCATTTTACTGAATCTCACAACTGTCACTTTATTTCTTAATTCCTAAGCTATATGGAAAAGCAGGTCCATGACTGTAAAATTTGTAGCTTGTTTATAAATAAATAATTAATTCAATAGCCAGCTCAATCTCTGTGGGTGTGTGCTTGCGCAGCTGTGGGAGGCTGGTGCTGCACGTGAAGGTACTGTCTGCCTCAGTTACTTCATTGGCTCTCGGCTGCGTACACAGAGATATATAAGGGTGAAGAAGAATCGTAAAGGAAAATTAAAAGAAAAGAACTGAGGTTAAAAGAGGGGAGAGAGAGAAACAGGCAGGGAGACAGGAGAGTGATGGTGCAAGTAGGTAAGAGAAAGGAAGGAGGCAGTCGTGCGGAGAGCCCTCAGGGGAGTGTCTGGCTGACCTCAGGATCTGATGACGGGAAACACTCTGGCTGAGCTGTTGGAAGCTGGAGTGATGCGGTGCTTAACGGTGCAACTCACCTGGGTCTGGATTTGGGAGCTCTGCTACAAACCATGGGACAGCAGGGACCCGGACCTGTGGAAGACTGTTGGCTGTACCTGTTGGTTTGACGTCTCTCTGGGCTGCAAGAATGGAGATATTAATTTTAAAAAGCACCAAGGACAGACTCCTGCCTGTGAGATTTTAACCTCATTTTTATAGATTCATTATTTGGATTTTATCCTCCAAAATTCACTTCTTATTATTGTTATGGAAACTTTGCTCTGCACATTTGAACATTGTTCTGGAGTTTTAAATAAAAGCACTGATGCACTTCTGCTCCTAACCCTTGCTTTGTGTGTTTTGTCCTCAATTGCCGGGCTTACCTTCTGGTTTTATCACCAAAAGCAGGATCAAGAGGCTCCCTGGAAGGACCCAGTTGTGTGGGGCCAACCCGCACCACTACAGTGATTACAACTACTCTTTCAGCAATACTGGTCAGTTTATTCCACTGCCCTGTACTACCCCAGGCTGTACAGTATGTAATTAGCTATTACATAGTATTTTGTATTCTGTAGTAATTATTGTTTTGTACCAATACCATTGATCCATATCAAGCTCACTATAGTGAAATAAGTTCTTCCAGTAAAATAGGTTTACTGGAACTTCATAGATAATTACTCAATTAAAGTCTTCCCCTTGTGCCCTTGACCCAGTCCCAATACTCTCCTGTCGCACCCTATGCAACTATGTTTAATCTTATTCAGGAAAGGATCTCAGTCACCCCACGGGAGAAAGACTTTCCGAGACTAAGGTCATAAACCTTATAAAACCATTTCTGGACAAAGGCAAAACCGTAACAACAGTTGTGTGGAGCTTCCACCTGCAGCTAAAGTCACTTTAGTAAATATGTAGTTTGTCAGCATGCCCGTGTCGATCAAACAGGGGAAGATCTGCAGTCTACTTGTGACTTTACACTGTAGGAAGATACATAAATAAATCAAGGTAAATAACATTCGATCTGACTTTTATATAAGTAACATATAAATGTTTTTATATTAAGACCATCAGAAAACATTATTCTCAAAATGGGCTTTGCACGATACGTTGGCAAGCTCTGTATGCCGTGCTTTTTCTTTGAAGGACACATATGGGGCAGACTGACTGGCAGGATGACGCCTGACCTGTTGCTGCATCCAAACGGTGCCGTCTTTTGCCTTTACGTCTGGTACAGCTGCGTTGTTCTTATGTGTGAGTGGACATTTCTTGCGGGGAGGGCTTCTGTTCTCTTTCTCCGATGTAGAACACTCATTCTCATCTGAGTTCACCTCTGTTATAGCATATCTTTATTTGAAAACAGCAGTGTCAGATCGGGGCAACTGTGAACATGACTGACAGAATAAAACTGAATAAAAAAAAAACAAAAAACACTAACCTTTACAAGCACCATACATTTACATCGGCTGTTACCAGCTCAAATCAAATGTGCGTTTTTATTGTATAATAGTAACAATAAGAGCAGCTCACTACTCAAAACACTTAATTTGAGATGCAGCAAGGCTCAAACCCACGTGTTCCAAATAACAAAATATACTTTACACTATACAGCTCCCGGTACCGCACTCCCAGATAAACAAGGCTTGAACTGGGAGAGTTTTTTTGCTGTTTCTGCAGTTGTAAGAGGATGGGACAGTAGGCTGCTTGCTGCTTGTGCTTATCGACACATTTACAAAACAAAAGACGCTGACGGAGAGGTGCGAATGGATTTAAGGTATGCCGGATTTACAAGTTTTTTCGTTGGCTTTGGTAATTCTAGTGTTAATGATCAGTGGGTGAATGCTGACACAGGCAATACATCTGTTCTCATTCTTTTAGACATGAGTGCTGCATTCCACACCATAGGCCACAGCATTCTTATTAACCGTCTTAGCCAATGGGTGGGTTACTCTGGTCATGTCTTGATTTGGTTTCAGTCTTATTTAACACACAGGACATTTTTTGTTAGCTATGGTGATTGTAGCTCAAGGATCCATGATATTTCATATAGAGTACCAAAAGGACCTATTCTGGGCCCACCACTATTTTCAATTTACATGATTCTGTTAGGCCAGATTATCTCAAAACACAAGGTGAGCTACACACAGATTTACTTATCTATACCACCCAATGACCCTTACTCTCTGTGCCCTTTGACCCAATGTCTGTCTTGTATTACTGAATGGATAAACAATAACTTTTGCAATTTATACTAGGGAAAATGGAAATGTTAGTTGTTGAGAAAAATGGAAATAGTGAAGATCTTAGAAATAAGCCTGACCCCTTGGAACTCAAAGTCAAGGTGGAAGTCATGAACCCTGATCTTAACTTTAAAATCACACGTTAACTAGATAACTAGAAATATTGCAAAAGTTAAACCTCTTATAAAACTGCAAGATGCCGAAAAATCAATTCATGCTTTTATTTTTAGTCGACTAGATTATAGTAATGCTCCCCTAACAGGACTACCTAAGAAAAACATCAACCAGCTGCAATAAGTTCAAAATGCAGCAGCGATAATCTTAACTAGCAAAAGAAATTCTGGGTACATTTCACTGGTTTCGGCATCATTACATTGGTTACCAGTTCCCTTTGGAATAGATTTTAAAATACTGCCAATGGTATAAAAAGCTCTGAATAATCTTGTTCCGTCATATTTTGGACAGCCTGTTCCTTATGTACCCAGTCATAACCTTGGATCGTCCAACACTGGTTTACTTACAGTGCATCCGGAAAGTATTCACAGCGCATCACTTTTTCCACATTTTGTTATGTTACAGCCTTATTCCAAAATGGATTAAATTCATTTTTTCCTCAGAATTCTACACACAACACCCCATAATGACAACGTGAAAAAAATGTACTTGAGGTTTTTGCAAATTTATTAAAAATAAAAAAGCTGAGAAATCACATGTACATAAGTATTCACAGCCTTTGCCATGAAGCTCAACACTGAGTTCAGGTACATCCTGTTTCTCCTGATCCTCCTTGAGATGTTTCTGCAGCTTAATTGGAGTCCACTTGTGGTAAATTCAGTTGATTGGACATGATTTGGCAAGGCACACACCTGTCTATAGAAGGTCCCACAATTGAAAGTTCATGTCAGAGCACAAACCAAGCATGAAGTCAAAGGAATTGTCTGTAGACCTCTGAGACAGGATTGTCTCGAGGCACAAATCTGGGGAAGGTTACAGAAACGTTTTTGCTGCTTTGAAGGTCCCAATGAGCACAGTGGCCTCCATCATCCGTAAGTGGATGAAGTTCGAAACCATCAGGACTCTTCCTAGAGCTGGGCGGCCATCTAAACTGAGCGATCGGGGGAGAAGGGCCTTAGTCAGGGAGGTGACCAAGAACCCAATGGTCACTCTGTCAGAGCTCCAGAGGTCCTCTGTGGAGAGAGGAGAACCTTCCAGAAGGACAACCATCTCTGCAGCAATCCACCAATCAGGCCTGTATGGTAGAGTGGCCAGACGGAAGCCACTCCTTAGTAAAAGGCACATGGCAGCCCGCCTGGAGTTTGCCAAAAGGCACCTGAAGGACTCTCAGACCATGAGAAACAAAATTCTCTGGTCTGATGAGACAAAGATTTAACTCTTTGGTGTGAATGCCAGTCGTCACGTTTGGCGGAAACCAGGCACCGCTCATCACCAGGCCAATACCATCCCTACAATGAAGCATGGTGGTGGCAGCATCATGCTGTGGGGATGTTTTTCAGCGGCAGGAACTGGGAGACTAGTCGGGATAAAGGGAAAGATGACTGCAGCAATATACAGAGACATCCTGGATGAAAACCTGTTCCAGAGCGCTCTTGACCTCAGACTGGGGCGACGGTTCATCTTTCAGCAGGACAACGACCCTAAGCACACAGCCAAGATATCAAAGGAGTGGCTTCAGGACAACTCTGTGAATGTCCTTGAGTAGCCCAGCCAGAGCCCAGATTTGAATCCGATTGAACATCTCTGGAGAGATCTTAAAATGGCTGTGCACCGATGCTTCCCATCCAACCTGATGGAGCTTGAGAGGTGCTGCAAAGAGGAATGGGCGAAACTGGCCAAGGATAGGTGTGCCAAGCTTGTGGCATCATATTCAAAAAGACTTGAGGCTGTAATTGCTGCCAAAGGTGCATCGACAAAGTATTGAGCAAAGGCTGTGAATACTTATGTACATGTGATTTCTCATTTTTTTATTTTTAATAAATTTGCAAAAATCTCAAGTAAACTTTTTTCACGTTGTCATTATGGGGTGTTGTGTGTAGAATTCTGAGGAAAAAAATGAATTTAATCCATTTTGGAATAAGGCTGTAACATAACAAAATGTGGAAAAAGTGATGCGCTGTGAATACTTTCCGGATGCACTGTATTATACTGAGGGCCAGGCATAAAAGAAGTGGTGAGGTGGACTTTTGCTGTTATGCACCAAAACTTTGGAATATTTTCCAGAGAGAGATATGCCAGGCTAATAACTTTGATCAATTTTAAAAACTATTAAAACTATTTTCAGTCTGGCCTTTTCTTAATTCATTTTTGTTCTACTTCATGATGTGCTATCATTATTAAACCCAACTTTCCTCTTTATTCTTTTCCGGATTCTCACCACCTGATCACAGTGCTATGCAGCCACAACTTGTGATGATGTAATTAAACAAGATACTCCGTCTATGAAACCAACCGCATCAAATTGCCTACTATGAAGATTGAAACAAAAAAAGACTGACTTTAGCAACTTTATGTGAGGTAGAATGCCCCTGGAGTTTTGTTTTTTTCTGTCCTCCCTAGCCATCTGACCCATAGATTGGACTTATCTTAATAGACTTAAAAAACTTATCTTCAAACTATGATTCTACTACTTGTATATCTGTATTACGTAAACAGAGCTTGATTCTTTTATAAATTCATTTTTACATATTACTTTAGTTATATATAATTATCTATTTTTAACTTACTGTTTTTTTCTCTTGTAACTCTTCATTTATATTGTGTTAAGCACTTTAAGCTACATTCCTTGTATGAGAATGCGCTATAGAAATAAAAACATTATTGTTGTACCGTTTCATTACTGTACTGTTAATTGTACCTTTAATTGATAGTTGTATTCTGTAAGCTAGACACTCAAATAAGAGTATCATTATACTTGTACACTGTATTCTGTATATATGACAATAGCTTTGATTTGATTGATTGGCTTACTGTAATAGGTGACACACACAATAATGTATCCTGTACCACAGTACCATCTTTAGGTGATGTAGGCTGTGCTAAAATAATACAGGATGTCTGCAGATGTATTTTAAATGTTGAAGATACCTTGATCAAATATTCATACATTTTCTCAACCAATATAGGATTGGCTTATACTGGAGCTTATTCCAGTACCATAAGGCACATAGTCAGCGAATCTGTCGCCCAAGAGAAAAATAAAGAAATTTTTATTTTATACAGTACTCTGCATGAAACATATTAACAAAAGGAGCTTTATAAAGAAAACAAGAATGCAAGTCTAGTTAACAAGAGAGAATACATTATCACTTAACATGTGATAAATCAATATTGAAACACACTTAAAATAATCACCATAAGTAAAGATGGGGCAAGTGTTAAAAAGGCTGGCTTTGTGACTTAATTTGAAAAAAGGTACATAGCATCACGCTGTCTCTCACAGAAGTTGCTGCTGTCAACTGGTGACAAGGATGCCTTCTCACAATACAGTGAGCTGGACACTGATGTGTTTAGAGTATGTTTCTTTTGAAGTGTCTGTACATATAAAGTAAGTCTTTTCATTTTACGTTATTAGAGGGTTCTATGTTCAAGGATGGCATCGATGTTGAGGTTAATTCTCTTGTAGTGAAGATCTATTACACTTAAACAGACGCATATGTGTTGTTCCTAAGACAGAACATTGGCTACTGGCGTTATTTCGTTAACATACGTTTTATGTAGCCAACTTCTTCTTTGACACTGACCCGAACATGGTAGGCCCATTTTAATAAGTCTTCTTTTTATGTTATCGTTTAAGAAAGAACAGAATACGGAAAAATAATCTAAAGTTGTCCATTTCCTTCGGACAGTTGTCGCTAAATGGTCAATTTCTGATGAAATGGTGGATACTATTATACAATCCCGGACCTTTCTGGGCATACAAATTGATTAGACTTATCAGAATTACGTGATCTGGTCGAAAACCAAAGGAATTAATATGGCTACGCAATCTCAAAAACGATCTGAAAATATTTTGGAGAAAGACAGGAATCATCAGGCCAGGTCCATTTAAATACTTGCACAGAAAAAAGGGTAGTAGAATTTACGGGAGCGTATTAGGGTCACGGTTAAAAAAAATACGGACACCGTGAAGAAAAAAAAAATCTAAACGTCAAGATTAAAGTCGACATGTTGACTTGATTCTCGACATTTACATTGAGATTAAAGTCGACATGTTGACTTTATTCTCGCCATTTATGTCGAGATTAAAGTCGACATTTCCACTTTATTCTCGTAGTTTATTTTTTCAGCAGAATACTGTATCTTAAAATGAATGTTTAATTTACTAGATTTTCTCAAACTCCGCCATAAATTAATGTAGCACATTAAATGCTTTGTATTAAGTGTTCCCCGATCCAGTTGTTAATCTCCACTTGTTTCTTAAACTGACTTCCTCTTGCACTGAGAGGCGCCGGCAGCGATCGCCGCACATTGATTTCATGATATTCCTACTCTATGAACATTCAGAATACTAAAATGAATATTTGGTATCATTTTCACGATGAAATTCATTACAGCAAAGCATGTATTAAACATCGGTTCACAGTGGCGTCGCCGTAGTGTTGGTCCCTTGCAAAGGGGTCCCCAGGTGTACGTTCAGTGTAGAGAACTTTATGGCAGGTGTGAAGAGGCTCCAAAAAACTGGATATATGAATGAAAATCACACAGGTTTAACTGAAATACAGTACAGTATTGTGTAAATGGTGGGTTCGTTATGTAGTGGTCGGAGACGCGAACGCGGAATTCAATGCATGTTCTTCTGGGCAGGCTTTCTTTATTGCATGCCTGCTGTCTGACGTACTGAACCTCCAGTTCCTATCCTTCCTTTTTCCTTCTGCTCATAACAAATCACCACACGATAAACGTCTTTGTTAAATTAAAACTAGTTATAAACTTAGACCTCAGAGTTTTCAGAACTTTAAATGTATTAAAGCATGTGGGGGCACGGTGGCGTAGTGGCTGCATTGCTGCCTCGCAGCAAGTGCGTCCCGGGTGTTCCCTGCCTTGAGTTTGCGTGCTTTACTGGTGGGTTTACTCGGCGAGTTTCAGTTCCCTTTCAAAGACATGTAGGATGTCGGGTTTTGTTATGTATTATTGACCCTGCTACTGTATGTGTTGCTCGTATTCACCCTGCGATGTGCTGGCGCCCCATTCAGGTTACTCCTGCGTCGCACACGATGCTTGATGGCATGGGCGCAACTCAGAATGGACGACATAATTAAACATGTATAACGAAGATTTTTTTTAAGTTCTGAAAACTCTGCGGTGTAGGTTTATAAGTTTTAATTTCACAAAGACATTTATCGTGTGGTGATTGGTTATATGGAGAAAGAAAAAGGAAGGATTGGAACTGTGGGTTTAGTACTCAGATAGAGAAAGCCCACTCAGAAGAACGGCCATTGAATTCTGCGTTTGTGTCTCCGACCACCACATCACGAACCCACCATTTACACAATATTTCAGTTGAACCCGTGCGATACCCATTCATATATCCAGTTTTTGTAGCCTCGTCACACCTACCATAAAGTTCACTACACTGAACATAGACATGGGGACCCCTTAATGCATTGGAGCGGCACTACTGCCACGCCACCGTGCTCCCCGCCACCCAAGTTTAATACATGCTTTAATGCATTTCATCGTGAAAAAGATATCAAGTATTTATATTTGTATTCTTAATGTTCATAGAGCAGGAATATGAAGTCAATGTGCGGCGATCGCTGCCGGCGACTCTCAGTGCAGGAGGAGGTCAGTTTAAAAAGCGCGTAGAGATTAACAACTGGGTCGGGGAACTGTTAATATAAAGCATTTAATGTGCCACATTAATTTATGACGGAGTTTGAGAAAATCTAGTAAATTAAACATGCATTTTAAGATGAAGTTTAGTTTGCGACATTCTACTGACAAAATAAACTACGAGAATAAATTGGAAATATCGACTTTAATCTCGAAATTGAGATTTTTTTTCTTCACTGTGTCCGTATTTTTTTTCATCGTGGCCCCAATACGCTTCCGTAAGAATTAGCCACGTATTTTAACCACGAAAGGTATTGTGCCACAGTTGTTAGCAATTCAAGAACTGCAGACCGATAACAAGTTGCTGTACAGTATATGCTTATTTCCCTTGGTGGCTGGGAGTATGTTCAGTTTGCCCTTCTATGTGCTTACATTTTGTGCAACGATAGGTAATACCATGGTAATTGTTTAAATTGTGTATGAAGGCGAATTTGTAAAAATGGATGGATGGAAGAAAACGTTCACTAGACTGACCTGCTCCAGCCCCCTTGGGCTTGACAGTAAACTGTTACCTCCATCCGTTAACATTTGAATCGGATATTCAGGAAGCGCCACTGCTGCCGCTGTAATTCCCGCCTGCCGCCGAGCTACGGCAACTTCTCAGCTGTATAGCCCCGCCCTGTTCCGGCGTTTTTGGTTGCTAAGCGACGGTCCATGGCTCCTCTAGTGGCTTCTCACAGTTGCCAAGAGATCTCAAACAATTCAAGCTTTTTTTTCTCCCTCTGTTGTCTCAATTTGGAAAGCAGTTTGGAGTTACCTTTGGTGCTTTTGAAATACAGAGCGGCAGACGGCACAAGAGGTAAGTAAATGCCTCTTTTCTTTTGAGAGCGCCTGCGGGTACGTGTTCTCCACTTGCTGCAAAGGACACGACTCAAGCAGCGTGCGCTGTGCCTCCAAGTCGGTATGCAGAAAAGGAGCGATCGGGCTTGCAAATGATCATGTTATGCTTTGTGCATTTTAACGAAGAGTTGCACAAAGCCACGTTCACGAGAATCTCAGCAACACGAGTGGCTGCCTTACGCCTTAGTCAAACTGAAGATGTAAAATGGATGAGAACGGCAGCATATTGTAAGATAGCATTTGTCGTTTAGTGTGAAATTTCACAAAACTACGGAAAGGGGAGCGGCACGAGTAGAACAAAAACGGAATAAAACGCCATTAGGAAACAGCCCGTTTGCTCAGAGATTTGTGCTTCACGTACTATTGCAGGAATATGATGTGTCTGTTAGGCTGCTGATGAAAAATCACAGCTAGTTTTTTTGCTTGGCTTTTCTCTACAAATAATATTTCAGAAACGTTAACATAGTAGATGGAGGTCGATTGATATACAGAATGGTAATTCCAGCTGTTTAAAATTGGTTTCAGTTGTGTCATGAAGTTCTAAATACAAATAAAAGAATATGCATTTCCAGTTTACAGCCTTGAAAAAAACAGTAAATATTTTAATTAACGGGTCACTGTTTACTGGTCAATATGTTACATAGTGGTAAAATATTTAATTGTTTTTCCAAATATATCTAATCAAGCAAGGATTGTGAGGGCTGAAACCTGTGCCGGCAGCAGTGCCATAAGGTTTTGGAACGTGTGGCAATCCATTGCAGGGTGCACTCTGTCCCACTCCCAGTCAAGAGTTAGCTGTTTTGTTGCCGATGTAAAATCCATCCATCCATTATCATTACCACTTAATTAAGATTGATGTCATGTCAGGCTCATCTCAGGACACACCTGAGAGGACTACACATTTTTACTAATCAGGGTCAAATACTACCTGTAGTTTTTATACAAATCCATCTGACAGACATCCACAAGACTAGCCATCTCGGTTGGTAGTGTAAACACTTTACTGAATTACATCCCTGGATGCCCCATTAACTGTTGTAGTTCTTTACATTTAAGTATCTACGTATATATGAGAAACAGTGTAAAATCCTTCCATAGGATAAACAATTGTCCAAGAGTTCACTAAGTAAATTATTGTGATAATTTCTGCATGGTATTTGCTGAATGCTGTAAAGATAAAATATCGGTGCAAACAAATAGCTTAAAGACAATAGTAATCCTCGTTCCCCAAAAGATCCCTTACAATAAATTTAATAGACTTAAACATATTCATCAATTAAGTGCAGAAACCTCAAGGGTCAAGATGTTCAGGCATCTCATGCTTTATGTCCATACTTTATGAAACCTACTAGTCCAGACCTTGACTGACAAAAGCCATTTATCAAATGAAAGAGCAGTGAAGAGAGAGTGAACAGGGTGTGAAGGGCTGGAAAACATCTTAGTGGCTTTACATATCAGTCTGGAAAATCAGAGCAAGTCCACAGCTTGCGGTGATCATTTATTTTGGAATTGTTGTACATTATTCTTTCTCTTTTTCTATGGTTGTGTCTGTGTCCTTAACAGAGACGGCTGCCACAGCAAACTGTGATATTGAAGATCAAGACACTTTCAATTACATACCTGTAGAAAAATGTCAAAGACATTTCGCTGGACATGGCTTCCATTTTTCAAATGGACCAAATATGTAGATTATTCACACTGTTCCATGTTTGTCATAGATCGATGGATAGATAGAACTTTATTTGTTCCGGGGGAATTTGGCTTTTTACAGAAGCTTTCTAAAATAAATAAATAAATAGACAGACAGACATATAGACAGATATACACATGCAGTATGGTCTGAACACACACCAGAATGAATTAAAAAGCAAGAAGTTTAAAAAGAAAGCAAATTTCTGACTTGGCTGCCACAGTCACACAGAATTTTTTCTGAATTAGGTCTCTTCTCTGATATTGAATACATTCAAGGAACACTGTGGAAACACAGTCTCTAACTCTAAAAAGTTTTCTTATACTTTGAGTTGATTCACTTTTTCTACTGTATATTTTGTAGAAGTAACACAAAATGTAATCCTAGTGCTACAGACAAAATAGTTGTCCAGCAAGCATAATAGATTAAAGCCATTCATGGTGAATTTGTTCCTTTTTTTGCTCCGTAGAGATGGTGGACTCTCTTGGGACTGATTTAGACGCAGGGGTACTGGCCATGGAAATATTCTAAAACCCACACATTTTAGTTCAGGATCACAGGGGCTGAACCCAGTCCTGCTAGCACTGGGCACAACACAGAAAACAGCCCTAGACAGAATACCACTCCATCGTGAGGCCTCCTCATATATGGGGAGACACCACAACTTACCTATCTTGCAAGGTTTTGGTGACATGAGGAGAATATGCAAACTCAACACAGATAATGACTGAGTTTAGGATTTGAACCTACAAAGCAACACTTGTGAAGCAGCAGTACTAATCATTGCACAACCATGGTATGCAAGTAACAGCTCTTGAATTTTTAATGATTGTACTTGGGTAAGTCAGGTCGACATTAACTTTTTTTGTGGCTTTGTATCATCATTCACATGTAAACTTTATAGTTGTTGTGCTTAGGTTTGGCCCGTCTGCTCAAGGAGCCCCTAATTGTCGTGATTTTGCTTGAGCCCTGTCCCCAACTTTTGTTTTGTTGACTGCTTCTTCTTTATTTTATTTTTTGTGAATTGTTTTATTTTTGTTAATAAAAATGCCGTTGTTTCTTTTTTTCTTTTTGTATTTGATTTGTTTTTTAACTATTTTGTTGTTATTCCTTAATTATGTTATTTCAGTTTGCTGTTTACTTTTTTCTCCTTATGTTTAATCTGTGGGAAGTGGAGCCTCCCACTATGGCAAATGTACTGAGACCCTCGAGTTTATAGGACTTATTTCAACTGGTTTCACATCCAGCAAAGTGGATCAGGTGGCACTTGGCAATCAAGACAATTAAGCATCAGTTCTTAGTGTGCTCTGCATCTGGCTAATGATGAAGCATAGCAGAGTGTTGTGGATTGAGAGCTCATGGTATTCACAATTGATGAGAAGCAAAATCCCACAGAAAGGTTCTGAGGACTTTTTTTTGAAGTCTTCCTTTTTTTTAAGCATTTGATTATACTATCACTTAAATTAATCTAATATTCTTACAAAATGGTAAAACATTATAAGCTAAACTATACTTTGAAAATGCTAAAAGTTCATAATATAGGACATTTAAATTGTGTCATTCATCTCCATCATATTTTCTTGTTAACAGGACAGTTTTAATAGCCTAGAAACTTTTCTAATCATTATTTAATCAAAAAGCTCAACGTAGTGCATGAGCTCCCACTTCACTAGAATTTTCAAGAAAATGAGCACAACAAACAGAGTTTATTCTAAATTGTTTTGAAGTGTGGCATTGATTTCTGTTACATATAGTATATTACTGTAAACATCATGGTGCCACTTTGAGGTTTATTGAGTTAGAGTTGGTACTTTCTGTAATTAACTAAGTTAGATTTATGGAACACACCTTTTAACCTATGTTTTATTGCTATATAACTTTCTTTAGCTTCTCGCTGACAAAAAAAGAACAATGGCAATGAATGGTGTAATAATTCAAATACATATTAATAGTTCTTTTTTTAATATACAATATAGCTTTTAATGTTTTACCATTTTGTAACAAACATATGAGACTAATTTAAGTGATAGTGTAACTACAAATGCAGCAACATTAGAAATGCTAAAAAAATCCTGCCACTTCCAAAAAAAGGCAGTGACAAATGACACAGTTTAAATGTTATATATTATTAATTCTTGGCCTTTTCAAAGGACAGTTAGGCTTATAATCCTTTAACGTTTTCTAATGAGCATATAACATTAAATTAAATGAGAATTTAGCAACATTATGTAAATAAAAAAATGAAACTTGTTTCTGAGGTTTTGTTTATTATTGAATGGGAGTGTCATGAACTCACAATCCACAATGCTACGCTAAACTTGATCTTTCTTTGCCCATTTTTGTTGTATATCTTTAGTTCTGTTCTCATTTGACAGCGGTTTAATCATCTTGTTGGTATTTCTGCTTATAACCATTATTAAATGAATTTAAGTTATGATTGTTTTGGAATTCATGGTCTTCAAATTATCTTACTTTCTATTCAATGAAAAACAATGACATCAATCTTGTACACTCCAGTATAAATGGGTGACTCTTTACTCCTGTCACTGAAAGTTTGTACATCTGGGCTCTAACATGTTTTTTTTATTTATACTACACAGTTCCCATTCCATATAATCAACAAGGGGCTCCATTATATTGAATGCTGTGACATAAACAGACAATAGGGTTACCTGAAGAAAATGTAATTTCCATGGACTCATCTTGAGATGTGTACTTGGTGACATTGTACTTTATTTTGCAGGAAGTATCCAACTGAGGAGAACCATAGAGTATATCCATAAAGTGGTGCACATGCCCAGTGACAATATTTAGGTATGCTGTCACGTTCAAATATTGTTCAAATGGTGTAAGAGGCCCTATGTGTCCCAAGAAAACATTCCCCACATCATCACACTTACTATTACCAGCCTATATCGCGGACACAAAGCTAGATGGACCCATAGATTTCAACAGTTTTTGGCAAATTCTGACCTTTCCACTAGCGTGTTGTCGCAGAAATTGAAACTTGTTAGACCAGGTGACTCTTTTCTAGTGTATATTCGTCCAGTTTTCACTCAACACACAACATCTTGCACATTTAGAGATTCCATTTCACACAGCCATAGAATTGCTGAAGTGTTGTCACTTGGAGAATTTGTCACCTTTCTGTCATTCTCTTCTGACTTTTTTTGTTAACAAGGTGGTTTTGTTCACACAAGTGCTGCTTTCTGGATTTTTTTGGTCACCACTCCATGTAAACTCTAAAACCTGTAATATGCACAAATCAGCATAGCACCTGTACTTGTAATGCTAGAACCACCTGTTATGGTGTCAACA
The DNA here is from genome assembly GCF_016835505.1 of Polypterus senegalus. Taxonomy (NCBI): domain Eukaryota; kingdom Metazoa; phylum Chordata; class Cladistia; order Polypteriformes; family Polypteridae; genus Polypterus; species Polypterus senegalus. Next base: position 151,577,094 of record NC_053164.1, on the reverse strand, counting down.
ATTAAGACTATAGTCAAAGTGGTTTAAGTCATGCACCTCATTGTGTTCTAATGGTTAGTCAAACAACCACGTCCTGGCCATGCCTACAGGAGGTGCTCCAGCACCCCAAATACCCAACACAAATTCTCAGACACAAGTATAAGAGCACAAAGAGCTTTTTATTGTGGCGAAACTCTTCCAAAAAGTGTTTTCCACCACCAGTACATGTACCAAGCATAGTGATATAGCACACAACAACATATTACTCTGCAACTCTTTGTCCTTTTTTCTTCTCTCTCTCTCTCTGTCACTATCTCTGCCTCCACACTCTTCCAAGCAAAAGTTGCCCTCTTTTCTCCGAACTCTGCCTTTTGGAGCAGTGGCAAGCAGCTCCTTTTATGTAACCCCGGTAGTACTTGCAGTGTTCCATAATTGTGGTGCGGGAGCACTTTGTGGTTAGCCTGGAGCCAGGGCTGAATCCAACAACTCCAGTTCCTATTATGCTCTGTGGGAAACCATGGCGCTGCCACAACCCAGGGGTGATGACATCTGGCATCCCTGGGAAGTTAATGTCCTGCATATGCTATGTCTCCCGGTCCTTCTCGGCTGATGGCATCCTGGCTAGGCCAGGGTCCCGGCCGTCTCTTACAGTGCTTATATAGATTTTATAGATATGTGATAGGCTGTCTGGTGGAGTCTGTATTTACATTAATGGGCATTTGCATCTAATGAAGTTGCCAGCGTGGGTATGTCTAGCTATATGCATCTTCAATCTCACTGTTCTTTTTTTACTAAAAGCTTCTTTCAGTGAAATTAGCACTGTTTAAGAAAAAAAAAATCTTAAATTCATGAAATGTTTTGTTAAAGAAATGCTATTTTTTTCAGTCCTATTACATTTTATTTCATCTTTAGATTTTTGCGCTTTTGCATATATTCTTTACTATTACTGTCCAGTATATTTACTTTACCTGTCACACATGACCTGTCTTTAGGTCCACATTTGCCGTACCCCTTGATTCTTTTAAATACCCTTCAATTGCCCTGTGCATGACCTTGATAAATTGCAAAAAGTTTTCCAATGGCCTCCTAAACCTGCCTTCCACTGTTAATCTAATCTTCTGATCCCCTTTGTCAAGTGGGGTTGGCAAACAGTTTCAAGATAAGACTTGCATGTGAACAAAAATCATAGCATAATAATGGACATTATAAATAGACTTTGTCATGCTTTGTTTATGTGAATTCAACTTCAATTGCTCTGTTTTACTTTATATTTAATGTTGAGTGATTATGTATGTTAATGTTGAAAGATTTAGAATTTTATTGTTTATTCATTATATTTTTTAATCTAAACTCATTGAAGAGTGATATATAATGAGCTAGGGAAAAGAAGCATAGCTTTAAATTAAGAGAGTATTAAAATCAAAAATAGATATCTAAAAGATTTCACTTCCAGACCTAATGTGGCTTCTGCTCTGTGTAACTTGCTTTATGTCACATAGATGCAGCTTCACACAGGTACAGTATTTAAGCAGTCCTATGCCAGCCTTGAGGGTAACTTGGTTTTCCTGTAATTTAAATGAAAGAATACTTCTTCATACCATGAGCCTGAGCCAAAAATGATCAGCGCTGCAAGCCTCAGTGTTACTGTGTGAGTCACATTTTGACTTTTAACCTAGTTATCAGTTGTGTTGCTGTAGAGTTTCAACAGATTGGTGAGGAAGGCTTTCAACTTCTGACCTAATGCAAAAATGGTGCATTACATGGAGACAAAATACAATAAAAGAATACAAATTTGAAAGCTCAATTAAATATGGATCTCCTGGGGATACAGTAATCCAAAAGAAGCTGGTGAAACTCCTGCCCCCTTGCTATCTAGATGGATGGATTAGGTTGTTTTATATTGTGTTATTGTGGGGTGAGTTGAACTTGCTAAGTTCGTTTTTGGATTAGTTGACCATAAGTTGAACACACACACCAAAGATGCACAAACAGAGCCTTTTCACATAAACAGTGATTTTTAGTGAAGTCTGCACATCCTATCACTCCTCAGCATTCCACACAGGGACTCCTTAGCTTTGGCATGAACAATACATGGGTGTCCCTGGATATAACCTAGACTTAATGCCTGATATACTTTGGTCCCTAAAAATAACCTAGGGACAAGGATGCTAATACACCATAGTTAATGCCACTTACTAATCAAAGATATACAACTCCCAATCATGCTGTTCTCTAATGGGAATGTTTCCCTCAGTCTGCTAACCCTGTGAGAAAGAAAGAGGCAATCTCCCCACAACAGGTGCCCTGTATCTAACTTATTACAGCAGTCATTCTTGAAATGCAAACAAAGTAATGGCAAATTACTATTTATAAAAATGGAATATTAGTAGCAGTAGAAAAGGTAGTAGAACATATAAATGGATGTAAAAGTCTGTTTGAGTAGTCCTAAATAAAAATGCTTACTGAAGTTTAGTAGATAAGTAAATGTCATTGTCAAAGGAGAATGTCATCCTGGGCAGCTTGTTTAAATTTAGCAGTCGGGCTGATGCATAGATGGCTTCTTCAACATCCAGGTTTATAGAGTTTCACAGATGAAAATTGTACTCTCTCTATATCCCTTAAGTCTCTTCTTCAGACGGGCTGTTTTTTATGTCCAAAAGTAATGTGGGGTTCCAGATGTTTTGATGTTACGTACAGATGATTTGCCACTAAATCTGGTGATGGGCAGCTGTTCCTGAAAGTTTTGATGCTAGGTGCTTTATCTGTGCATTTTTTGCTGTTTAGAGTTCTCTTTACTGTCGGGTTGTAAACTGTCTGCTCATTCTAAGATTTTGCACTAGATTAAAATGAAGGAAAGTATGCATAGATTAAGATAACATGCACTGTACAGTACGACAATATCATTTTTCATTATTTTGTGTGGAGTGTATTTACATCACAGTCCTTCTGAGCAAAAAAAAATGTGTAACCTAGGCAGATTGCAGCTTGGATTTTAATATAGTCCCTCTATTTCCAAAGTATTGTTTATATGACTCCAGGACATACAATCTGAAGGTGGCTAATGTGCTACTTGGAATCAGCCTGTAGCATGGAGATGGCTGAAAAATGGCAAAGGAATAACAAACTGATGTGTTAGCTCTCTTTCGTGTTGAATTATTTGTTCTTTGACAGAATATGACAGAAACCTCATATACACTGTTCCTGTTCTGCTTTCTAAGAAAAGGAAAAAAGTTGATGTTAAGGTTTTTGGTGTCAATTGCAATTGCCCCATGGGGTTTAACCCTAGTGTGCAGTGTAATTCAAAGTGGAATAAAGGTCTAAAAAGTTAAAAGTAACAACTTTTACTATGCCTCACTGATCACTTGTCGCCATGTCAAAAAGTTTCTAAAATCATCCTTTACCCTATTTCTACTAAAATCGCTTTGAGTCATTATTCTTTTCATTGAAATTAAATCATACTTAAGCTTAACTAAATTTATTAGCATATAACTTGTGGTGATTGGCACTTTACGGATCAATTATGTAAAACAGGGGTGTCCAACTCTAGTCCTGGTGGGCTGCAGTGGCTGTAGGTTTTCATTCGAACAATGTTCTTAGTTAGCGAGATGTTTTTGCTGCTGATTAACTTGTTTTGCCTTAGTTTTAATTGACGTGACTCAGACCCCTTAGTAGTTTCTTTTTCCTTAATGAGCAGCCAAACAATAATGAGACACAAAACAAGCTGCCACATGGCCAGCTAACCTGAAAATAAAGAAAGGTGAAGGTCTCGGTCTGTTCAGGTCACCAAAACATCTTGACGGTGGTCTTAAGAAAAAATAGAAAATCCACAGTCTCCTGTGGCAGAATGAGAGCAGCAACAAGTTACGATATTCGATAACGGCTTTAATTAACAGCAAGAATTGGCTTCTCATTAAGAAACTAGTTGGAGTAAAATTGGCTGGAGTTTGACATTCCAATTTAGCTGGTCATCTATTGGCTCGTTTCACATCACATTTCTGTTTGGCTGCCATTTAATGAAGAAATGAATCAATTCAGAGGACCGAATGCTTAAGAACACAGCAATTAAAATGAAGCGAAAGGGAGTTAATCAGAAGTGAAAACTGCTTGTGGATTAGGAAAAGGGTTAGAATGAAAATCTGCAGCCACTGTGGCCCACCAGGAATGGAGTTGGACGCCCCTGGTAAAATAAAATGAGAGATGAGCATGAGAAAGTGAAAACTGTAGCAGTGTCCTGCCTTATAGGCTCCTGAAAGGGGTGAGCCCATCTTAGGATCCTTAAAAATGTTAAATATTGTATATTTTAGTACAAGGGTAAATCACCCCAGTCAGAGAGAATGTAAAAACCATCTAAAGGAGCCAGGTGTGTGTATCTACAAGTGTTAATGATGAAAATTAGGTTTTGTACATATGATTTATTAAACAGGAGTGTGGCTTAGTTTAACAACCATTAAAATGTTAATCTTGATGTTAATTTTAAAAAAATAGAGACTTTTGGTGCCAGTGGTGGTGAGTTTCATGTACCAGTGCTGCTTGAAATGTTTTAATTACCTGAAGGTTTGCTATGAAACACAATTCAAAATCTCCTTGACCTGACTTTTTGTGTGCATCTTGTTATTTTTCAGGAGAGTATGGCAGACAGTGAAAATGAAGGGAGCGACATTGGAAAGGATGATTCAAGTGAACTGTTGCATTCAGGTAAAATGTACCAAAATTAAAAAAAACAGGTCAAATATTGTAATGACCAATAGCATTCAGTAATTCAGCATGTAGGATGTACTGACTCTTGCAGGGTGTTTAACCCTCCCGCTTTTGGCAGCTGGTTTCCTATCAGTAGTTGTAAATATGATTTGTAAATGTGCGAGGAAGATACTGGCTTAGATTAAAGTTTTATAACATGTGGACTGTGTCAGATGAATATGGTGAGGCTGAGTTTATTTCTGTGGCAGGGGTAATTTAATTGACACAAGGATGCATTAGATCAGTGTTTCTCAACCTTTTTTCTGTGATGGCACAGTTTTTGTAACCAAAAACTTCCCAAGTCACACCACTATTTTACTAACCACAAACACATTATATCTTATACACGTGCTCAACTGTCCGAAGGGGTGGGATTACCAGATAAGCTGGTTAAAAAAGCAGCTTCAAGATCAGCTTTGTGATGCAGTACATTGCATCTCCTAGCTGCTTCGTCCCTTTATCTGCCCCTCCCTGCCTTAGAGGTAAATCATATTCTCACTATGCACCAGCCCTGTGAGGCTCACCCTGGCAGATTGGCTCTAGCAGCCAGGGGACATGTCTGAAGTAGTGCTGGGCGGTATACCCAAAACCGTTTTTTTATTTTTGTTATGATATGGATTTTTCTTATACCGCAACACCGGTTTAAATTGCCTAAATGACGTTCGGAACGTGACGCAGCAGGAAACTCTTCAAGGGGCACCTTTTTCACTGCTACACCGCTAATCACATCCATTAGAGTAGGTGTTTCGCGGGGGCTCTTTTTCACTGCTACACTGCTAAATAGGCATGCAACAGAGTACATGCAGTAGTATATGTATTGCAGAATGAAAATTGAAAACAAGTTGTACTTGTTTTATTTTTTTTCAATACAGTGTAATGTACCTGGGTACTGTGTAATAGTGTGATGACATTTTGACTTTATTCTCGCAGTTTATGTCAAGATTAAAGTCGAACATCGTAAACTAAACTTCATCGTAAAATGAATATTTAATTTACTAGATTTTCTCAAACCCCGTCATAATTTATATAGCACATTAAATGCTTTGTGTTAAGTGTTCCCCGAGCCATGTTAAATCGGTATGTGCTTCTTAAACTAACTTCCTCTTGTACTGAGGAGGCGCAGGCAGCGATTGCCGCACAAAATACATTCACTTCATGATATTCCTGCTCCCTGAACATTTAGAATACTAAGATAAATACTTGATATAATTTTCATGATGAAATGCATTAAAGCATATATTAATCATGTGGGGGCACGGGGAACACTTAACACAAAGCATTTAATGTGCTACATTAACTTATGATGGGGTTTGAGAAAATCTAGTAAATTAATCATTGATTTTAGGGTGAAGTTTAGTTTACGACGTTCTACTTTAATTATAAAATAAACTATGAGAATAAAGTGGAAATTTCGACTTTAATCTCAACATAAGCGTCAAAATTAAAGTGGAAATCTATACTAATAAAAGGCAAAGCCCTCACTGACTGACTGACTGACTGACTGACTGATTGACTCACTCACTCATCACTAATTATAAGTTCCCATGTAGGTAGAAGGCTCATTCCTTACAGCTTCCTTACATAAGTTGGGCAGGTTTCATTTCGAAATTCTACGCGTAATGGTTATAACTGGAAGCTATTTTTCTCCATTTACTGTAATGGAGTTGAACATCGAAAGCCGTGGGGGGCGGAGTTTCGTGTGACATCATCACGCCTCCCACGTAATCACGTGAACTGACTGTCAATGCACTGAAGAAAACATGCATTATATAATTGAGAAGGCAGCGAAACAATAAGAAGCGAGCGAGTGACATATACAACCACATTCATGAGTGCTGCTACTTCGGAAACAAAGCACGGTGTAAACCTAAACTTTAAATTAAGTTCATAGACAGGCTGCCGCTGGCGTTTGTCATGCCCACGGCTAATGTGGGATACAAGTTTAATGAGAGGACGCAGGATATAAACGATTTGATCACTTTGTAACTAAGTTAAAATTGCAGGTGAAGGTGTGTGCTTATGCAAATTCCGAGAGACTGTGTTTGTGGGGGATTGACAGTTAAGGCGGGTGGAGGAGTGACGTCATCATCTCCCCTCCCATTCACCTCATTTCGCTCTGAGCTGAGCTCCACAGCTAACGCAGTGTTACGGAAGCGAGTTTTGACGCTGCCACCAAATACTCACAGAAAAATCCACAAGTTAATACAGACGCTGTCTCTACAGTTTCTCCACACTGTATCCTCCAGGCACTACTTACAAAAGGTTACATTGACAATCGTGTTACGTTATTTTTAAAATGTTTCCTTTTCTTAGCACAAGCACAGCTGAGAAGTTTCGATGCATGTGCTCCATAACGCGTTAAAAAATCGCGCATTTAATCACACTTTGTATTACAAACAAAGGGGAACTTCTGTCAATGCATGGTTTCTTGGTACACCGATTACATTGATCAGCACTTCCCGATTAATTTTACCCTCGCACCCCCTTGGTTTGAGAAGAAGTATGAAAAAATATGAGGTTAACACAGAAAAACAGATCACCAATTGAAGCTTTATGAATAATCGATTCGCCATCAATAATTGTTTTGGTAAAGCCATACTCAGTGTAATCCTCCTTCAATTTTATAATTTTTCCACCACTAGCCATGATTAAATGAACGGTAAAAATGTAAGAGCAAAAGTGAGGGTGACTTATTCAGGCAGGCAAGCGACAGCTCAATAGCTCGAATTTGGATATAAGTAGGTTCTATTTAGTCGCCAGAAATGTCTTTGTTAGGAATGGAAGTTGAATTTAGTCTTTAAATTTCTATGGTGAAGAAAAACTTATGCAATGATGACTAAATTTAACTATATAAAGTCAAAACTTGTATATATAAAGTAATTCCCGAATATATAAAGTCAAAACTTGATTATATAAAGTCACTGTCGGAATAAATAAAGTCAAAACTTGAATATATAAAGTCAGCGTCGGAATATATAAAGTCAGCGCTGGAATATATAAAGTCAAATATTGAATATATAAAATCAGCGTCGCAATAAATAAAGTAAGCGCTGCAATATATGAAGTCAAAACTTGAATATAATATATAAAGTCAGCGTCGGAATATACAAAGTCAGCGCTGGAATATCCATCCATTTCCCAACCCGTTGAATCTGACCACAGGGTCATGGGGGTCTGCTGGAGCCAATCCCAGCCAACACTGGGCGCAAGGCAGGAACCAATCCTGGGCAGGGCACATGCATCATTTTCAAAACATTAACCGAACAGTGTTTTTTTAATTTATTTTTCTGAATACGTTTTTGTTAACTTAGTTCAGTTCAGAGTCATGTCAATCAATAGATTTTGACTTTCACTTTATATATTCAGGAGTGAGTTTATATACTCCGATGTTGACTTTATATAATCAGGAATGACTTTATAAATTCCGACGCTGACTTTATATATTCAAGTTTTGACTTTATATATTCGGGAATGACTTTATATATTCAGGTTTTCACTTTATATATTCGGGAATGACTTTACTGTATATATTTAAGTTTTGACTTTATATATTCTGACGCCAACTTTATATATTCATAAAATCAATGTATTTGCCTGTTTGGCACTCCATAGTATATGTGTGTGTGTATATATGTACACATGTATGTATGTGTGTGTATGTATATATATATATATATATATATATATATATATATATATATATATATATATATATATATATATGCCACCAACACTCATGACAATGACAAAACAATTACATTGCCAGTCATGTTACGTTATTATTAAAATGTTTCCTTTTCTTTTTACTTCTCCGTTGCCAAGCGCGGGTATTTTGATATATATATATATATATATATATATGAGAACAACACTCATATCAATGACAAAACAATTACATTATCAATCATGTTACATTATTTTTAAAATTTCTCCTTTTCTTTTTCAAAACTTCTTTAACACACTTCTCCGCTGCGAAGCGCAGGTATTCTGCTAGTCAACTTTGTTCTTGATGTATAGTTTATTTTTTTTTCCCTGTGTCCATATTTGTTTTTCTTTACCGTTTCCCTAATACGATTCCGTAGGGCTATACCACAAATAGCTTTATACAGTGCATCCGGAAAGTTTTCACAGCGCATCACTTTTTCCACATTTTGTTATGTTACAGTCTTATTCCAAAATGGATTAAATTAATTTTTTTCCTCAGAATTCTACACACAACACCCCATAATGACAACATTAAAAAAAAGTTTACTTGAGGTTTTTGCAAATTTATTAAAAATAAAAAAAGTGAGAAATCACATGTACATAAGTATTCACAGCCTTTGCTCAGTACTTTGTTGATGCACCTTTGGCAGCAATTGCAGCCTCAAGTTTTCTTGAATATGATGCCACAAACTTGGCACAGCTATCCTTGGCCAGTTTTGCCCATTCCTCTTTGCAGCACCTCTCAAGCTCCATCAGGTTGGATGGGAAGCGTCAGTGCACAGCCATTTTAAGATCTCTCCAGAGATGTTCAATCGGATTCAAGTCTGGGCTCTGGCTGAGCCACTCAAGGACATTCACAGAGTTATCCTTAAGCCACTCCTTTGATATCTTGGCTTTGTGCTTAGGGTCGTTGTCCTGCTGAAAGATGAACCGTTGCCCCAGTCTGAGGTCAAGAGCGCTCTGGAGCAGGTTTTCATCCAGGATGTCTCTGTACATTGCTGCAGTCATCTTTCCCTTTATCCTGACTAGTCTCCCAGTTCCTGCCGCTGAAAAACATCCCCACAGCATGATGCTGCCACCACCATGCTTCACTGTAGGGATGGTATTGGCCTGGTGATTAGCGGTGCCTGGTTTCCTCCAAACGTGACGCCTGGCATTCACACCAAAAAGTTAAATCTTTGTCTCATCAGACCAGAGAATTTTGTTTCTCATGGTCTGAGAGTTCTTCAGATGCCTTTTGGCAAACTCCAGGCGGCCTCCATTTGCCTTTTACTAAGGAGTGGCTTCCGTCTGGCCACTCTACCATAAAGGCCTGATAGGATTGCTGCAGAGATGGTTGTCCTTCTGGAAGGTTCTCTTCTCTCCACAGAGGACCTCTGGAGCTCTGACAGAGTGACCATCAGGTTCTTGGTCACCTCCCTGGCTAAGGCCCTTCTCCCCGATCGCTCAGTTTAGATGGCCGGCCAGCTCTAGGAAGAGTCCTGGTGGTTTTGAACTTCTTCCACTTACGGATGATGGAGGCCACTGTGCTCACTGGGACCTTCAAAGCAGCAGAAATTTTTCTGTAACCTTCCCCAGATTTGTGCCTCGTGACAATTCCTTTGACTTGATGCTTGGTTTGTGCTCTGACATGAACTGTAAACTGTGGGACCTTCTATAGACAGGTGTGTGCCTTTCCAAATCATGTCCAATCAACTGAATTTATCACAGGTGGACTCCAATTAAGCTGCAGAAACATCTCAAGGATGATCAGGGGAAACAGGATGCACCTGAGCTCAATTTTGAGCTTCATGGCAAAGGCTGTGAATACTTATGTACACATACTTTCTCAATTTTTTTATTTTTAATAAATTTGCAAAAATCTCAAGTAAACTTTTTTTACGTTGGCATTATGGGGTGTTTTGTGTAGAATTCTGAGGAAAAAAATGAATTTAATCCATTTTGGAATAAGACTGTAACATAACAAAATGTGGAAAAAGTGATGCGCTGTGAAAACTTTCCAGATGCACTGTAAATGCAAGTTGCAGTTTTATTATTTATGCATACCTGTATAGCTTAGCATGAAGCAAGGTCCATATTAATGCAATTTGCCTAAATGATGGTTCAGTTGGTAAAGATGTCATCACCAAGTTGCACTTGTTTCATTTTATTTTATTTTTATTTTGTGAATACCGTGTAATGCACCTGGGCTTGAAGTCTTGAAGTAATAGTATTATTACTGGATGTTGCACAATTATTTATTTTATTGTTATTATTTATTAGTTTTAATATTATGCAGTTTAATGATGGTAAAAGTTTTTTAAAAGTCAATTTAACGTGTCAGTGGACATAGATTAACATTAACAGAAAGTGTAGTTGGTTTAAAAAAAATATTTACTATTTATTCCTTTTCTGAGACATGTTCAGTGCAATACAACTTTTGACAAGCACATCTGGATATTTTACTAAGTTTAAATGCCTCTTTGGATGGTTTAAAATATGTTGTCAAAATTATAGTTTAAGTTGTTTGCAAAATTTGTTCAATAAAAAGGTTCTATATTTTGACTGCATCTGTCATGCAATGTGATTCCTCTTCATTAGCGCCACCCCCTTGAAAAGTATCACTTTATGGGGTCATGCAAACCTGTATTAATACTTGTGTGCACATTAATGTGTGTACAAATGTTTTTTTTTGTACAATGCTTATGACAGTGGAATAGGTTATTCTTAGCTAGTCTACTGCAGTAATTGCAGTTGTAAATGTGTTTAACATCAACTCATGCATGGGAAAAAAATACCGTTGAATACCGTGAAACCAGGATAATTTAGAAAAATACCGTGATATAGAATTTTGGTCATACCGCCCAGCTCTAGTCTGAAGTGCTCTAAGTGCTGTCTCTGCGACATAGTGATTTTGGAGTTCTTCTCCAGGTAGTCCTGTCCTTCCTCAGACAGGTCTCAACCACCTATAGAGCTTGTCCCTCTCCGCTTCTGACCCAGGTGTGCTACACTATTATTTTTGCAGCACACCTGATAATCTTTCATGGTGCAACACTGTACTGCAGCACACTGACTGAAAAGCACTGCGTTAGAGAATTAGATCTTTTGTGCAAAGTGTAATGCACTCGCTATTGCTGGAGTGTGTTTGTTTTTGCACTCTTGCTATCATCAAACAGTGATCACCAGCATAAACTTGGAGACTTTTTTACATCCAGGTCCAAGGTGACGGTTTTATCTGCTCATTAGAGCATTCACTTACCCTAAGTTGAGTAACTTAAATGGTCCAATTTCTACAGCAGTTCACAAAAGAAGGTTTAGGTGGTGAAGAATTTACTGTACTCAAAACTCATAATTTTGTCTTCATTTTGACTTTTGACCATACATTTCTGTAGCAGTTGGACAAATGAGATTATGATAGTAGTCAGCTAAAATTTGGTAAAAAAAAAAGATCTCTCTTTGATATGATGAATTGGAAGACTTGGGGGGCTAAGAACAGAGTCACAGCCACTCCACATCAAGAGGGGCATTGCAGGTTATTTGCAGATCTAATGAGGATGTCCCCAAGGTGGCTGTTGCAGAAACAGCACGAGTCACAACAGCTCAGAGACAGGTCCAGGACACGTGGGACACTTTATATCTCTTTGCCTGGTAATTCCCAAGGATGATTTGGAGACTGTTGCTAGGGAGAGGGAAGTGGCGTTTACTAAACTCAGCTTATTATCACAACCCTTACTAGTCAGAGGCATACAAGGGAGGATAAGGTGAAAAAAGTATGTGTTTGTCATTATTTGATATACTTTTACAAGTGCCTATTCATTATACAACCACATTTCAGTAACAGTTCAAAAGAAACCAAATTTTTTGCTATGAAACTGCAATCTTTGAAACCTCTCAACTCAGCTAAAAGATTTTTAAAATATCCTTATTTACAGTTGATAGATCTCGCAGGTTTTGTTCTTCCATTATTAATGGTCTGGCATAAATCTGCAATGATTATTTTTGTAAGTTTTTAAAGTAGCTGAAATTTTGGAAGTTTTTGGAAGTCTTAGGATTAAAATAACTTGCTAGCAGTTTTAGGAAAATGTGCATTTAAGCTTTTTGATATTACAGCTTTGGATGGATATTGCTTTCAAAGACATCATAGCTCAGAGTCTTTATGACATAACCTTCTTAGAAAATAATTTATTGCTTGTCCTGGAACTTTAAGCTGCTAATAATGTGGACAGTTTGATATATAAGTTATCAAACATCTAATTAGACAGCATGGTATACATTTCACAAATATCCTTAATAAATCAAACTCATCCCGATATTAGAGAAAGCAGATCATCCAGTTAGAAAGTGTTAATTTTGGAAGTTGTTAAGCATTAGTTTATGGAATTTGCATAGTCTTTATATACAGTACATGGATTATCTCGCCTATTTTCTTTGATTACCACATTTATGGTTAAGGTGTTTTGTTGGCTACTTCTTTGGAGTATGGAATTGCTTTCCTGCCAGGCTAATCTTCGTTTTTGCTTTTTCCTTTGAGCCATGGAAATTTTTTTTCTTGCTACAAATAATTTCATAAGCTACAAGTCTTCCTTATGATCTCACTAGTGTTATTCTAGAAACTATTTTTATTGATCTGGAAACTTTTTTTTAAAACTCAGTTTGTCCTACCTATCCTCCTGCATTGAATATTACACAAACTGGTTTAACCTTTTTATTTATATCAATTTTCAGAACTGGACAATGATCATCCTAAATGTCCACAGAAAAGAGACCACTGTGATATTCTCATGGACTCCATAGACGCACAGCTTAGTGAAATGCAGGTCAGTGAAATTTCAACAATCTTCATCAGGTAATTTTTGAAAAGTTTGTCTTTTTAAAGCTCCATATATGGTATACTTTTTGTTGCATAAGTCTTTATATATGAGCATCAAGTTTTATGTAATTTATTAAAAATAAGCTTACCTAAACGTAGTAATGACACAAATGTAGGTCTTATTATAAATACGCATAATAGGATAATTAAGCTCTACAACCACTTTTTGTTGTGCCATGTCATACATTCTACCTTTATTTGCAACTTTGCATGAGAAAAGTGACCCAATTTTTCTATGAGAAATTCTTGTTCAATGCCTCAATATTATATTGCCTGAACTGATGATACATTTTAATCCATCACAATTGTGTGATGTCAATTTGTCCTGGGTATGACGTTAAACTGCATCTGGCACTATAAGCAGTCCTCCAACTTGCAGGGAAATCATGGGGGTTGGTGGCAGGATTGGCACTCAGGCCACCATAAAAAAAAAACTTTCACAAAGCTCAGAGACTACAGAAAGGACTCCTTTTTGCTCTCTGTGGGAGTAGCTCTGCTGCAGCCGCCCAAAGGAAGGCTGCTCGCATCATGAAGGGAATGGGGGAAAGCCCTCAGGAGCCCCATCCTCAGAAGAGTCGAAACCGTTGGAAAGCCAACGGGGTCGGGTCTGTTGGGGATCGGAACTGGTGTGGTGCTGAGGCGTTGCCCGATACACGGCAACACTCAGGCCCCAATTTGAGGCGGTCCATACGGGTGGGTGCATGGAACATCTTGTCTCTCCGGCAAGATGATTATCTTCCTCTGCTGTCGGAGGAGCTGCGTAAACTCCGCATTTCAGGGGCGGCACTCTCTGAGGTGCGCAGACCGGGGACTGGCCAGATCTCTGTAGGTGGATACACCTTTTATTGGTCTGGTCGGTCTGATGGCTGTCATACTCGGGGAGTAGCTGTTACTGTAGCGGACTGGCTTCTTCAGATGGTGTCTGATGTCACTCCTTTCAACGAGCGTATTATGGGACGATTACGGCACTCCCTGGGTGCCTTGTCTGTTGTATCAGTATATGCTACGACCGCGGTCAGTGATGTCTCGGCGAGGGAGACATTTTATTCGCAGCTTTGCTCAGTGGTTGATGGGTACCCACAAGGTGACACTCCTCTGGTCATGGGTGAATTCAATGCAACCACTGGCACTGACAGGGCTGGCTATGAGGATTGTCTCGGTCTCCTTTGGTCTGGTGACCGTGGTGAAAATGGTTCCATTTTCCTTGACTCTGCAAAAGGTCAGGGGCTGCGAATCGCTGGATCTGGTTCCAGCACCATTAACTGCATTGTTGGACTTGGTACTCCAATACTGGTGGTGCGGTAAAGGAGATTGATCACATCCTCGTGGGCAGATGCTGGAGGCTCTTACAAAACTGCAGGGTCTACAGAAGTGCCCAGTTTGTGAATTCTGACCACAGACTTGTTGTTGCTACTCTTAGGATCCAGCTTTGGAAAATGAGCCTGGACTTGGCCAGACTCCAAGACCAGGCTGTTTCTAATGAGTTTGCACACAGTTTGTGTGAGGAACTTTCAGATTTGGATATGACTGCCGATCCTAATGTGATGTGGGAGACCTTCCGTGACAAGACCCTGAAGGTTGCTGAGGGTTGTGTTGGTGTTACCAGTGTTTCATCTCGCAGGGCACCCTGGATATCATTGAGAGGAGTTGCAGCGCATGGCTCAATGGCAACTTTGGTCTGTACCAGGAACTGAGAAGGACGGCTGCGAGGGCTCTGAGGGCAGATAAAGAGGCATTTATTAGAGGAATCTGTGAGCAAGTGACAAACCATGTGTGGTCTAGTGACCCACGCCCTGCTTACAGAGGAATCGAAGCATTACACACATCTGAATCTGTTCCGCAGAGAGTCGCAGTTAGGGCAGCTGATGGAACGGTCCTTACAGATGACACTGCAGTCGGAACCCACTGGCCTGGCTACGTTGAGCAGTTGTTCAAAGCTGATCCTCCGGCATTGGATATCTCTGGGTCCACGGTTCTTGTGGCTGATCCTCCGATTAGCTGTGAACCACCCAGTCTCACTGAGATTGCACAGCTGGTGAACCAGCTGAGCGGGGGAAAGGCTGCAAGGATCTGTGGTATCCGGGGTGAACTTCTCTGGGCTGGTGGTAAGGCTGTCCTCTTGGCATTGCAAGCAATCTTTGCATCTATTAATGATTCTGTTTATGACGCATCAACAATAAAAAATCTGCGTCAACAATTTTTTGTAGTCGACGTCGTCGATTAAATCGACTACTCGTTGTAGCCCTACTGTGCAGAGTGGAGGCAGGACCTCTGTGTTTTTCCCAATTGATTCTGGGGTTCGTCAGCAGTATATTCTTACTCCTACTCTGTTCAATGCTTGTATGGACTGGGTGTTGGGCAAGGTCTTGTGGTCCAGTGGCTGTGGGACTTCTGTTGGTGAACAAAGATTCACGGATCTTGACTTTGCCTACGAAGCTGTGATCTTTGCGGAGTCAATGGAGGCTCTGATCGGGGCACTAGAGAGACTGAGTGAGGAGTGTCTGGGCTTGCAAGTGAACTGGATAAAAACCAAGATCTAGGCCTTTAATAACCTCTTGGGCATGGCCATCAGCAGTGTATCTGTCTGCGGTGAGAGTGTCGACCTTGCTGAGAGGTTTTCTTACCCTGGCAGTGACATTTGTGTCTCTGGTGACTCTTCCTGTGAAGTCAGTAGACAGATTGGGAGAGCATGGGGGGGTCATGAAGTCGCTGGAAAGGGGTGTGTGGCGCTCCCTATATCTATGCAAAAGGACAAAGGTCCAAGTATTTAGAGTCCTGGTGCCTCCTGTCTTGCTATATGGTTGCGAGACATGGACGCTATCCAGTGACCTGAGATGAAGGCTGGACTCCTTTGGTATTGTGTCTCTCCGAAGAAATCCTTGAGTACCGTTGGTTTGACTTTGTGTCAAATGAGCGGTTGCTCATGGAGTACCGAATGAGGCACATTACCTGCATTGTGAGGGAGCGTTGGTTACAGCACTACGGCCATGTGGCGTGTTTCCCTGAGGGTGATCCGGCTCATAAGATCCTCATTGTTGGGGACCCGAGTGGCTGGACCAGGCCAAGGTATTGCCCACGTAACACCTGGATGCGGCAGATAGAGGGTCATTTCCAGAGGGTGGGACTGGACCGTGCATCTGCCTGGGGGGTTGCAAACCAGAATCCTGAGTTGTTTTGTCGTGTAGTGGCTCTGGCAACACTGGCATGCTTCCCAACTTGACTTGACTAGACAATTGTGTGCACATTTACTTCCCATTTATCTATCCATTATAAAACCTACTTGATCAAGATCAGGGCCATATGAGACAGTACTTGATGGAATCCAGGAGGCAACCAGAGACATTTTTAAGTCCAACATGCCTGTCATTGGTATTTGAGAAGAGAACTAGAACTAAAGTAAAAGAAAAATAGTCATGGAGAGACAGTTTGCAAACACCACACCAACCAAGAATATGCAAGTCCTAGGGATTCTAAAGGTTAAGGGATACATGATCAACATGGTCTACCTGATCGATCTTTACACATGCTTGGGCTAAATTTATTCACTGACATTTTATTTGTCTTTTTAGGTAATTGAAAAACAAATGATGCTTAAACCAATACTAACAAAGTCAAAATCTAAACATTATTACAGGAAACAGTGAATACTGAAATCTCTATGCATACTTTAAAAAAACTCTTCAGGGCAGTTTTTCATAACATTAATTTTGTCAACAAGTCACTTTGCCAGATTTATGAAATTTACTGTTATGAGATTTGTACTTGCATCAGGAAATATTGTTTATTGAAAACACTGAAAAGTAACATTTAATATACAAAATTTTAAATCTTGCACACTATTAATGCTTTAATTTTTTTTTTAATTTCTCATTCCTTTTATGTTTGAAATCATGTAAGAATTTAAAATAAAATGCACAACTCCTATTATCCTGCACTTACAGTGGTGTGAAAAACTATTTGCCCCCTTCCTGATTTCTTATTCTTTTGCATGTTTGTCACACAAAATGTTTCTGATCATCAAACACATTTAACCATTAGTCAAATATAACACAAGTAAACACAAAATGCAGTTTTTAAATGATGGCTTTTATTATTTAGGGAGAAAAAAAATCCAAACCTACATGGCCCTGTGTGAAAAGTAATTGCCCCTTGTTAAAAATAACCTAACTGTGGTGTATCACACCTGAGTTCAATGTCCATAGCCACCCCAGGCCTGATTACTGCCACACCTGTTTCAATCAAGAAATCACTTAAATAGGAGCTGCCTGACACAGAGAAGTAGACCAAAAGCACCTCAAAAGCTAGACATCATGCCAAGATCCAAAGAAATTCAGGAACAAATGACAACAGAAGTAATTGAGATCTATCAGTCTGGTAAAGGTTATAAAGCCATTTCTACCACTGTTAAGCAAAAAGAACATTAGGGCTCATCTCAATTTTGCTAAGAAACATCTCAATGATTGCCAAGACTTTTGGGAAAATACCTTGTGGACTGATGAGACAAAAGTTGAACTTTTTGGAAGGCAAATGTCCCGTTACATCTGGCGTAAAAGGAACACAGCATTTCAGAAAAAGAACATCATACCAACAGTAAAATATGGTGGTGGTAGTGTGATGGTCTGGGGTTGTTTTGCTGCTTCAGGACCTGGAAGGCTTGCTGTGATAGATGGAACCATGAATTCTACTGTCTACCAAAATATCCTGAAGGAGAATGTCCGGCCATCTGTTTGTCAACTCAAGCTGAAGCGATCTTGGGTGCTGCAACAGGACAATGACCCAAAACACACCAGCAAATCCACCTCTGAATGGCTGAAGAAAAACAAAATGAAGACTTTGGAGTGGCCTAGTCAAAGTCCTGACCTGAATCCAATTGAGATGCTATGGCATGACCTTAAAAAGGCGGTTCATGCTAGAAAACCCTCAAATAAAGCTGAATTACAACAATTCTGCAAAGATGAGTGGGCCAAAATTCCTCCAGAGCGCTGTAAAAGACTCATTGCAAGTTATCGCAAACGCTTGATTGCAGTTATTGCTGCTAAGGGTGGCCCAACCAGTTATTAGGTTCAGGGGGCAATTACTTTTTCACACAGGGCCATGTAGGTTTGGATTTTTTTTCTCCCTAAATAATAAAAACCATCATTTAAAACTGCATTTTGTGTTTACTTGTGTTATATTTGACTAATGGTTAAATGTGTTTGATGATCAGAAACATTTTGTGTGACAAACATGCAAAAGAATAAGAAATCAGGAAGGGGGCAAATAGTTTTTCATACCACTGTAAATTCAAGCTAGTTAGTCTGCTATCCCAAGATATGAGCACAGAACACCTAGACAATTTGAGGTTGCCAATCAAATTAACACGCATGTCTTTGGGATCTAGCAGAAAACTGAAGAACTCGTAAGAAACATTAAAATTAAAAAATGAATTATTTTTTACACAGCATACATTTTAAAAAACACAAAACACTTTACATATTTTCAAATATTTAAAAATTTGTTATATTCATGGACATGAAGCACTGTGCAATAGGTGCACATAATTATGCATATACAGTATATTCAAGTAAATTTAGAGTTGATGGTAGCTCGATGCACTTTTCAAAGTAGCTCGCCGAAGGGTTAATGAATCCTACATACATTTGAAAACTTGATTAGTCAAATTACAGGTGGGCAATCTTTCCAAAAAATCATATCACAATTCTTTTAACAAAAAATCACGATCCACAATCTATAATTGCAATCTAACTTTTCAATGTGGCATGCACTTAAGAGAATATCCGGACTCCAAACTCATCAAGACCTAAGAAACACTTTATTTTAAATATCAAACAAAGCTGAATTCAGTTGTGCTCTTGTTTGCTAGCTAAGCGGAGTTAAGGAACACACCCCGAAGCTGGCGAGTAAGTGAGGAAGCACCCATAAACCCGGGCTGTTGCGTGGAGCAAGGATTCTGGCAAATAAATTGGTACCACAAGAGAACTATGATACATAGCAAAATGAGAGAAGTCGCAAAATCAGCTGGAATGTTCAAGCAAATTATAGAAAAAAAACCTGATTTAAATCCATTAAGTACTGTAGTTCTCTCGTGAAAAGCAGACAGGCATACAGACAGAGAGACATTGGATTTTATATATTAGTAAACCTTCAAAATAATGTGCAGTTAAAGTCTCAACAGCATTCTCTGCATTTCTGGAGCTTAGTAAAGCCAGATAACTATAAGAATCTTCACCAAGCAGCTCTGAAAATGTCTACTGTGTTTGGGTCTACATACCTCTGCGAGTCTGCCTTTTCTGACATGAATGTCATGAAATCAAAGTTCAGAACATGACTGACAGATGAACATTTAAATGATTCCATACGAGTGAACCTTAAGTTTCTACACTCCACCATACACCTCTCTTGTTGACTCCATGCAGTGCTAGTCATCTGACTAACTAAAAAAAAAAACATCATACATGCAACTGGACATGTGAATACTCTTGTGAAGTGAAATAGTGACATGGAACAAAACGACAAATAAGGAATATCTGTGTATTTGGAATTGCATTGTTTTGTTTTGACAACATTCATGTTTTAATTCAATAGTGTGAGATACACTAGAAAATGCATAAAGACATACAAAATGCACTTGTAGGTGAACTAAATATTTTTTTGTGAAGTTTTAATGCAAAATGTGAGTTGTGGACACCAACATTTTGTAAATGTTCAGGCAAAACAAGCTTATTCAGTTTGTTTGGGGTGAAATAAGCTATGAGTAGAAATGTTAGAAAACAATGTAGCACTCGGGGGAAAAAAACATTCTGCTACAGTTCCATTCAGAGTGACGTGGCTGTTGTTGAAAAATACTCCTAAAATCTATAGACCTCTCAATTTTCTATACCGTTTATAAGAACTGCTTTTTTGAAAAGAAAAGATAACAGTGCCATTTGAATTTAAAGTGATGTTCAGGGATACATTAAATATACTGCTCAAAAGAATTAAAGGAACACTTTTTAATCAGAATATAGCATAAAGTCAATGAAACTTATGGGATATTAATCTGGTCAGTTAAGTAGCAGAGGGGGTTGTTAATCAGTTTCAGCTGCTGTGGTGTTAATGAAATTAACAACAGATGCACTAGAAGGGCAACAATGAGATGACCCCCAAAACAGGAATGGTTTAACAGGTGGAGGCCACTGACATTTTTCCCTCCTCATCTTTTCTGTTTCTTCACTAGTTTTGCATTTGGCTACAGTCAGTGTCACTACTGGTAGCATGAGGCGATACCTGGACCCTACAGAGGTTGCACAGGTAGTCCAACTCCTCCAGGATGGCACATCAATACGTGTCATTGTCACAGGATGAGCACTGCCAGAGCCCTACAAAATGACCTCCAGCAGGCCACTGGTGTGAATGTCTCTGACCAAACAACCAGAAAGACTTCATGAGGGTGACCCAAGGGCCCCATGTCCTCTAATGGGCCCTGAGCTCACTGCCCAGCAGCATGCAGCTCGATTGGCATTCGCCATAGAATACCAGAATTGGCAGATGCACCACTGGTGCCCTGTGCTTTTTACAGATGAGAGCAGGTTCACCCTGAGCACGTTACAGAAGTCAAAGGGTCTGGAGAAGCCATGGAGAACATTATCCTGCCTGTAACATCATTCAGCATGAGCAGTTTGGTGGTGGGTTAATGATGGTCTGGGGAGGCATATCCATGGAGGGTCACACAGACCGCTACAGGCTTGACAAAGGCACCTTGGCTGCCATTAGGTATCAGGATGAAATCCTTGGACCCATTGTCAGACCCTATGCTGGTACAGTGGCTCCTGGTGCACGACAATTCCTGGCCTCATGTGGTGAGAGTATGCAGGCAGTTCCTGGAGGATGAAGGAATTGATACCATTGACTGGCCACCACACTTTCCTGACCTAAATCCAATAGAACACCTCTGGGACATTATGTTTTGGTCCATCCAATGCCACCAGGTTGCACCTCAGACTGTCCAGGAGCTCAGTGATGCCCTGGTCCAGATCTGGGAGGAGATCCCCCACAACACCATCTGTCATCTCATTAGAAGCATGCACCGATGTTGTCAGGCATGTATACAAGAACACAGGGGCCATACAAAGTGCTGCGTACAATTTTGAGTTGCTGCAATTAAATTTTGGCAAAATGGACTAGCCTGCCACATAATTTTTTCACTCTGATTTTTGGGGCGTCTTTGAATTCAGGGCTCTGTAGGTTGATCATTTTCATTTCCATCAAACGATGTGGCATCCTTTTGTTCCTAACAAATTACCCAGTCTATATCAGTATAGATATCCAGGAGGATTTCTTTTTCCCATTGAGATCTGATGTGTTTTCAAAGTGTTCCTTTAATTTTTTTGAGCAGTTTATGTAAATTGGTTTAAAAAATTTCTATCCAATTACAGCTCTTTCTTCTATACTATACATTGTGTTGGCTTAGGAAATGCAAATTTCTGTGAGTGTCAAGGTAGATCATATCTTCTTTTTCATTTTTTTCCCCACTTCTATGTATGGTGGATGTTTCTGATCAAACTTTCTTCATATAGCTCGGTCCAGCATCTCCTCCTCAGTAAAACCCTTTTCCTACAAATCTTCTTTTACTATATCCATCCACCTCTGCTTTGGCCTTCCATCATTTTTGTTTCCCCTGTACTTCTATTTCCATCACTCTTTTGCCCATATAATCATTGTCTCTCCTCATCACGTGTCCATACCACTTCACCTAACTTTCCTCTACTTTCTTTGATATCTCTTCCACTTTAGTTGTATTTCTAGTTGTCTCAGTGCATCCATCTCAAAAGTCTTATTTTTGTCACATCAAATTTCTTCTCCTGTGCTCCGTTTATTGCCCATGTCTGTACTCCATACATCATTGCTGGTCTTAACCACTGTCTTATAAACCTTACCTTTAACCTTCCCCTTCTTAATTCTTCAATCACACAATGCTCCTGATACCCCCTTCCAATTGTTCCACCCACCCTTCAACTCTGAGGGTTATCACTACGTCTAATTCTCCATATTGGGCTACCACTGTAGACCATATACGTCTGAATTTATTTACCAAGATACAACTTTAAATGACGATTTTCACTTTATATATTGAATGGTCTCTGTTGAATACACACTTGCTTATGTGATGGTAGGTTCATTGCTAATTAACTCATTGTTTTGTTTTTTCTTTCTTGTAGTCTCAGACTGCTGGGGGAGGCACTTGCTTCTCTGACTATACTATGGATGTTTTAAGAACAGGTAAGTTTGTTTTTATGAAATTCCAAAGAGTTTTCTTTTTTTATCCAAGTGCTGTTTAGGAGTTTCATGTTCAATGAATGAATCAGTCAAACCTTATAGACCCTTTCACATAGCAGAATGTTAAGTCAATATAGATGGCACATAACAGTAGAATTCAAGTAATAAAGTACATTGCAAAATTATCCAATTTGGGAGTAAAGGACATGGAAACAAACTCAAGACAGAGCATTGAAAACCAGATTAAAAAAGCAGTAGAGCAAACTGTCAAGTGACGAGAAACAGAGGAGTGGAATTATATGGTGGGCCTGTAGGTCACATATGCTTTTTCCAAATTTCTTAGTCAAACAAAACAGAATGAGGTTGTGTTTATGTTAGTAAGTATTGATTTGTGTTGTAGAGCATCACTTATTTCATTAATACATAGGGTCACTTCTATTTATTTTGAAGTTGTTTTTTGATAAATAAAGCATAAGCCTGCTAACCTCATAAATATTCTAATTAATAAAAGAGATAATTGCACATAATAGAGATATGAGGACCCAGCCCTGGAGCCATGCTGAGGGATTGGTGTTTGCTAGTAAGAGCCTGGGGGCCAGGTGACCCACATCTCTCAGTTTGGCTCAGCCTCAAAGTTCTACATTGAGCTGCAGCACCCACAAGACAAAGGGTGAGGGTTAGGTACAGTGCAAGTTATGAGACCAGCAACTGCAGGATTGACCTAACTATATAAGAACTTGGAATTAGAAATCTTTTCTGGTTTGAAGTGGTAAAATGCTCTGTTTTTATTTTAGGGTCATTAAGCCCAAATCATTCTGTTTGCAAGGAAAATGAACTTTGTAGCAGCCACAGCATTCCAGAGGGTAGTGTCCTGTTTGAAAGAGAACTAACAAATACTCTTTCAGAAGATGAACTGACAGGTATTTATTTATTTATTTATTTAAAAGCTTAGCGCTTACTCTTTTCTTTTTCAGTGCTTTTAAACTGAGAAGTGAGGCTAAAGCAAAATTACTTTGGCAAATATTAATTTGTCTTCATTGTAATTCACCAAACATTTCCGATAACTCAGTCACTGTACCCCATATTATTTAGTCCCTTGGAGTAATTATGGTAAGAGTGCTTATTAATATTATATTAACTATTATCACTTGGTGATAATTGACCCTCAGCTCTGTGGCAAGCCACTTTACCATTTAGAGCTATCTTTTAGTGATTTAAAGATATTTTTAAATATTATAACATATCTTGTCCAGATTTTGTAGGCCCTGCCCCTGTCTTCAGACAGTTTCTTTACTCTGCATTTGCAGTGTTAAGCAGAAACCCCTTTAATACTTTAATTATTGGTTAATAATTATTCTAAACGACTGAGAAAAGCTATTCTTATTATTTGCAACACGTAAAACTGGAATACTTTGTAAAGTTGGCCAAAGCATTGTATTCAGAAATGCCCTATGGTTAGAGCAAACACACATTTAATAGCAACAGGATAAATGTCTCGTGCTGATCCCAACTGAAGTCTTACCTTTGTCAGTGAGAGAATGACCAACACTACATACTATCCAGAGAGTAAGATGTAATTAAACAGAGGAATTAAAAATATTATACATTTTATTGTAATAAGAAGAAATAAAACTTCAGTCTGACTAAGCTGTGGACTTACTTACCTGGGTTTTGTGAACTAACTTGGCAGCATCAGGAGCAAAGAAGCAATTCTGGACATAAGAGTCTCAAAATCCAAAAAGTCTTCTATTAGAATATACAGTACTGCATACATTTGTGGGATAATTTTATATACAGTATATATACAGTGTGGTATATACATGGGTGTACAGAATAAAATTATATTTATTATTAATTGATCATTTATATTTTTATATCATTTAACACATGATATGTAACCCAGCAATTGAAATTAGGTGGGAAATGGGGACCAGGGAGAGTTTTTACAATTCCTAGCAAACTGTTATTTATCTTGCATATGTTGTAATTCAGTGAAATTAACCACAGAGAAAAGAAAAGAATCCAAAATGAAGAGGAACAAAAAGCTTGAACCTGAATTTGATTTTTTTTTTTGATGAGCATAAACATATAAATCAATAGATCATTCTATTGAAAGAGTACATTTTTGTCTTATTGATTTGTATAAATATTTTCAGATAATAAAATGAACAGAAAACAAAGCAATAATTATGGATCCCAGTCTAGTGTAAATACCATTGAACAGAAGACTATGTTGACACATTTCAGGATATGATTGTTAAACATGTTGCAGGTAAGTGGACATTTATGTGTTTTGTAATACTATAATTACAGTGAAGTTTATCTAATAAATTGTTAAGTCATGTAGTAAAAAATAAGGTCACATGTAGTCCAAAATCTATATTTCCATAGACATATCCTGATAACTATCTTAAATATGGAAACTTTTAAAATGTTATCAGTTAATAGTCTTCAGTTGCCAAGGCAGTTAAACTAATAACTTGATTTATTAATTTAGCAGGCACTTTTACATGGGGGATTGCTTAAATAAAGCTTAAGATATATAGTACCAGCACAGTCACTCATGACAAAAAATGCTGGACAACACTTTTAGTGTGCTTATGGCGAAAAAAAACAGAAGACAAAACCTCTGTGACTTTTAAATAAAGAGAATAGTTGGGCACAAATTTGCAGGAGCTCCATTAATGAAAACGGATTAACTTGCTGAAGCTTTCATGAAAGAGTAGTGTCTGTGAAGATGTTGATGCGACACATGGCAAGAAGAACATTATCAGCAAAAAACAACTTTGGTCTGAAGTGTATGCTTTTGTATCGTGGTGCACATGCTATATTTTAAAGTGCAAGAATAAACACACACTTGACAGCTAATTTATTCCTGAAGTATTATCAAGCAGTTTATTCAAGAGTAGTCTTTTAAAAACTAAACAGTGCAGTAAACTGTATTTAGATTGTACTACAAACTACTCATTATACCTGGAAATACATATTTATGCATAAAATGTGTGAAAAATAAGGCACAAGTATAAAACTGATTGATGCAATGCAAACGCAATGATGCAATAAATGTCACTATGATCTTAACAAATAGGCAAATGTACATATGGTGGACACCAAAAAATATTCTGGTTTTACTCAAAAATTTACATATTATAGTCATTTCATTGTGGCTGGTATTGTATATGTTTAATCTGTTCAAACTCACGGTCAATTCTAATTGCTACTGAATGACCAGCTTCACCCATTGGTGCAGCATTTCTTTAAAGCAGTGAAAGGCAACCTTTTTCGAGATGCGGCGCACTATGTCCAAAAGTTTTCTTTCGCAGCGCACCTGAGGGACTGCCCATAAATAAAGTCGTGACGACACAATCTGGACAATCGGCAATTAAAAACAGTTAATTTTACAAGTTTGAAAGACATTTTATTAGTGATGGGACGCTCGATACTCAGGTTTCGACACTGTGTCGAGCTTTCGAAGCGCTGGAGATCGAAGCACCGCTTCGAGGCTTGCTTCAAATGCGCCCGTCACGTGATTTTGAGCACGCTAGCGTAATGACGTCATTATATCCGCGCAGTCAGCAGTCGATTTGGTCAGTCACTAGTCTGCTGAAGTGCTTTGGCTCAAAGCGTAAAAGCGGTTGTCTGTGCTATATTGATAAAATACGCTAACCGAGTTCAAATCCTAGTTGGGGCTCGCATATGTTGAAATAAGGATTTTGTATAAAACAGTTAAGTAGTACTTGTTTGAAAGTTAACAAATATATTTTGGAGACATTATGAACGATTTACATGGGGCACCTTTTTCCTCGGTGTGGAATTGTGTCCACCAAGAATCTGTAACAAATCGATGAGCATATTTTGCGTAAGGTAGCACGTATTGTAACAATCCAGAATCTATTCTACCCCATGTCGATCATATCACAGAGGCTAAGAAATGCTTCACTAAAGCCGACGTGGTCATTACACCAGTATATGCGCAAGACATTCCTCATTAAACGTTTTTACTATTCAGTGATTCCCAGATCTGTTGCTGATTTGTATTATTGATTTCCAAAAGCAATGTGAGTAAAAGCGTGTTCTGCATAACTAATCACAACTGTCTTTAAAACAGAATCAGCGCCATCAACAGTGTCTTCTGC
Source organism: Polypterus senegalus (assembly GCF_016835505.1). Classification (NCBI taxonomy): domain Eukaryota; kingdom Metazoa; phylum Chordata; class Cladistia; order Polypteriformes; family Polypteridae; genus Polypterus; species Polypterus senegalus. Next base: position 151,550,433 of record NC_053164.1, on the reverse strand, counting down.
AATTTTAGGAAAGCCTCAGGATTTCTGCGTTAATGAGACAAAAAAGTTGTAAAGAAACTTTGCAAATTCATCCAAAGGTGAACGTAAAGATCACTCAAGTACTGAGAAGAAGGAGCAGCTGGATAAGCACATCTGGAGCCAAACTTTCAAAAAAGCACCTGACTTTGTCATGAACATTCCTTTAGTTGTGAATTCATCTTATCAAAGGCTGCGCTGGGGGGTAAATAAGTAATCTTCCGAAGTGCAGCACAACAGAGTAAATAATTGATGTAAATAGAAATACTGAAAGACTAAGTTTTTGCCGTTTCTGTATTCTTAAACCATCTTCCAGTTACACAATCCCCCGCAGTCTCTGTCACATTCAATGTTCTCTGCTCCTTAACCTGTCTTGTTACCCAAAGCATCAACACTCAGTTTCATTCAAGGCTTTACCGTCCTTCCTTTCATAGACATAAAATAAAACACATTTCCTCTACATGTCCAATAATAATAGTAAACTTGCAGGAACGAGAAAAGCACAAGATGGGAATATTTATGACAAGAGCCTGGACATCAGGATGAGAATGTGCCTTGTCACCCATTACGTGAGCTCGTCTGCCATCCCTCGGTTACACTGGCACACGTTACACTCTGGAGCAAATGCAATGGAGAATATCAATCAATCAATCAACATTTATTTATATAGCACATATTCATACAAAAAAATGTAGCTCAAAGTGCTTTACAAAATGAATAGAAAAATAGAAGACACAATAAAAATAAACATAAGTCAACATTAATTAACATAGAATAAGTAAGGTCCGATGGCCAGGGTGGACAGAAAAAAAAAAAAAACTCCAAAGGCTGGAGAAAAAAATAAAATCTGTAGGGGTTCCAGACCACGAGACCGCCCAGTCCCCTCTGGGCAATCTACCTAACATAAGTCAAACAGTCCTCTTTGTATTTAGGGTTTTCATGGAAGGACCTGATGATGATGGTCACGTAGACTTCTGGCTTTCAGTCCATCAATGTTGGTGCATCATGATGCTTTGAGTAGGTGGTGGTGGCGCAGGCCACCGGAAAAAGAAACAGAAGAGAGAGTAGGGGTCAGTATGGATTTTAGAGCCACTGTGAATAGTTATTATGAAGAATTGAACATACAGAGTATCAGGATTAAGTTAAAGTGAAGTTATAAAAAGGCCATGTTAAAGTAATAACATGTAATAAAGTAATACCGACAATGTACACCTTCAGAAGTGGAATAAATCGACTGTATACGTAGAACATTTCAGATAAACGATGAATTTTGTTAATCATAAACAATGCAACATAACTATTATATGTGTTGTTACTTTTTATTTATACTCACCAAACGTTACAGATCTACATGGGAAATGAACACAGGTAATATGTTTATAATCATTCTCACTAAAAGACACTGTCAAAATATACTAATGAGAAAATTGAGACACATTGGCCTTTAGGAAATATAAAAAAGTGTGTGCGCTGTCACTTAGGACAGAATGCATTGTTAACGTGACGCACTCTCTACTGACACGATGTCACGAAAAAAAGAAACAGCGCAGTCCATGCAAACTCAAATCCTCCTTGATGTTTGATCTTATGATTAATTGTCAATATCAAATCAATAAAGTCATTTTAAGAAGATAACAAGTCTGCTATAGTCAGTTTAATCAACGCTACTTTTAAAAAGTTTCCTTATACAGAATATAAAACAGAATCTCAATGATACGGGACTCGCGAGTAGTAACGAATAATATGTGACACTGAGAAATTATAATTCCTAATAACGGGAACAAGTAAAACTACGACTTCCTAAAACGGACACTGTAAATGTAGGCATTTCAATAAATAATTTAGGAGACTTGTGTGTGCATTTCAATATCGATTTAAGAACTACGTAGGCCACCTGTTGTACTATAAACGGTAGCTCAAGCAGCACTTAACAGTAAATAGTCTAACAGGACAATGACTGACTGAAACGAAGATGCTGCGCCGCAACAATTAAGGTTCACACTGTCGTTCTGCATGTTTAGAAGGCGCTGGTTGGCTGAAACTGTTTATAGCGAATTGTCCCAAGTTGGAAGTGCCATATAGCGATCAGACACGAAAAGACACATTTAGGCATAATGGACAGTAGTTTATTTTTCTACAATACAAATTCAGTACGACACCTGGGTCTCCAAACACACAAATATGAAGCTTATTACATTTTACAGTGAAACTCTTTACATACACAATATAATTAGGGACGTGTGCCACCTGCCCGACTACGGTGGCCCAACCTTCCCTCGATAGCTCGATTCGCTCGCTATCCGTCCAAGCTTGTTAAATGGAGGAATAGAAAAAAAACTTTCACAAGAGGAGGATCAGCGACACGAACCTGAGCAACAACACCACTGAGCCACCTAATCCGGATAATTAACGAGCTCTGCACAACTGAACTACTACTACTGTTCTTACTGCGGCGGATGAAATATGTTGTTTGACATATGCACGTTAAAATGGTTTAATTGATACGAGAGTATCATTGTTGTATTCTCCTAATGAAGACGAAAAAATTATATGTATAGATGTATACTATATGACGACGGTTTGAACAAAATTAAGTGTTCCATAAAAGGTTGAACGATTTACCTAATCTTTTCATATATATATAAAGTTAATATATGACAATATATCTTTGACACTATGTATCAGACAAAGGAAATCACAGCAATCCACAAGAACAATAATTAATTCTCAGCAACTACCTGAATTGTAGCTTAACCATATCAACTGAAATGTGTAATGTCAATACGAATTACAAAATATAACTAGAGAGTTAAGTGTCAGATAGACTCTCAAAATTAAGAGGTCAATGCCTTTCAGTGTGCTGAGGCTTTACAAAGATTCAGTAACCAGTGACCATGTCTGCTCGAAGCCCTATCATGATCCAATCTCGGTACTACGCATGTCTGAGGCTTCTGTAGCCGCGTCATCATCTCAGTAGTACGCATGTCTGAGGCCTCGGTGCCCGTTCAAAGCCTGTCATGACGCAATCTCATTTGTACGCATGTCTGAGGCTTCAGTAGCCGCGTCATCATCTCAGTAGTACGCATGTCTGAGGCTTCGGTGCCCTGTTCAAAGCCTGTCATGACGCAATCTCATTTGTACGCATGTCTGAGGCTTCAGTAGCCTCGTCATCATCTCAGTAGTACGCATGTCTGAGGCTTCGTAGCTCCGTCATCATCTCACTAGTACGCATGTCTGAGGCTTCAGAGACTCGTTCAAAGCCCGTATGACGCAATCTCAGTACTTTGCGCAAAGCTTCCACTCATTATTTATTCAACGAGCTCCCGTTTGAAGTACATATGGCATCAACAGAGTTAAAAAACTCAACAGAATTCCCATTGAAATGAAAGTTTGTAGATGATCAATACATGTTAAATGATCGTGCCCGATAATACGTTGTGGCAAAAAATACAATTATAAATTATACATCATACAAACGCCGACTTGTTGAATGCATAATGCTGCAAAGAAGAGCTTTAGCAATACGGGTGACGACACATCTCTCACTATAATACTCTCCTAAATATCCATTCTTCGCCTCATGCAACGTTTTCATGCAACACTGAAGGTATGTCATATAGTATACATCTATATATAATTGTTTTCGTCTTCAGTACATACATACATGTATACATTAAAAAACATACATTATATACCACCCTCCTGAAAATAGTAGTAGTGCGCGGTAGCGTTACGCTTCATACTAAAGCATACGTGGGTTCGGGTCCCACGTCCACCCTCTGTAAATTATGACCCAAAAGAGTCTGATTTTCTTTTATTTTTTTTTATTAAACAGCAAATTTCAGCGTGGACCGGAAGCGAGCAAGGCGAGAACACTAGTAAAGATATATCAAATGGAAATGTGAATCTTGTTTTATGTCTATAACAAAAAAAATATTTGAGTAACGATTTCAACTGTTTTTGTAGTTGTTGATGGCGGGTTTAAATTTTAAATATTAAATTAATAAGGTGGAATGTGTTCTTGCTTTGAGTGTTAATGTGTTAGTAACTGGGATTGCGCCTCTATTACTGGAAGATTGCTTAGGAATGATACAGACTGGACAACTATGTGTTTTAGGAAATGTTTTATTATTGCACTGTGCTGTGACAAAAACTTTTACTGATCACCTGTCCGGACCTTGAAGATGTGTTCACGAGGGAGGGATGCTGTTGTTAAAAGCAAATGTTTTTCAACAGCAGGTCCAGATGTGTTTATCCGCTGCTTTTGTTGCCTCAGCACTCAATCTTTAATGCCGACCTTGATATGTGCACTGCTCACATTGGAGTGTCCCGTGTGTGTCGGTGTGCCGGTGACTGATCTGCGCCGTGTCTCTCAGCCTCTCTGATGTGCTCCGGATTGACGCCTTTGAATGTTTGGTGCAGCAGAGCAAATTCAACCTGATCTACCACAGTGGCTTTGTTATCACCTTATTCCAGCGTTTCTCAACCTTTAAGTATTTGCGACCCGAGTTTTCATAGCAGTTTTAATCGCGCCCCCAACATTTTTGAAATGTAGATGCATATTTGATTATACCTACTTAAGTTTTATCGACATTTATCTAACTCTATACAGTATTTATTGTTCTATTATCAGAATGTAGTTTAAGTTAATTTGTTTTGGTTCCAACAGATGTTTTCTTTTTTTCACATCTTCGCGCCCCCCTTTTTGTTACTTCGCGCCCCACAGGTTGAGAACCACTGCCTTATTCAATGGAGGGGTTCATGGACGTCAAATGGCAATGAATAGAAATGGATTAATATAAATACGTGAGCTGCCATCCGCAATTAGACATCACATTTTGATGATTCCCGAACAGATCTCTTATGTGATCCTTCCACAGTATCTCTCAAAATTATTTAGTTCAAATTGGTTATAAAGATTTCAATTCTGATCCTTTTTTATTATTGTTAATTTTGATGAGTCTTTAAGTGGGATCGAACTCGGGCTAGCACTACGTTCAGAATTTGAAAAGCAACCATCTTAGTTAATTGTGCCATTGACGGCGTCATTTCGTTGTAGCTAATTCGTTATTTTCGTGCTCCACAAAATATTGTAAAGTACTAATAAATGAAATATTTCAATACTTGATCGAATAATAACAACTGATTTAAGGATTTCACCTTTTCTTTCTCAAATGTGCTTACCTATATCATGGCAAAGTACAGGGATAAACCATTATTTTCCGTCTACTCCATTTTAATTAAGTCAAACCAAGGAAAACATTTAAGGCTATTAAATGTGATCTCAAGAAAAGATGAGGGTTAATTCTAATACTAATAACAGGAGCGATTATAATGATACAGTGCAAAGGTAAATACTAATTGAAAGAGCCGGGAATCCATGCGTGAGGCGTCTTATTTTAACTCTTGCTAGCGTATAGTGCATTCTGCTTGTCGGCGTTAGTTATTTATATATTGATATTTTTAGACATCAGACACTAGAAGTTGCTGACGAACCCTTCTCTTCGTTGTCAGTCTGTAGCAGCGAAAAAATAAAAGCAATAAGAGTTATAACAGACGTCATTGAAGTGGATCATGAGTTTGTGTAATGTTAATGAAAATGGCCAGGAGGGGTCACTAAAGAGGTGAGTGTCAAATGCTTCGAAGCTTCGATACGATTTCCGACACAATTGCTTCAAACGTTTTGATGCTTCATGAGGCTTCACTCCGCCCATCACTACATTTTATTAATAAAGGAATCAAAGGATAAATCTTAAATTTAATTAATGTGAACGTTGAGATTGTTTTTCAGCACATATGAGATTGATGCGAGGATCAATTTTCAAAAGACAGACGCGCATTTCCTTGTCGATCATTTGAAGTCTCTCGCGTTTCTTAGACTTAATTTCCGTAAGTGTTCTGTTATCTGTTTTTCCAACATAAAATATATATTTTTTAAACATTATCTTTTCAATCAACCAAAAATTCAAAAACACTAGCAATTTTTAAATATTTTACAAAAGTATTCGCGGCGCCCCTACAAAATTCCACGGCGCAGCGGTTGCTCGACAACGCTTTAAAGTATGGAAGAGTATCTTCCTTGATGTAAATGGCCCATACAAAGTCTCTGGAGTGCTGGTACTCATCTCATGGTTTCACTGAACGTAAAAATGCAGTAAACCTTATGTCATTGCTTCCTCAGTGAAAAGATCTGAAGTCAATTAAGCTTTTATTTTTGGCTTTAACTATGTTCACCACATCAGCTGAATGGTGGTTATTTGAGAGAATGATGTCAAAACTCTCAATACTGGTTGAATTCTGTGATCTATCTATTATTTCTCTATCTATTTATTATCTGTTAATAGATCTATTATGTGGCTGAATTTTGATGTTTTCTTGTTTTTGATTGCTAACTGAAAATGGCCATACTGTATATATGGATACATAATGTGTATGTGTGTACTGTGTGTGCGTACACACACACACACATACAGTATACTATTTTATGTATGTGTGTATAGTAGTAGTAAAAGTCATTGTTGTATATGGGTTTATAGTCTCCTATCAGTGGCATTTTTCCTGAGCATTTTAACTAATATTTTAATTTAAGGAGTGCCTTTGTTGCACTTTGACGATGTGACTATAGACAGTGACTTGGATTCAGTGAGGACAGAAAAAGTCCAGAAGCAGTTTCAGAAAGCTCTTACCACCAGAAATGGTAAAATATTTTCAATCTCTTGAATCTTGTTTTTATTTTTTCTTTGAATTTCTATTTTTCTATTGTTTTCTCTTTGATTTTGAAGTAAAAGAATGTATCTGTTATGCTATATTTGTTTGATTGAGTAGTATGCCTTTTTATTGTTCTGCTTTTTGAAAATAAAATAAAATGTATCATATATTTCTATACTGTATGTAAGATTATTATAAAAGGTTTTAATTATAATGTTAATTAATAAAACATTCTCATTATTTGGTGATATTATTGTACTTTCCCTATTGGTCCAAGATGCAGCCTTATCAGTCCCCTTCAGACTAGGATGGAATGTCCAAAGAAGCAATGTATTTTTTTCTCTAGGGTGTATTTTTAAAGTAAAAGTCGCAAAAGCAAACATAATTTATACACTTCTAATCCATGGTAAAGACTGTCAAGCTAACAGATTGTTTTGACTAGCCAGATTCAGAAGTTCACTCTATAACCCATGCCATTTCACATTTATCAGACCAAGATGGCCATATCAAAGATATACTGAGTAGGAAAAGTGATATTAAAGAGCTTTTAAACATTTAGACACATGCAAAAGGATTTGCTAAAATGATCAAACATAAAAATAGTTATTTATCTCTACTGTATAGAATTTAATTTGCTGTGACTGGTCAGCATTATTTAATTAGTCATGTGTACATGCTAATTGGTTATTAGAGAAACCTTTCCAATTGCAATAGCACCTCTGAAACCTTTTATTCTATTTTCTTGTGTTGAAAGGTACTGGCATTCTTAAAGTTCAGTTCTGGGTTCAAAACAGCCAAAATGAAACAGCCATTTCAGACTTTTTTTTGCAGAATAAATGCTATTGTATGTGACATAATGGCAAGAAATTGAAGATTGTATAACAGGTGTCTATTGGTGACTTCAGAGAAGAGGGTGAACTAGACCAGTATAGAAGAGATTGAGGAAGGCCAAGATGGACAACTGCATAAGAGGATAAGAACATTAGAACATGTTGTTTGAGAAACAAACACCATGGTGGTCTTCAGTTGACTTCTTCTTTAAGTACATAACAAATACAAAAAGACAATTCTGGAATGCTGGCCTTAGATGCAGAATTTCAAAGAAAAAAACATTTGTGAAAATGTCAGATAAAAAGAAAAGGTTAAAAGAACACAGATATCGGTCAGAAGATGACTGGAAAAGTGCATCATGCTCAACATCCTGGAGTCATTTTTTTCTCATTTGCCAACAACACTGATATTTGGTATGTATTTAGTGATAAAGAGAATGAGAGAGGGAAAGTCACTGACCAGTGGAGGTGTGCTGAGGGAGTTTGGGTCCCTAAAGAGGAGAATTCCAGGAACATCGACCAGTTCCGAAAGATCTACCTACTGTGTGTAGAAGGAAAGGTGTTTTTCTGCATCGTATCCAAAAGACTGACAGAGTTCCACCTCAAGAATAACTACATCGACCCCTCTGTCCAGAAAGGTAGGGGATTCCTGGAGTCCCTGGCTGCCTGGAGCACATAGGTGTGGTAACTCGGCTGATCAGAGAGGCTCATGAGAACAGAGGCGACCTTGCTGTGTTGTGGTTGGACCTGGCCAATGCCTATGGGTCTATACCACACAAGCTGATTGAGCTTGCACTACATAGCCACCATGTTCCCAGGAAAATCAAGGATCTGATCCTGGATTACTATAACAACTTCAGGATAAGGGTCACTTCTGGGTCAGAAATATCAGACTGCCATTGGCTTGGCAAGGGAATAATAACAGGGTGCACCATCTCCGCTATTCTTTTTGCCCTTGCCATGAATATGGTGGTCAAAGCAGCCGAGGTAGAATGCAGAGGGCCCCTGAATAAGTCGGTGTACGACAGCCCCCAATAAGAGCCTATATGGATGATTTACTGTAACCATCACAACAATATCGGTCCCAGGGAGCAGGTGGATCCTACAAGGACTTGAGAGACTCATCACGTGGGCAAGGATGAGTTTTAAACCTTCCAAGTCAAGGTCCATGGTGCTAAAGAAGAGGAAGGTGACTGATAAGTACCGATTTGCTATTGCGGAAACAGTCATCCAATCCATCACAGGGCAGCCAGTCAAGAGTTTGGGGAAAGTCTTTGACTCAAGTCTGAAAGACACAGCTGCTATTCAAAAATCCACCCAGGTGCTTGGGACTTGGCTCACCAAGGTTGATAGGTCTGGCCTGCCTGGTAGGTTTAAAGCCTGGATCTATCAGCACTCAATCCTGCCCAGAGTCCTATGGCCTCTGCTGGTATATGCAGTCCCGTTTTCAACAGTTGAGTCCCTTGAAAAGAAGATCAGCAGCTTTCTTCGGTGGTGGCTGGGACTCCCACACAGCCTCACCAGCACAGCACTGTATGGAACAAGGAACATCCTGCAGCTACCATTTAGCGGCCTCACAGAAGAATTCATGGTAGCACGCACCAGAGAAGCCCTACAGTACAGGGACTCCAAGGATCGTAAGGTGTTAGCAGCTGGCATTGAAGTGAGGACAGGCAGGAAATGGAGGGTGGAGGTGGCAGAGTCACGCCTGAGACAGAAGGCTCTGGTGGGCACTGTGGCAACAAGTAGAGCAGGTCTGGGCTACTTCCCAAAGACCCAGGTCGGCAAGGCCCAGGGCAAGGAGAGAATCCATCAACTCCAGGAAGAGGTCCGAGCAGGGTTGGAGGAAGAGAGAGTGAGCAGGGCAGTAGGACTCCGGCATCAAGGTGTGTAGACAAGGTGGGAGAGTACTCTCTAGTGAAGGATCACCTGGTTTGACATCAGTCAGGGAGATTTCTTTTGTGTCCGGTTCCTGGTGCAGGCGGTCTACGATACCCTGCCAAGCCCAGCAAACCTCCACGTCTGGGGAAAGAGCGAAACACCATCCTATCCACCTTGTTCAGGAAGAGGCTCTCTAGAACATCTACTAAGCAGCTGGCCTAAGGCACTAGCAGACGGCCGCTACCGGTGTCGCCATGACAAGGTGCTCAAGGCAGTTGCTGAAAGCTTGGCTGCAGCCATCAAAACAAGCAAACTCCTCCATGGCCCAAAGAAGGCAGTTACCTTTGTTAAAGCAGGAGAGCAATCCCAGGCAAAGGCAGTAATAACAGACCTCTTCCACACAGCCTCTGACTGGCAGCTGCAAGCTGACTTATGAAACCAACTTAAGTTTCCCACAGCAAATTATAACAACACTCCAGCCAGACATGATCATTACATTTGAGGCCTCAAAACAGCTGATCATGCTGGAACTGACAGTGCCCTGGGAAGAGTGTATCAAGGAAGCTAGCGAGAGAAAACGTGCCAAGTACCAGGAGCTGGTGGAGGAGTGCAAGGACAGAGGCTGGAGGGTACTCTATGAGCCCAACGAAATTGGCTGCAGAGGATTTGCAGGATGCTCAATCTGCAGAGTCCTCAAACGGTTGGGCATCACAGGAGCTGCCAAGAAGAGGGCCATTAAATCCGCAAGTGAAGCTGCAGAGAAAGTCTCGAGGTGGCTTTGGATGAAGAGGGTTGATCCGTGGATCGCTACTGGGATACAAGTTGGGGATTGATCAACCCCAGCTGGGTCGCCTGAGTGAGGGTGTATGTTTGCGAGACCCGAAACGCCCAATGACCTCAGGATACATCACTGATGATGTGTCCAGGTGATGTTTCTTATATATTACATGCTAGTTTTTCTGTGGTTTTCACAGAACACCTAGGTTGGGCCCAAACGATGGTTCAAGCCCAGGGCCCCCACCCTTGTTAGTCCTCCGCTGACTGCCTTACAGCTCAGGTCACTATTCGGCCACAATAATTGGTCTACTATAGTTGGCAGTTGCTTCCCTAGCCCAAAGGACACTTAAAGCACCATTATTATCCACTCAAAACTAGTTCAGTTTCACTGGGTTCGACAAAGTATCTAGAACATTTCCACAGCTTTGCTGAAGTCAAGGTGAAGCAACTTCAGTGGTGTTCACTCATCACAAATTGGTTATCGTTGGTTGAGAAGCATGCACTGGTAAAGCACATTGCTGCACCCACCACATGACAAAACAACTTAGGATCCTGGTTGGCAACCCCCCAGGCAAACTCGTGGTCCAGTCCCACCCTCTTGAAATGACCCTCTATCTGCCGCAGCCAGGTGTTAAGTGGGCGTCACCTTGTCCTGGTCAAGCCACTCGGGTCCTCAACAATAAGGATCATGTGAGCTAGGTCACCTGCGGGGAACTTCACTACTTGGCACTAGTGCCGTAATTTACACTTCCTGACAATGCAGGTAATGTGCCTCATTCAGGACTCCATAAGCAACCGCTCATTCGACACAAAGTCAAACCACCGGTACCCAAGGATTCTCTGAAGACACACAGTACCAAAGGAGGCCAGTCTTCATCTCAGACAACTGGATAGCGTCCATGTCTTGCAACCATTTAGCAAGACAGGAAACACCAGGACTCTAAAGACTTCGACCTCCGCACACCCCTTTCTAGTGACCTCATGAACCCCCATGCTCTCCCAAGCCGTCTACTGACTTCATAGGAAGAGTCTCAAGAGATATGAATGTCACTGCCGAGATAAGTAAACCTCTCAACAAGGTTGACACTCTCTCTGCAGACAGACACACTGCTGATGGCTGTGCCTAAGAGTTCATTAAAGCCCTGAATCTTAGTTTTTCTCCAGGACACTCACAAGCTCAGACACTAAGACTTCTCTCTCAAAAGAGCCCCGATCAGAGCCTCCATTGGCTCTGCAAAGATCACAGCATCCTTAGCAAAGTCAAGATCAGTAAATCTTTCTTTGCCAACAGATGCCAACACCCAGTCCATGCAAGCATGGAAAAGAGTAGGAACAAGAACACACCCCTGATGAACCCCAAAGTCAACTGGGAAAAATGCAGAGGTTCTGCCTCCAGTCTGCACGGCATTCACAGTACCAGTCTTCAGGCTGGCCATGATATCCAGCAACCTTGAGGGGATCCCATGAAGTCTCAGGATGTCCCACAGGACAGATTGATCAGCTGAGTCAAACACTTTATGAAAATCAACAAAGAAACTCTACCAATATTCGTGTTTGCGCAAATACCCTCAGTGCCAGAATATGGTTTATGGTAGACTTCTTAGGCGTAAAACCAGACTGCATCGGTTGCCGGTAGGTGAGCAAGTGATCACAGATCTTATTGAGAACAGTCCTCGCAAGGACCTTACCTGGTACCTGTAGTTGCTGCAGTCCAGGTGATCACCCTTCCCTTTCCAGATAGGAACGACAAGTCCCATTTTCTAGTCAGGTGTGACCCACTGAGCTGGCAGCATTGAGCAGCTATTTAAAGCTGATCCTCCAGGCTAGGTATGTTGGACATCTCTGGGTCCACGGTTCTTGAGACTGATCCTCCAATTAGTGGTAAAACACCCAGTATCACTGAGATTGCACAGGTGGTTAACTAGCTGAAGATAGGGAAAGCTGCAGGGATCTGTGGTATCTGGGGTGAACTTTTCCAGTCTGGTGGTAAGGCTGTCCTCCTGAAACTGCAAGCAATCTTTGCTTCCATTTGGGAGACTGGTGTCATCCCAACCAACTAATGTGTTATGAAAATAAAGTATTACAAGTTTGGTGATATTCATGCCTTCCATTACTTTGATTTAAAGCTTATATTTGCATGAATGCAGTATAATTATCTTTTTTACTTATTATATAAGTTTTGCTCATGTTTATATTGAACAGTGTTTTATTTATATTCATGGTATAAAATTGACAAAAATGTTTCGTCATTTAAAGGTGCAGTAAATTGCAGTGGCAGTTTGACCAGTCAATGGGCTCAAAGTCCTATGAGGGAAACGTCAAGGTAAGCATACTTATGTCTAAAATAGATTGCTTTTTGAAATCTTGCTCAGTTTTATGATGTATTTTGCTCTGTAGAGGTTGTGTTATTAAGCTTTTTTATATGTACTGTATAGTGTAACAGATTGCCTTGGATAGGTAGACATTGTCAGGGGCAGAAAGACGCACAGACTGGTCAATAATAGATACCGGACATGTTCTTCACACTGGTAACTAGAGAAACTGTCAAAGTGCCCTCCACCAAGGGGTAGTATAAGACATTTTGAAAAGGAAGTTACTACAAGAAAGAGGCAATGAGGAATTAGCAGTAGGCCAGGGGAATCACCCAACCCAAATGGTGACAGCAGTCATTCCATCTGGGAGTATATATGTTTTCCAACTGCATATTATGGAAGGAAGATAGTATAGGAATTGCATGATATTTAGTTATGAAATGGGTCCCAAGGATGCTTGAATATTTAGGGCTGCCAGAGGGAGCTCTGGGAGACCAGCTTCAGAGCAAGCTGAGGGTATTCCTAAACCTGGGCAACTTTAGAGATGATAGTATCTGTTTAACTTTTCAGCTCTGCAGTAATTGGTGCTCAGTTTAATTCAGTCTAGTTTGCTTACACTATAGCTCTTGTCCGTTTATGACAAATCCTCATCAGTTTTTGATATCATTGTTTGAAGAGCGAGGAAAGAATAGTTAGCAAAACTTTCACTCTTTCCAGTAAATCTGTATGATATTTGTGGTACATTCAGGGTAGTGTGATTTTTAAAACACTTGTATGTCACATTGCACTTGCCTGTTTCTCAAATTCGAGCTCAGATTTTTTTGCTACATCTACGCAGTATACTTGTGTAAAACCTTACATTTCGCTCAAAGACTAGTGTCAGTTGTACAAAACTAACAACAGACATTAAAAACAATACCAAGAATTAAAAGCAACATCAAATGATAGCTATAAGACAAACTGATGAAGACTGCATTCACAGTCTTGGCTTACCTTCAATTCTGAGTGTTCTCCTTACAACAAATTAAACAGTTATAGTGGACAGGCAATGAGCCTTGCACCAGTTTTCTATATTTGATCACAGACAGTTGCATATCATAAGGATCTCTCTTGATATAATACTGTACATTATAACTAGTAAAAAAAGATGTTGCCTTTCAGTCATAATACTACAGTTAAGTCCCCTTGTCAATCATTTTAGGTATGATTGTTCAGAAAAGACAATGACAGATGATGAAGGTGATGATATGTCTGTGAAAAACAGCTGCACATTGAGGATTCATAGCCCAACAAGGTGGAGCAAGAGCCAAATGCAAACTAATCAGCTGTGCCAAAATGAAGATTTACAAAATGTTACTCAGGCAAAGCAAGTAAGTGCTTAACAAAAATTGCAGAACTGTGGGATACAACTTGTTGTCTAGATTAGAAGTTATTTTTGCTGTGTACTTTTATGTACATTAATGTATATAGCATATTCTCATACAAAAATGATAACTCAAGGTGCCTTACAAGGTTTAAAATAGAAATAATTATAATTTGCAAAGAAAATAAATAAACAAAGGTTAAATAAACAGTACAAACAAACACATTATTATAAATGAAAATGAAATACATGGGATTGTGCTTAACTTAGATTGCTGTTAACTGTGCTCAGTTTTTATGTCTCTCATAGTTATAACTGTAAAAGTCAGAGTTAAATACAGTGGTCAAATGGGCAAGGAGAAGAGGAAAACAAAAACTCCAGCTGACAAGATGCCAGAAAAGATAAATCTGTAGGAGTTGTGGTCCCAAGGGGCTGCATCTTCCAAACTTCCAGCACAACAGGCTCGGACACAAGTTCTAGTGAAGTCATGAGATTTATTATGTGAAACTCTTATAAGTAATAGCTTCACACACCACAACCACAACTCTGCTTCTCAGTCTCCTTCTTCTCCGCTCCTCTCGGAAGCTTTGTCCTCCTCCTCCTGACTCTGCCTCTCTGAGTTGAGGCAGGCTAATCCTTTTATCCAAAATTCTGAAGTACTTCCTGAAACCTGAGACTGTGGTTTCGGAGTACTTCCAGGTGAGGCTGGACCCCACCAAAGCAGGGCTTGCTTGTCCCCTCAGTGCCCCCTGGCAGCACCAATGGAACCCAATAGGGCTGAACTCCAGTTCCCAACGTGCCCTGTGGGAATCCATGGTGGTACCATAACCCAGGAGGGCTGCCACCTAGCATGGCAAGACAATGGCCTGCACAAATTGTCTTACCCTGATACTTCAATGCCATGGGCATCCTGGCCAGGTTAGTATCTTATTACTGCTCTGGCTGGGATGCCAGTTCTCACCTGGCACCCCTCACAGGTTTCAAAGGCCAAATGACCACAAAACCCTACTGGGTCCTATACATTACATACATGTGGTAAAGGTTTTTTTTAATTATTGTTATAAAGCACAATCCCAGAAGATCAGATACTGCAAGTTTCATTAGTAATTGGAGCATCCTCATCCCTTCCAGCATCAGAGGTGACTGCATAGTACTTTAATTGAGTGGCAGTGGCCTTATCAGCACATGCAATATTACGTTATTTTCAGAAAACCCTTAGATGGAAAAAAATTATAAAAATATGTCCAAAAGTGATGCTTAAGGTTAATTTGTCAGGATGTGGGAACTAAAATGGGAAACTGCACAGCAAGAGGAAATGTTTGCATAAGCTAGTGAAATGTGGCTAGTGGAGAGTTACATTTAAAAAATTTTCCACTGGTTTATTAACTAATTATTGGACAGCACCTGGGTCAGTTCTTAGCATCGCTGCCCCGACATGTTCTCCTAATTGGTAACTCACAGCGATTGAGAGTTAGTTTGCCTTGCAGTAGACTACTCATGTGTCTAGGGATAATTCTCATCTTACACACGATATTATTAGGATCCACATACTGTAGCTTTTCATTACACTGAACATAAAAAACAGAAAAACTATAAACAATACAGAAATGCAATATTTTGTGCACGGTATCTCACCATTTTAGTGTTTCAAAGCTAACTGGAAAGGTATTCCACTTTATAGTATTACTCTGTTACCTTAGCATAGACACGGGAACTGTCTTGTCTGAAACTCTTCCTCCACCATATTTGTTCTATTTATTCTTAGTTCTAGCCATACTTTCAAGTCAAAGTCACAGTTCTGGGTGATGACCAGTAATTCTTTTTTTTTTGCAAAATGTAAACAAATATTATTTTAATATTGGACATTTAACCATAATTTTGAGTTAACCCAGCTGTAATCATTTATTTATTTACTTTTAGCTCTAAATCTGAGTGCTATTGTTAGATTAACAGTACTTTAATTGTGAGTCTTTTATGTTGCAGTGATGATATCAGTTTTGCTAACAAGAATGTTGCTTGACTCTGTGCTAAAGAATACTTTTTTATTAGATCAGCCAATTATTTCACTTCAGTGATTCCATGTGAATGACAAGCTTTAGCAGGTGCTGAAGGCAAATCTGATCTGATTCTCCTTTCATGCACAAAATTATTTTTTTGAAGTGTAATTTTAATTTACCCATACTTACAAAATAAACTGCTCAAAAAAATTAAAGGAACACTTTGAAAACACATCAGATCTCAATGGGAAAAAGAAATCCTCCTGGATATCTATACTGATATAGACTGGGTAATGTGTTAGGAACGAAAGGATGCCACATCGTTTGATGGAAATGAAAATGATCAACCTACAGAGCCCTGAATTCAAAGACGCCCCAAAAATCAGAGTGAAAAAATTATGTGGCAGGCTAGTCCATTTTGCCAAAATTTAATTGCAGCAACTCAAAATTATACGCAGCACTTTGTATGGCCCCTGTGTTCTTGTATACATGCCTGGCAACATTGGTGCATGCTTCTAATGAGATGACAGATGGTGTTGTGGGGGATCTCCTCCCAGATCTGGACCAGGGCATCACTGAGCTCCTGGACAGTCTGAGGTGCAACCTGGTGGCATTTGATGGGCCAAAACATAATGTCCCAGAGGTGTTCTATTGGATTTAGGTCAGGAAAGTGTGGTGGCCAGTCAATGGTATCAATTCCTTCATCCTCCAGGAACTGCTTGCATACTCTCACCACATGAGGCCAGGAATTGTCGTGCACCAGGAGCCACTGTACCAGCATAGGGTCTGACAATGGGTCCAAGGATTTCATCCTGATACCTAATGGCAGCCAAGGTGCCTTTGTCAAGCCTGTAGCGGTCTGTGTGACCCTCCATGGATATGCCTCCCCAGACAATCATTAACCCACCACCAAACTGCTCATGCTGAATGATGTTACAGGCAGCATAATGTTCTCCATGGCTTCTCCAGATCCTTTCACTTCTGTCACGTGCTCAGGGTGAACCTGCTCTCATCTGTAAAAAGCACAGGGCACCAGTGGTGCATCTGCCAATTCTGGTATTCTATGGCGAATGCCAATCGAGCTGCATGCTGCTGGGCAGTGAGCTCAGGGCACATTAGGGGACATGGGGCCCTTGGGTCACCCTCATGAAGTCTTTCTGGTTGTTTGGTCAGAGACATTCACACCAGTCATTTTGTAGGGCTCTGGCAGTGCTCATCCTGTTCCTCCTTGCCCAAAGGAGCAGATACTGGTCCTGCTGATGGGTTATGGACTTTCTATGGCCCTCTCCAGCTCTCCTAGAGTAACTGCTTGTCTCCTAGAATCTCCTCCATGCCCTTGAGACTGTGCAGGGAGACACAGCAAACCTTCTGGCAATGACACATATTGATGTGCCATCCTGGAGAAGTTGGACTACCTGTGCAACCTCTGTAGGGTCCAGGTATCGCCTCATGCTACCAGTAGTGACACTGACTGTAGCCAAATGCAAAACTAGTGAAGAAACAGTCAGAAAAGATGAGGAGGGAAAAATGTCAGTGGCCTCCACCTGTTAAACCATTCCTGTTTTGGGGTCATCTCATTGTTGCCCCTCTAGTGCATCTGTTGTTAATTTCATTAACACCACAGCAGCTGAAACTGATTAACAACCCCCTCTGCTACTTAACTGACCAGATTAATATCCTATAAGTTTCATTGACTTCATGCTATACTCTGATTAAAAAGTGTTCCTTTAATTCTTTTGAGCAGTATATTTAACTCAGCTGTTCAATATTAGATATTCAGTACTATTTTCTGTAAACTGTATTAAGTGTCTTATACACATTTATTAATATCTAATCGACAGGATCTTACTGTGATGGAAGACAGTCTGTTACAGAAGAAATACGAGTTACGAGATGCTGATAAAGCATTGAGCAGTGTTCTTCAGTTGAGAAAGGTCTGACAGAAAATAAGATTAATTTCTTTACTCTATTTGACAAATCTCCATATTTGGTCTCCAGAAAATTAATGTTGAACAATCAGTTTTGACTGCCCATGTTTTTTTATATTTTATAAACAAAATTATAATTTTGCTGGGATTAAATTATTTTCTACCTTTACTGGTATACTGTATACATATTTAAAGTAAATAGATTATTTTTGAAAAGTAATATTGCCATAAAGACATTTTATATATCTATGCATTTATTATCAATTCCAATTAATCAAGTTCAGAGTTATTGTGAGCCAGTCTTTAAGTAGGTAGCCTCTCCACTTCCAGTCAAATGTACTTTTAGGATATGAGAGGAAATAGAGTACCAGTAGCTAAACCGCTGTGGTGCCTATTAAAAATGTATAAAACAATTTTTACAATAATTAAAATGATAACTTCTAAGTTTTAAACTATTACGTATTTACTCGTATTTACAAATTTGTTTTTTGGAGTAGTAGGTACTAATCTTTTGAGATTTTATTCATTTGTAGAGTGCATGAGTATGTTTGTGTGCTTTTGTTATAGGGAAGAAAAATTGTGGCCACTCATAAATAAGGGTCATACATAGTTTTGGGGAGAGCACATAATATCTGAGAGTGCAATATTGTGTTGCTTCCTGGCAGCCCTAGCCATCACTATACAGCAGACCATTTAAAGAGTTAGGTACACATAAGCCACTGCCTTTATTTCCAAATGCAAATTTCACTCTTTCCCATTTTCACAAAGTCTAGATCTCACCAAAACACAAATAGTCAAAACACAAATAGTCAATTGTGTTTTGAAAACACTACCCCTTTGTTGCAGGTATGCATTACTCACAGTGAAAATGCTACCAAGCTTTTTGTAAAACGTCTATTGATAAACCGTCCAGGATTGGCTCTCCACCATTGGCCTCACCTTATTAAACACATTTATCAGGTTACACTTTACCCAGCAGCATTTAGAAGCCAAAAGTAAATAAACATTATGCAATTTTACCAAAGTAAATGCATTTACTTAATACTTTTAGTGTTACAGAATAAAAAATAAAATAATTTAGAACATTTTCATAAAAAATTTTGACCAGATATACCTTTAATTTATTTATCTTTATATTCTGTATAGGTAATATCTTAAAATATAACCTAAACATTGCAATGTATGTTTATAAACAAAGGTCAATGATTAAAAAAAGGGAAACCGCTTACCCTGTTAGCTGTGTATCAGTCTCCATTTAAGTATAAAAATGGCCATTTCTTGATAATATTTAATGCAATTATATTTCTGCTGGTTTTTGATTCATTTACAAATACTGCAACCACTAAATCATCAATTGCTTTAATTCCTAAATAAAAATTAATTTGTACCATTGACAAGATAAAAATTGAACATAAATGGACATACATTTTTGAGATATAAGCATATAATACACTGTAAGTATAATTCTGTTTGGTTTAGTATGTATCTGTTGGATAACAAGCAATATGTTTTACTTGTAGAATCCTAGTAGGAAACAAAGTTCTTCCAGACTCTTTAAAAGAAGAGATTATTAAGCCCACTTAGACCAAATTATATTTTAATCAGAATATTCTAAGAACTGGGAGCACAGTGCCCTGATACACTGTCCAACTTGCCTCAAAAAAAGTTTTCCAAAAGAGAACATTTATATACAATACAGTACAATACAATTAATTTTTTGTATAGCCCAAAATCACACAAGAAGTGCCGCAATGGGCTTTAACAGGCCCTGCATCTTTACAGCCCCCAGCCTTGACTCTCTAAGAAGACAAGAAAAAACTCACAAAAAAACCCTTGTAGGGAAAAAAATGGAAGAAACCTTGGAAAAGTCTGTTCAAAGAGAGACCCCTTTCCAGGTCGGTTGGGCATGCAGTGGGTGTCAAAAAGAAGGGGGTCAATACAATACAGTACAATACACAGAACAGAACAAATCCTCAATACGGTATAAAGATAAACATTTTAGAAGTACGGAGTAGAATTTAACAGTAGATGATATCACATAATATGATTTGGATTTGTTTAAAGTCCTGGAGACCTCATCCATTAAGCTTCCTCCCCCATTTGGCCATTCAACAGCTGAAATAGCGCTAATCCAATGAAAGGACCCCTCTTTCCCACGATTCCTGCGATCCTCCATTAGGGATGACTTTACCTTAGGCTGGCAAAACAACTTGGCAGGTCGGCCGTGGCACCAAGTGCCACATTTGAGTGCCGAGAAGAGAAACAGAATAGGTGAGGGTTAGTATCCAATTATAACTATCATGTTACTTATGTTTTAGTGCTAATGACTAACAATAGAGATGCAGTCTGTACAGTTAATCAGCAGCTCTAGTCAGGATACGCTAAACTGAAATAGTGAATCTTCAGCTGGGATTTAAAAGCTGAGACTGAAGGGGCATCTCTTATAGTAGCAGGCAGACCATTCCACAGTTTAGGGGCCCTGTAACTAAAAGCTCAACCTCCCCACTGTTATTTTATTAATCCTTGGAATCCTAAGCAGACCGGCATCTTGAGATCTTAATGTGCGCTCAGGTTTGTAAGTCATGATAAGTTCAGACAAGTAAGCCGGACCAGAGTAAAACAATTTGTCTAGATAAACAAGCTATTTTGTTTATCTAAATTTCTTATTGGTGCATCATCAGAGTATAGTCTTCCATTATAAATATTCTGAACAGTTTTTTAGTGGCTGCATTGGAAATATTTAATAAATAATTGTTTACAAAAAAAAAGTTCACCATGTTAATTAATGGTATTGAGAATGAAAAGGATTCTAGAATGATCTAGGGTGTATTGGATGCTTACTATGAATATGCAATGAAACAGAACGTTTATGTCTGCAAGAATTTCAAAAAAATGTAAAGTGGTTAAAAAGTGGTAGTTCAACATACATAATTTATAAATTTTAATAATATGTTTTTCTTCAGTATGCTGTCCAGGAGTTGGATTCTGTGAAAACAGCCATCGAGAGGAGTAAAAAAGAGGCAAGAATTCTTGAATCACAGTTGAGAGAAAGTAAAAGCCAAGTAGAAGAAACAAGGTATTTAATGTAAAGTGGTTAGTGTAATGCATTATTTGACTTTAGTGATGAGATGTATGTGTAAGAAAAACTGCATGTATAGTATATGTTTATGTCTGTTTTTTTTTCTTGAATTCCCATTCTTGATCAAACCCCTTCACCACCTTGCAATAGAATTGTTTAGCATCAGAAAGCACAAGCAAATAAGTATTACTGATATAGTTCTAGCAATAACCACTGGTTAAATGAAACTTGAACAACGAGGCTGGCAGACAAAAGGAGTACACAACAAGTGTGTTCCTTCAGATTTTTCTAAAAACTCAGCCCTCTCCAGTGATTGGCTGGGCTTACTGTGATTTAGAGTCTTTCAGAGAGAAAAGCAAATGTAGCAATTTGTAGCCATTTTCACACTAGAATGTCAGCAGAGGCACAACTGAATAATTTGACGATACATTTTCCAAAGAACAGAGCTGGTGTTCCTGGAATACAGACGGGACACATATCTAAAAGAGGTACAGGCTCTAGAAGAAGAACTGAAACTGCTCAGAAGAAAGTGTTCAGCTGCCCAGAAAAGCCAAATGGGTACCCATCAATATGAAGTGAGTATTTTTATGTGCATTTCCTTTATAAAGCAATGACAATTATTTATTTATTTTGAGCCTGAGCTTTCAAATATGTTTTAGCGTCTTCGCACTTAATATTACATTTAATATATGGTAAATATTATAATAATTTACTTTTTATTTTTGGATTTTGCATAGTTCAATAAAGAAGAAGAAATAATAATTACTCATGAGGCATATTATTTGTTAACTTTATCATTATGCAAAATAAAAGCAACACTTTATCCTTAACCTCTTTAGACTGAACTTGTAACAAGGAAGGGGCAAAAACCTCAAATTGTTTTAAGTTTCTTTACTTGTGCCCTAAATATAATTTGAATTTACAAATAACTATTTTTGTTCATAGGTTTAATTTCTGAGAAAAGATTATTATTTAGGAGGTAGATGGGGTGATGACACACAATTATATCTTTTTGGAGCATCAGCCTCTCATTTTTCCCTCTGATACATAATTAGGTTTTTTAGTTCTCAGAGCATCTGAGTTTTGTTGTTGAGTTATTGTCATAGTCAAAATTGCTTAATGTGCTGAAAGAGTTTACCAGCAAAGAACAACACTGTCACTGAGTTTGTGAGTTTCTGTGAATGTGTGTATTCATATGCATGTCCCTCTTGTGGTAGACAACATGGATCTACTGTAATTTGTTTATCAGACAAAGACTGTTCCACAAGGCTAATTCTAACCTGGACAAAGAAAATAGCACTGTGAAGGTTATGTTTTTTGATTTCTCCAGTGCCTTCAGTATCATCCAGCCATCCCTGTTAAGGGGTAAACTCAGATATGCAGTTGAATAAGCCTTTGGTTTTCTGAATAATGGACTATCTGTTGAGCAGACTGAAATTTGTGAGACTTAAGGACTCGGATATGAATGTGAGAAACACTGGAGCACCACAAGAAACAGTCCTGTCTCCTTTTCTCTTCACTCTGTACACCTCAACTTCTGGGCCAAATCCTAAATGATGGCAGCCCATTCTTGCATAATCAGTGCTTGCAGTTTGTCAGAATTTGTGGGTTTTTGTTTGACCACCCACCTCTTCAGGTCTGACTACAATTTCTCAGTGGGATTAAAGTCTGAGGAGTTTCCTGGCCATGGACCCAAAATTTCGATGTTTTGTTCCCCAAGCCACTTAGTTATCAATTTTACCTTATGGCAAGGTGCTCCATCACACTGGAAAAGGCATTGTTCATCACCAAACTGTTCTTGGATCGTTGGGAGAAGTTGCCCTCGGTGGATTTTTTGGTACCAGAAAACTTTGTGAAAACCAATACTTGTGTCATTCTCAAAACCTTTGGCTACAAATGTACTTTCAGGCAATTAATTATTCAGCAGAAGCGTGTCAAGAAACGCTGCTGGGGCTCCTTTATATCAATAGCAATACCCCTGCATAATGCTTCACTGTAATTTTCTTCCATTTTAGTAATTCTGGTATATGTTCAGAACATAGTGTGAGTATGTATGATTATCTATCTATCTATCTATCTATCTATCTATCTATCTATCTATCTATCTATCTATCATACATGTTGGGGCACTGTTGCACCCATGTAAGGCTGGTTTTGGTGCTAAGCAGTGTGGTGCATGATGTGACTACCAAAGTATCTACTAGTGAAAAAAGATAATTCAGGAAATGAATGGATGAATGATTGAATGCCATTGTTGTCTTTACCAATGTATTGTCGTTATAGCCTACTGTAAAATGATTAGTATTTGTCTCTAGTTCTACTTTGAAGAAACATAAAACAAAAATGAATGTTCTAAAATGACATAGTAGATACAAATTACTAAAAGAAATAGTATAGTGATAGTAAAGAAAATATCACTAAAACCTGCATAAAATAAAAATAATAAAAACTATAACATATAAATAATTTTTTTTACATTTGCTTTGCTAAATTGGCCCCAGTGTGTTCACACTATGATGGACTGGCATCCTGTCCATGATTTGCCTTCATCATTGCCTTGTATCTGATGCTTTCTGAAATAGACCCTGCTCAGCATAAGTGGGTTTGGAAAATGGGTGGATATAAACAGGCAACATTTATTACAGTAAACATGTGGTGATCACACAACACAAGTAAATGAGCTATTGACAGTCAGTAAAATTTAATTGACAGTATGTGTGCTTACATAATGAAGTCTAAGTCAAGTCACTGGTCAAGCAAACAACTGTCAGCAAATTAAGTTTAATGACCCAGTGGTAAAAAACTATTTCTGAATATGCTGGTATGACAATGAATGCTATAGTATCATTTTGTATGGGGTATGTGATGATGTAAAATGCTTTCTTTATGATTTATATGGTGTATCATATATATCTCAGCTTGAATTATATCAAAATAGTGACACATTGTTTTCACAGTGACAGTGCTTACACAAGAACACATACTGCATTGTTCATTATGGGACTTTTATTGTTCTACAAATGGACAAATAGGGGTTTGCTCTTTGTTAGTCCTTAGATACAGCGTCTAATACAAGGTTACTCTGTAAGCAAGAGGCCTGCTAAAACTGGATGAAACCATTAAGTTGTAGTAACACATCACTAGAAACTTTGCGGTTTGCTTTGTAGTTGTTGGTGTTTCTTTTATGGATAGTGCAATGTGTGGCAAAAGATTCAATTTTTAAATATTCAGTAAAAGGTGGGAGGTTGGCATTGTACACTGATGTCTAAGGAAATGTAAAAATCCATATAGAGTAGTCACTTTAGACTCCAGTTTGTGAGACAAAATGTGAAGTGTATATACCAGTTTACAATACCTAAACTGTACTGCAGTTAGCATAGTGTGAACATCACAAAATTATTCTGGCAGTGTGAACTGCTTTCGTCATAAAACTAACTATCAAAAACAAAAGGTAATTTGACGAGTGCCTTTAATTGGTTTATTTCTTGCAGCCAATTGTCGTGTAACCTTCATTAAATGAGTTATTGTACTGTATAGTGGTGCTTCTGGCTTGTATGTCATTGACTTTGTTATTAATGCAGGCAACAGCTTTCAGCCCAGAATGGAAAGAATCTAAGTTCTGTGGCCGGCAAAATGAAGTCAAGCAGACAATGCTTGAGATGCAAGAGTTGGAGCGCCAGCTGAACAATGCCAAGAGTGATCTTTTTGCTGAGCAACGCCGCTCCCGTGAAAAAATTGACCTACTACAAGAGGTAAAGCTTACACCAAAATATGTTGGAATACAAAACATGTTACAACTGTTAAAAATAAAATACCAATTCAGTAAATGTATGTTGTGCTTTCATTTACTGTTACTTAAAATAAAGGATTGTGGGATTGTGCTGTTCTGAAATGTTCATATTTCTGTATACTGAACACTAACTGATGCTTGTGCCTAACATATTTGAACACTATGACTATATCATATGATCACCATATGTATCATATAACCAATCATATGGTTAGACAGCATCTCTGTTAAAAATATTTCCTTTGAGATGTGTGCAGTTTACATGTTCTCTTTTTTTCCTGCATAGTTTTCTTTTTTTATCCAAAAAAATTTACAAATTGGGTTATTAGATGACTTTAAATTGATCTTGTGTGTGTGCAAGTGTGCCCTTTAATGAAATGATCATTAGTTCAGAGCTACTTTCTGTCTTATGGAGTATGTTTTAGGGATGGGGTTAATGGGTTGTCACAGAGTACAGTGAAATTCTTACCATGCAACATATTGGTACTCTTATCGGTACTCTGGTACTGATACTGTTTTTTGTCATGATTAGTGAGTATAAATTACTTTAAAGCTTCTGTCTTCTTTAACTGAAAAATCTCAGATCACATTTCACATCACGGCAGCATAACAAATGTACAGTATTAGTAAATGAAACACATTGTACATACATATAAAATATTAAATAGCAAGTTTTGAATTTTTGAAGTCAAATCAAAGCTGAGAAATGCCTGTCCTAAGGAAAACTGGGCCACAAGCTAAGAGAATCAGATCAGCAACAGGCTAATGGATATCTTTTTAACTGGGCAGTAGAAGTGATTTAATACTATTGACTTTGCTACCATCCTAACTTGAAGACTCATTCAGCCACCTTGTATTACATAAAATATGGCAGACCTTTGGAGCCCCAGAACAAAGTGATTAAGTAAAGAGATCGATGAAAGAATGTTACAGTCAATGTGACTGTTGCATAAAATTATATCACTACTTATGAAATTAGAAAGTTGACTTTTCTTTTTTTTAATATATTCATATATGTTGTTTTGTAAGGCACTCAGTAATGTGGTTCATTGTTTAAATAGCAATTGGAGGAGTGTCAGATTCAGCTTGAAGAACGAGTAGCTGAGGTTTCTGCTCTGCAAGAGGAAAACTGCAGAATGCAGACAAAACAGCAGCAAGAGAAGCAGACACAGGTTAGTTTGTCTTACCTTATTTTTCTTTAGTGGAAACACATAAGATAAGTGTACTGCTGCTCAAATTAAATTTATCTTTTGTTTTCTCTTGACTCTTGATTTTACTGATTATAAGTACCATAGGAAACTACCATCATCGGTGCTGATAGTGGTTTGTCATCATACATTCTACATGGGTATATTGCTATTTTTATCTCTACAATATTCACATCATATATGTGACAAAAGATGTACCAGTAAAACATACTGTGTATAACAACAGTTTGAATGTAACTAATAATACAATTTACATGAATGTGCTATATTTAAGGAATTCTAAAACCCTTTATGTGCCCAGTACCAGATGCAGGAATTTTGTTGTCTCACAGATTGGTGCAACTCAGCCCATGTAGTGGTATTCAGCAATGTTATTACAATGATTCAAATGTGATTTGTTCCAAGTTCATTTCAAATTGCTACAAATCGTGATGCTGTATTGGCACAAAACTCTAAAATTAGATATGATTCATTAAATGGATTTGAATAAATGTTTACCAACAAGAAACTAGAAGTTACTATTACTTTTACTCACCCAAACATTGTGTCCTCAGTTGTTTTCTTCCTACTGTCTTCTGAACAAATTAAGTGACTCGTCATGCATTATAGAAAAAAATATATATCGCTGTTTTATCATGGCTTGCCCATAGAGCATATTCTGCCTTTTCTTATCATGCACACGAACAAAATGGTACAAAAAGTGCATAACACTGAATGTTGGTTGATATTGTGAGCTTGCAATGTATGATGCCCATGCAGAAGGACAATGGCACTGTCTTTTTAGAATAATGTAAGGCACTGTTCATATACATTTGGTGAACACCTGTGCCAACTGGTAGTATCTCAGCTGTTTAATAGCCCATTTGATCCCTGGAGCCTTACTCTCTAGTATTGCATACATGGTCTTTCCAGCTCAGGGACAATACAGGGTGGTCAACACCATTGATACCTTGGCTTAGTACACCATCCAACTCTGTTTCTGAAGTATAAATCTGGAGAAAAAACTGGTAAAGAGAAATCAAGATAAATAAGGACTAATACTGACATAAAGGCTGGCCTCATCTGGTGGATCCAAATGAATAGCATTTGGAGTCAGGTTTCAAATCAAATTAGTCAAGGGAGCTGCTCTCCCAGAGAAACGAGTCAAAAACCAACAGTAGTACCCCGCAAGCCCTAGTAAAGCTTGTAACTGCCACTTGGAAACAACCTTAATGGGCTGTGGCCAGGCAACTCCTCCACCCAGCATTTTTTCAGATTAATTTGAAGTCCAGCTTCACAAAGTGAGTACAGGACTGTCATCCTGTACATCACCCATTCCTTCCAGGTGCTGTAGTAGATGACAATATCATCTAGGTAGGCAGAACTATAGGTATTATGGGATCTTTGGTCTTTATCAAGTAGGCATTGGAAGGTTGCCAGTGCCCTGTGTAAACCAAATAAGAGGACATGAAAATGCTAATGCCTGCTAAAGATGCTAAACATATTTTGTTTTCCTTGGGGGATTCTGT
Organism: Polypterus senegalus; assembly: GCF_016835505.1. Taxonomy (NCBI): domain Eukaryota; kingdom Metazoa; phylum Chordata; class Cladistia; order Polypteriformes; family Polypteridae; genus Polypterus; species Polypterus senegalus. The sequence continues at coordinate 151,523,037 of NC_053164.1, read as the reverse complement.
TAAGAGATTTTGCAAATACTGTACCCTTATGTCATATCCAGTGTGGTTAGCAAGAATGCTTTACCCAAATGACTGAGGAGTTCATCTACTAGCAGTATGTGGTATGCTTTAAAACGAGAGCCTTAGTTAAGCTGATAGAAATCATTGCAAAAGAGCCAACTTCCATCAGGCTTTGGTATTAACACATTTGAACTAGACCAGGGATTAAATGTTTTCTCTATAGCATTTAAGTCTAGCATTCTTTTAACTTTGACCTCCATCTCTGCTTTCTTTGTCTTTGGCAGTTGGTAGGAGCACTCTCTAACAATTACCCCAGGCTCACTAATAATGTCATGTGCAATCAATGTGATTTGATGGGTTTCTCATCCACTATATTTTTAACTGACAGTGTGGTACTTTTAAGCTCCTTCCTCTTGACTTATGTTAAATTGTCACTAAAATTTAATTTTCAGTGAGTCACAATAAAGGACCAAGTGAAGTTAGAGTTGGGAGATAGCTCCCTGTCCTTCCACAACATTAATACATTTACATGGTAGACACACTTTTGTGGTCTACTGAGTTGGCTGTTTTACTAAGTAATCTACAAGCCCTTTGCATTGTTTTAATTTATAGCAGGCATTTCAAACACGCGGCCCGCATGACAGATCCTAGTTATCACTAAACTTGTACAAAATGATTACTATCATTTGTGATTGAATCATTCTGCATCTTCAGCATTATTTATTGACTTTTCTTACTTCTGCCTTCTGACAAAAGCACGTTTTCCCATGGCATTACGGTACCGGAAACATCATCTGCTAGTATAGTTGCAGCCGTGAAGTTGCAACTTAAGTGCTAGGCTGTGATCTCGGCCCACTACTGAGCCGCGAGAGAACTGCCAGCAACGGGGACTCACTCAGTGAAGGGCTACAGCAAAAAGGCTACCCCCTTCACTGAGGACATTTTTCAGAACGCTAGGCAGACGGGGCTTTGCAGTGGCACAGAGAGAGGAGAGGCCGCGGTGAGAGAGTATTACAACAAAGTATTTTTATGTTTCTGGCAGTTTCTCCATATGACACGAGTCCACAGAAATCTCGTTACTACGAAGTACATTCAGCAGCAGATACTTTCATTACAACGAAGTGACCATGAAATGCTTAATTGAATCATCCACAGAGCAGTTAGTTCTGTGGTCACAGCTCAGTTGTGTACATTTGCTCAATGATCCCCAAACAGAAACATTGTAAAAAATGTTCTTTCTTCGAACATTCCTTGTACTGTTTTTTTGCTGTTTATGTTTTGTGTGGTTGTAAGTGATACCTTTTCCTTATTGCTCGTCAACATTTGAAAAACATCCATTGGAATTTAACTCATTGTCACCTTCTATAGAAACAGCATACTTGCTATATGCAAAAAAGAAGAAAAATCTCGGGTTGCAAACGTATGCGAACTGCTGCATTTGAAGACGCCAAAAAAGCCGTTTTTATGTGATTGCAGTGATGCTTGTTCAAGAAACATTCCAATTAATGCGGAACTCTTTCAAGAAAATATGAGGTTTTTAAACTCTCTTGGGACCCGTACAAACAATCTCACACGTGGCAATAGCGCTTCGGGATGCACTTCAGCGTGTCGTTCCCGTTGGGTGGGGTGGATCACAGATTCCAAAAGAGTTCAGAAACCTCATAATATGAAGAAGAAGAAGAAAAGGATAACTGTGCTGACCACAACCTGCTTCCACATTCAGATAATGTTCGCGTTGAATTCCTCCTGCCCAATTGCACGGCAGTGCTTCAGCCATTCGATTTGGGCATCATTTGCACCCTGAAAGTGTATTATCGCAAGGAAATGCTGAGAAAAATTCTAGTCAGCATAACTTGTAGATAGGAGAAGATTAAACTAACGCAAAAGAAGCTATTGAAGCTGCTTCCATTTCCAACATCCTATCTTTGTGATGCACGTTTTCTGCAGTGACAGCAACCAAAATGAGATTACGGAGTAGACTGAACATAAGCAACACACTTCGCGTGTCACTGTCTTCCATCCTCCCCAGATGGGATCGTCTGGTTGCAGGAAAACAAGCTCAGGGCTCTCACTGATTCTGCATTATGGTAAGCTGTATAATTTCTATTACTATGTTATAACTTAACAATAATAGAAATGTAATGTAAATTGTGTATAAAACTGCCCTACGAACCCTCCTATAATCACCCCACAAACTCCAACCTCCAACAACCCATCCGTCCTTGGAAAAATTTGCTTCCAGTAAAGCGGTCCTTGGTGTCAAAAAGGTTGCGGACCACTGGCCTACACTACTGGCTGGGCTGCTGAGACTGGCCACTGGACAGAACTGACCATCACGAGTAGTAATAGCTTGCATATTTTCACTTTTTTTTTTGCTATAGTTTTATGTAATTTTGTGCTAGTATTGTAACAAACAGTTAGTGCAGACTACAGCTGAAGATCTCAAGTGGACGTGAGAAGTTGGGGAGTTGTTTATTAACAGATTTTTGTGATTTTGAGTTTGTATAATTAGTGTAGGTCAGTGGGATTTTTGCATATTGGCTTATTTTACAATATTAACTTTGTAAAACTTAGTAAAGTAAAATTTGAATTTTAGAGGATTTGTTTTCCAACATGTATTACTGAGCAATGAATTCAGTGAGCGTTTTCGCAATTTCAGTTCACATGAAGAGGACTTTGTGCTGTTTACGTCACCATATTCTTACAGCGTTGAGAATGCGCCTGAGAATATCCAAATGGAATTGATTGAACTGCAGTCAGATTCTATTCTGATGGCAAAATACAACGAAGTTGGTGTGCCAGGCTTGTATGCTTACCTGTCCCCCTCGTATGTGCAGATCCATAAGTTGGCATCGAGAGTATTGTCTATGTTTGGAAGCACTTACCTTTGTGAGCAATTGTTTTCGTTAATGAAAGCTACCAAAACACCCTTCGCTCAAGACCTTTCATCCCTCATAAAAGTTGCAGCTGCAAAATATTTCAAGCCTGATATTGACGAATTGGTTACTAACAAGAGATGCCAAGTGTTGGGACAAAAGAAATAGATCTCACACTGTAAGACTCCTATATAAGCAATGAATATAATATAATGAATATAATATAATAATATCAGGACTTAGCTAAGAGGCTAAGACTCTAATTGCACACTGTTGTACAGAGATTGTATGGAAATAAATTGCTTTTCTTTAAACTTTAAACTTTAAGTGTTACATTTTTTAAAGTTTTCAGTATTGGAAAGAAAGCTACAGTAACTTTGTATAATAGTATAATAGTATTTGTTACAGTGCGGCCCGCTGACGCACATATGGCAGTCGAAGCGGCCCACCAATGATAGTGAGTTTGACATGCCAGATTTATAGAGTCTTTGGCAATAGCCTAACAATTGTTGTATAATTGAGTTTGCATAGCTTGTGCAGGCCCTTAATGTTCTTTTAGAAAAGATTGGATTTTGACATCTCAATTGTGTAACTGCTTGATTTATTCTAATATATTCACGGAGGGAAGGGTCTTTTCCTCCTACCACTCCATACAGCAGTTAAAAAAAACACATAGAGGCTTGCAGGACTTTCCGGTATGCAAAAAGGACAAGATCCCGGTCTCCCACGTATTCACTAACCACTTTCTGCGACATCTGTTTAAGGATTTAAATGAACCTACACAACCAAACCATCAGTTTGACCATGATACACTGTGTTTTTTAAGTGTTTTCTTTTGAGTATCTTGGCAACTTCACTGAATGTATCCAAGGTAAAGGGTGTTCCATGGTCAGTAAAGATTTTTTAAAGAATGTTAAGCCATGCAAAACTCCTACAAGTTCCTGTGTAATGTTCATAGAGTTGGCCGGTGTCGATGGGAACGCCACGGGATATCAGGAGGCATAATCTACAAGGAACAGAATCTATTCAAGTATTTTAGCCATGAGTTCAAGCAGCCTGATGTTGTCAACGCTGATACACTCAAAAATGGGCAGTAAAATCAGAGACTGATTCTTTTGAGTGCTTTTTCAGTTCTGCAATGGGCAACTAAGAGGTGGGAGTGTGCTATCTTGGAAACCTCCAAAGTGCAACTGAGTCATAGGACCTGGCATGATCTCCGTAGGTGGCACCTCCTCCTGTTATGTCTCATTGGAGGGTTTTGATGTAGATTCCAGGTGATCGTCAGCATCATACTATGTAGGAGCATTCCATTCCAGAGCCAGGGCAGTGTTTTCAACAGGTACAAGTTGTGCTTTTTCGACAGATCAGTTCTGCCCCAGAATAACTGAATGTGGACTGCAAATTACAGATTTCTCCTAAGTATTTAATTATGTAGGAGGCAGACCTATACCAATGGGTTTCCCTGTAGATACAGGTAAGACTGGTCTTTCCAGAGGTCCATTGTTGCAGAGAAAGATAATGGCAAGGGACAATAGAATTATTGCTGCTGGGAGTGTGAGAGGTTTGGTGACTGTCATATTGCAATACTTCAAACCTTTGGTCCATCCATATTCCGTAGGCAATTCCAGTCGAGTGCAGTGTGGCACGAAGTGTCCTAGTTCCACACACTTGTAACAATGTATGGGAGGAGGAAACATTTCCAGTTTCAAGGCATATTTTGTTTTCAGCATTCCAGGGCTTCAAGCAGGCTGTGCATATTCTTCCAACTTTGCCTTTGGACCTATTGGATGAGAGTCTCAGGCAATGATCTCAACTATTTTCTCAGCAATGTTTCCCCCCCAGCTCTACCCAACAGGCTAGCTTACACTATAGGTTGTATGTCTGGGCACATGATTGTCACTCTTTTTGAATTTCCACTCCCTACATGTCCATGCTTGTTGTTCAGCCATTACACTGTACCTTGCAGGCACCTTTGTCTTTAGCTGATCATAGTTAGAGAAGGCCTGCTCATCTACTGTAGTTTAAACTAAGCCTTTTGAGCTTCTGCCATCAGAAAAGAGGCAGTAACGTGAGTCCAGTCTGATGTGACCAGTGGTGTGTAACTGCTGTCCTTTCAAAGATGAGCAAAAAGATTTCAATATTGACTTTTGGACATAATGGCATTAGCACTTGGGAGGGGCCAAGAGCCCTTTCTACTCAGACTGCCTCCTGAGCTGTCCTTTTTTCCTCCACTTCACCAAATGAGTTCCCTGATTAGCAACTTGTACTTTAAGGGTCTGTAGCTGTTCTGTGAGAGCTCAAACTACTGTGATGAGGTTGATGTATTCAATCACCTTCCATTACAAATCCTGCCGACTACTCCACTGTAAATAAAAAGACACAACACCGATACATAGTTAGAGTATCAGCCAGCTTTCACAAGACATCTTTGCAGACAGGAGTCCATAAGTTAGACTGCAGAATGGAACTGGAAGTGGATCCTCAACTTTTGGAGCCTCTGATCTGCAGATGAAAAAGGTGAAGATGTCAATAACTGCACCTCTCTTTGACCCGAGTTGGAATTACTGTCACTTCAGCAGCTCATATTTATTCAGTAATTGTAGAAACTCTTCAGGTCAAGTTATACAGGTATTAGTGCTTAATAAATCTGTGGACCCTCTGATAGCCTGAAAATCAAAATTGGATGGTGGTTAAAGAGAAAAAGAAATTCTATAGTAGAAAAAAGTACTCATTGCCCACTCTGCATTTGCAATAATATATTATAACAGTGTACATAGAGTTGTTTATAGGCAGGAGTAGATGGCAGCTGTCTGTCACAGGCTGGATGGGGTGAGATATGTGTGTGGCAGCAGGTTGGGTATGACTAGACGTTTGACTGGCAGCAAATCACTGGTAAGGTAGGAAAACAAATCTTTTAAATAAGAAGAGTCTGACAAAGAGAGCAGAGACAGCCTTAGAAAACGAATAAATCAGAACCCCACTGAGGCATTAGTGTATCTTGTTTCCGGTTTGTATCCATTTTAGATTAGATTCCAGTGACCTTTAAAAATGGAAAATTTTGTTAGCCTACCATTGTGTAATTTGACTGTATTTTGTTGTTCAATAAAAAATCTGTTATTTGGATGAACCTGTGGTAGCACTACTGAGAGTACTTCAGTTCCCAACAGTTAGCAGAAGTAGGCAGGGACTGACAGAAGTACAGCATGCACTTCAAGAGTGTTAATATTAAGAGGGACATGAGAGTCAAAATTAAGCTAAAATGGTCTTTGACAGTTGCTTGTGAGTGCAAATACTGTATGTCATGAAAAGTAACTTTTTTGCCTAATGCAGGTGTGGGTTTTATTTGAACCTTTTACTAAAGTGAATTTCACACACTCCTTACACGTATGGGGAAAAGTGCCATAATGTATAATGTCAGTCTTGGTTTTGATTAACCTGTGTCAGAAGGAGAGTGGGTAGATGATGTACATCATGCAATGGGTTGGATAATCTCTTAGTGAATTAACATTTTTATCTATAACTGTAGAGTATATCTACAGAAGGATGGTGGTAACCAATAATTTTAAAAGTGGTACACTGCACTCTCTGCAACTGCTTCCTGTATTTGGTATTAACCTGTGATGTATGAAGTTAAAGCTCTTTTATTAACTGACCTGAAGAATATGGTCATTGAAGCTTTTTAAAGTCTCAGAAAAAGCAGTCTTTGGCAGATTTTCTTAGCAGTGACTTATGTGTTGTTCACCTCAAAATTTTACATACTGGTGATTGTGATGTCCAGGGGCCTCATGTATAACGGCGTGCGTAGAACTCACACTATAACATTGCGTAAGCACAAAAGCCGAAATGTGCTTACGCACAGAAAAATCCAGATGCAGGAATCTGTGCGTACTCCAACTTCCACATTCTTCCGCTAGATAAATCCCGATCAGCGTGAAAACTAACGCTCGTGCGCGCTTTATGTAACGCCCCAACTCCTCCCAGAATTACGCCTCTTTGAATATGCAAATGAATATAAGTCGCCCTTAAACTCAGCCTTCTGTGAAAAGACAATGGGAAAAGCACAGGGGAAAATATAAGAATTTCAGCGAATACCAAGTGGAGGCAAAGGAAAAACATACTATTTGTTCAAATAAACCGTGGTATAATCAACAAAAGGAAGTTGATCGAGTGACATAGCGTGTTGGAGAAACTTGAAAGCTCACGTTCACAAAATCGCACAGTGCCGGAAATAAAAAGAAGTCACATATCAAAGATGCCTTGAAAAGCCGAGTTGTAGCCCACTGTCTGAGTGTCATATGAAAGCTTATTAGGGTACAGAGAAAAAAAGGCACACAGTAGGGAAAAAGCACGAAATGTCAACTTCAATCTCGACATTTCCACTTTAATCATGTAGTTTATTTTGTCATTAAAGTAGAACATCATAAACTTCATCTAAAAATCATTTAATTAACCAGTTTCTCAAATCACATCATAATTTAAGTAGCACATTAAATGCTTTGTTTTGTATTTGATCTTCTATGTGCCTATGTGTGTGAATCACTACTTGCTTCTTAAACCGGCTCTCTTCTTCCACCTGGACACAGAATCCATTACATTCGTGATATTACAGCTCTCTGAATAACTAAAATACTGAGATGTATACGTGATATCCTTTTCATGATGATAGGAGTTAAAGCACGTTATTAAACATGTGTTTCACTTCGATGAAATAATTTATTGCAGCAGTACTCAGCGGCGGCTCTAGGCTTGTGGTGGCACTGGGCAGAGGAAGAATCAGTGGCTCCTTCGCCCGCCAATGTCAGTAAGGTAGCTTATGCACGGTGGATGGCCACGTCCGTTGCAGACCCTGCATAGCCGCCTCGTCCTCATGACACAAGCATTTAACTTTTGCTGAAATTTGTCACTGCGTTTTTAGCTGTGTTGTTATTTTCTCTTTCTGTTTTATATTCAATATATATTGGCGTAGCCGTCACTGTAGTCAGTGCTTTTCTTTCCCCAAGTAACCGATCGCCATACAATCAGCTCTGTAACAGAAGTTAAGCCATCTGTAAGCTTAGCGCTGATTCTTCAAAACGTTTAAGGAACATTGAAATATCTTCGTAGTACATGTTTAATTATTCTATCCTTAACGACACTCCCAGTGAAGAATATAGATTATTTAAATGAAGTTAAAGTTTTATCTATATAATTTAATAAACCTATTTTGCTGCATTTCACCTTAAAAATGATATCGTAATCATATGTAAATACGCGCTTTATAAAGTGGCTCAGGTTGTGCGATATTATAACTATAGTGCAAGTTTACAGTGGGGTGATTGTACTTATAAGTACAAACAGTTCTACAAGGTGCAATTGATTGAGTGCATTTAAAGTTCTTGGGATGAAACTGTTTCTGAACCGCGAGGTCTGTACAGGAAAGGCTTTAAAACGTTTTGCAGTGGCTGAGATCTGGGAACTGTATACCGATAATTCTCTTTCCGATCAGCTGCTGCTGTGATTCACACTCAGATACAGTGATATAAATACTCCGAGTGGTGCAGTGAGAGTAATATGGAAAAAGATGATCCACTGTGGCAACTCCTAACGGGAGGAGCTGAAAGAAGAAGAAGAAGAAGAAGGAGAAGTGAGAGTAACAACACTAAAGCAGTTATGGTATTTGGAATACTATGGCTATTCCCTGGACCATTATATTGTTACAAGTTAATTACAATCAGATGCGTTACACTAATAAACAATATGCGGTTAGTTTCAGTGTATTTATAAAGCCACGTCAGGAAAATAATGAGTTACCACACAGGAACAGTACCATTGCTTTGACGTGGGGTGCCGCCAGTCTGCAAAACCGAGCGGAGAACTTGTGAACGACAAGGCATGAGGTACCGTGGAAAAGTGTGTGGCTTTACACCAAGTGTAGGTTTTATACATCGTGATTTGAACATGGAAAAGTTTTTACGCAACATTTCTGTGCGTACGCACCATTTATACATGAGGCCCCGGGAATTTCAAATTATCTGAAATCTGCCATTGCTTTATTGATATATAAAATGGGAATGATGCCTCAAGCGAAGCTTGGTTTTGATCTTCTGTTCTCTATTTTGTTTGCTACTTTTCTATAGAAGACAACTGAGCATATAAGTGCCCTGGAAAGCAAGAATGAACATTCCCTTAGTAGCCAGGATCAAGATAAACAGTTTCAATTTCAACTGGATGAGCGTGATAGTAAGATTGCTGGCCTGGAGAAGATTTTATCAGAAAAGGAACTTAAAATGCTCAAACTACGGGAAAACCTATCAGCCATGCAGACTGATCAGGAGACCCTGAAGGCTGCCACTGAGAAAATTAAACAGGATTATGAGAAACAGCTCCAGCAACTTCAGCATGATAAAGACAATGAGAAGGTATTCCTAATAAACTCCTTAATATTTCAGAATTTAGAAAATCTGGTTGGCTCTGCTGATCACTGCCCAGTTGGCCTACTGTACATCACAATTAACTCTTAGGAATAAAAAATTGTAGAGTGATGCCTGGGTTGCCTGCAACTGGCATTAGCTTCTTGAACCTGGGTCATCAATAGTCAGAGACTGAGCTGGATTAGAGGATACAAACAAGCAGGAGTGGTGCAAAAATTGCATTATACTATTTATTTTCCACAATGTTCAAAACAAAGTGCAATACTTAAATAAATAAATCCATAATAAAAACAAGTGCTTTTTAAGGAAGTTAAAATAGCATATGGGATGACCAGTGTGTTAGAAGAAAAGAGATCTCAGACTGGCTGCCCTGTATGTTAATCAAGTGGCAAATGCCATTTTTTTTTAATGCAACGCGATCTACCTGCACTACCTTTGCAATCTACCGGTCGATCGCGATCAACGCGTTTGGCACCCCTGCTTTACCCCTGCCTCAGCAAGAGTTTGGATTATATTTTAATTATTTTAATTAACTTATCCTTAGTGTGTTTTAACCTTCAATTTAACCAATTTATTGAAGTATTTATTTAAATTTTAACCTAGGTGAAAAACTTTTTATTATGGATTATTTATTTATCTCCAGAAGAAACAGCACTGCACTTTATTTTGGACACTTTATTGTGTGAAACAAAGCAATTTGCACCAATCTTGTTATTCATGGCAATCAGTGCCCCGGGTTCAAAGAGTATACTAGGTGTGGACAAACTAGGCATCACAAGAAGACATTTATAAGTAGCATAGGGCATGCAAGAAGACACCTTCTCAAAAGACCTCATGTGGTAGATTGAAACAGAGGTTTCTCAGGCACTTTGTATTGTAATTTTTGATTTAATGGAAAGCTATCAGAAGCAGCGATATACACATTGTCACCTTCACTTCCTTTCTGTTACCCTGGCAGTAATTATCTCTGAAATAATATCTCCCGGAAAAGAATGTTTTCTGAAAAGATTTCAAATTTCACTGCACAAGTCTGTTTACTTAATTAATATAAATTACTTAACTTAAAATGTGAGAAACACATAGTGCAAACATGTGTCTTGAATACAAAATAATTGAATTGCAAAGTGTTTTAGGTATTTTATTTCACATATGAGGAATTGAGAAATCACTGTTAAGCAAAAATGAATGCATTCTTGCATTTTTATGAATAATACATAAAGCAGAGAGAGAGAGAGAGAATTGATTCAGTCCAGCTCTTGTAAGTGGAGTGGTCTTCAAACTGATTGTGCAGGTTTTTAAAGGACTTTGCATTACGAAATAATCCTGGCAACCTTTTACACAGAATGGATTTTAGCTTCCACACATAGCTTTGGGTTTGTTTTACAGCCAACGTCTTTGTAAGTATTGGATTCATCAATAATTAACATTTTCTAGCCTTCATAGTAATACTAACTAGAGTTTTATTTTGAGTCTGTCTTTTGTCATTGCTAAACTAAAGAATGCTCTTTTACATTTCTTATGTATTATTTTTTTGCTTAATCTATAGAATTGTATTGCTTAAGTAAAATGTAAAATAAACACATATTTAGACATTTCTTTACGTACCATAGGTATAGGAACTAATTATGGCGGTCATATGATGACTGTTTTTTGAGGATGAATAAGACAATGTCAATTGATAGTCAATTAATTTAACATACTGTAAATAGTTTTCCTTTTATTGCTAACAAATTAATATACAGTTGATTCAAAGAGATAACTCACTGCTTGTAGAAGTCAATAAACAGTATATACTGTATACCACAAGAAAAAGTGAAATATCTAATTGGGGTTAAAATAGTACTGTATATCAAATTTAAAATAAATCAACATATACATTTGTGTATAAATTAGTGCATAATTTATGCTACAATTTTAGAGACACCTCTAATAACAGCTGTAGAGTTAAGTTGGTCATGTATATATAGAGATTAAAAATGTAAACCTGTGAACATGAAAGAAACTCTGAATTCAGAATATGTATTTTTAAATAATCAATCTGAATAAGAGTGTTCAGATATGGATGGAGAAATAATAAACTGCATTTACATTCTGATGAATGTTCCAAACGTTTTACCGTGAGAACTGTTAGCAGCCCATACTTGTTGCTCTTAATTAATTTTGTATTGATTACTTTTATTATAAGTTTGACTAAACAGTATTTTTATATCTAGGAGCAAGATATTGAACATATCAAAACTGAACTGAACTTGCTGAAACAGCACGAGATGCAAAAGGTTTGTGCATGTGATTGATTCACATGATGCTCTCAATAACATAATAAGCTTGAAAATTGCCTTTTTATCTATAAACCCAAGGAAAGTAACTGATTTCAGTTTTTTAATCCTTTAACTTCCATTGATGGCTTTTGATGGGGCAGGCTTCATTGTTCTTACACAATCTAAAGACATGTTGCCAGTTATGTGTGTGTGCAAGTGGGAAGCATGATGAACTGATGACTTATCCAGGGTTGATTACCCACAATCCTGACCAGGACAAAACATGTTCTGAATAGTTTTGATTTTTTGTTTATCACTGTGTTTATCAGGGTGTTGTTTGTATCATTTATCATTGTTAAATGGTCACCTCCAAAACACTTAAATGTTTCAATTGACTTGTTTTCTATTTATTTTTATGGATCTTAAATAACTTTTTTTTTTTAAAACTTCTCAGCTTAGGGAAAATTCTGAACAAGAACGATTTGCTGCTTTGAAGGAACAATCTGCATATTTTACTCAAGAAGTTGGCTCACTAACACAGAAAGTTCAAGTAATTTAGCAGATTTTTATTTTTAAAAAACTTTCATTTATATTTACTGTCATCTTGTTTTTGTTATGTAATTTTCCTAAATAGACATGCCATTTTTAAAATAATATCTCTGAAAACACATACTAGAACATGAATACGCTGTGTAAAGTGTCTGAAATATTCAAACTCAGGATTCTGTAGCTCTGAGATGGCAGCACTAACCACTGTGCAAATGTGGTGTCCCATTTTCTTTTTAACTATAGGATAGTTAATATAAAGCACAACATGAATTTCAATGAAATATAAAAGACTATACAAAACAAATTTATAAGTGTTCAAAAATCTATTTATTTATACATTTTTAAATTAGGCTCCTAAACCTTTTAAATATTAATAAGTAATTTGTAGATTATTAGGCTAATAGCAGTATTAAGAAGAATTTTACTGAACAGTCTGCCCGGGTTCAGAAGAGGGAGGTCATATTTTACCAACGTACTAGAATTCTATGAAGAAGCAAAAAAAAGGATATGATCTTTGTGGACATTATTATTTATCTGGACTTTCTGAAAGCATTTGACAAGGTGCCACATCAAACTAAAAGAACTGGGAGTTCAGGGTGTGGTGTGTAGATGGGTAAAAAATTGGCTCAGACACAGGAAGCAGAGGGTTATTGTGCAAGCAACCTAATCAGAATTTGCTGATGTTAAGAATGGTGTTCCAGAAGGTCCAGTGTTAGGGTTGCTGCTATTTTATATATATATATATATATATATATGCTAGGGGCTTTGCCCCTGCTCGATTCATGAGCCCTCTCCCTCACCCCGAGGTGTGCCACGTGCCATGTGCCAGCCACTTCGTGTCTCTGTAGTTTGCGTTGTAAAGGGGGTGGCTGAATGCATTAATTGGAGATGCGGACGGATCACCTACTTGCTCACAGCTCCTCCTGTCGTTCTGTGTGTTCTGCTTCTTGCGCTACGCGTCGATCATTTCAAAGCCTGTACAGCATCTGTCCTCGCTTTGCTCGCTTACCCGATTATGGGGTGCGATAAGCACCTGCTACTTCATGCCTCTGCCGCTTGCGTTGTCGCTGAACACGAGTAAAGGCCAGCTTCTGTCTTTCTGCTGCTGAACTGCATGTTCTGCTTGTCGCGCTGCGTGTCGATCATTTAAAACCCTGCACAGCAGCTATTGTGCACAGCAGCTGTCCTTTGGTCTCACTGCTTTGTCTTGCAGGACATTAAACTGTCTCTCACGGGATGTCCGGGCTGATTATTACTTTCCTTATTTTCTGAATTTGCACATAGATTATTATTGTTCTGTTGTGCATCCTTTTTTGCCTTCTTTTCTCTCCAACGCTTTCATACCTCTTATCGACATGCTGCTGTTTCTTTTTCGCTTAGTCATTTGTTTAGTCGTTCACGTGCCATTTGGAATGTATAACATTTGTAAGAGCTGGGAGCACATGAAGTGTGTCTGCCAAAAGCATTCCAACAACTGAACGTGAACTTGTTTTAAATTGTTTGTAAGTAGGGCACGACGTGCAAAAGTCATCGTCTCACGGGCCTTGCTTCCTAAGGTTGTAATGTCCAGTCTCGCGTGACATCAAAGTGTCTCTCCGATATGATTACGTCTCGACCCAACATTTTTTTTTAAATTTTAATTTTATTGTAATCATTCCATACAAATAGATCAATTTTTACAAAAAATAGGATTGAAAACAAGTCAACCCCGACCCCTGAGAAAGAGAGTATATCCAACGAAGTAAAACTTTAAGCTTGCAAAAATACATAAATTGATGAGTTTAATAAGCGGATAAAGATAAATGGAGAAGAAAAAGAAATGGGAAGAGAATCTACTTCCTCAGTGCTTTAAGAGCTTATTCTAAAATAGTATTGATTAGATCCTGCCAGGTTTTGAAAAAGTTCTGCACAGATCCTCTAACTGAGAATTTGATTTTTTCCAATTTCAAATAGTATAAAACATCGGTTTCCCACGAACTTAAAAGAGGAGAGTTAGGATTCTTCCAGCTTAACAAAATAAGTCTGCGTGCCAATAGTGTAGTGAAGGCAATCATAGTTTGTTTGTCCTTCTCCACTTTTTTTTATATAATAGATTTTAGAGACTTTGGAAACTAGACTTGATGTTATTTTAGAAGAATTAGGTGCATACGAAGGCAAGCTTTGTTGGGCTGGAAAGCCTGTTCTCGTCTAGATTGTTCTAATGTTGTTATGTGCAGAGATCACAGAGAAAATAAACCCCTAATGCCCATGGTTGTTAGGGAAAAATCCCAAACCTGCTTAATTTAATTTAAGATTGTGAGAGCCCAGAGGGGATAACTTGACAATGTCAGTTGATAAACAGGAACCAGCCCTGGACAGATTGACCAGTCCATTGCAGGGCCCTCTCATGCATATACCCACATGGAGTCAGTTGAAAGTAACCTGCATGCCTTTAAATATGTGAGAAGAAAGCTTGATGAACCGGAGAAGAACCCAAGCAGATTGAGAAAATACATGAACTCCATAAGAACATTGCCAGGTGTAGAATTTGAACCCAGGATACTAGATCAATGATGAATCAGTGCTAACAACTGTGCTCCCCCAAGTATAAAAGTCAGGTTGAGTCTTGGCAGTGCATCCTGACATTCAACTGCCTACTGAAATCTAGGAAAATATTAATACATTTGTCAGAATATGAATGAGGTCTGCCATTTGGATGTCATTTGTAATGCTTATCAAATGAACTCAAGTGCCTTAGCAGGAAACATATGACAGCTAATATTCTGTAATTTTGATTATATAACAAGTAATGTGACCTACTGGTAAAGTCTGTTGGCACTCTGGTTGACATCCAACATCTAAAGAGGGATGCGTTTTAATTTGCGACTTCAGATTAGCTTGGTATGAGTTAGTGTGGGTATTGACTGTTATCCAATTCCAGGCTTGTTCATGACCTTTAAACCATATAATGGAAAGAGCATTTTCAAAACAGATGGCTGGTTCGATGAATGAATTACGGTTCTAAATTTGAGAAGATCCATTAAATTCAATTCACTTCAGTTCAGTTCATTTTTATATGGCTTTCTTCAATGGTTACAGACACAGAAAGCTATGACATGTTCACAGGTAATGTGCAAGTATGAATTTTACAAATTACTAAATACAGAATTAATGCACATTTAATGGTATTTATGTTATATATGTGTGGTTGCCTACACTCTCCACAGTTGAAGATTTAGTGGCTGCTAGATAGTATTGGAGGATCAAAATAATCATGACATTAAAGTTATGGTGCTTGGCTTACTTTCTGAAGGCAACAGCTCACACCAATATTTAGAGACTAATTTAATCTGGTGTTTAGTAACACCTATTATGACACCTATCAAAATTAAGCTTCTATGTCAAGTATACTCCTGGTGTCCTTACAGATATCATACCTCAAGTGCAGAGATCTACATTTGCCCTCTAATTGTCTTATTTAATCATCATTTCCCTTTGTAAATGCTCTTTAGCACAAATGTGAATGTAGATGAATAAGTTGCACTTCTTTAGGAAAATTGGCCATTTGTTTAATTTGCAACATTAATGTCTTTTTCTCAAAAATTACAGTTTTTTGGGAGATGAAAAACCTCTTACCATTCTCTTCAATAGGATGATCAGTAAATTGTTTAGATTTTGTAAATAATATTTGAAACACACCTTAGTTTATCTAAATTTTTAGAAAACACGCAAATGTTCAAGAGTCATTTTAAATTTACTGGGAATTATGGAACTATTATTAAACAAGAAGTCAGGAAAAATACAGTGTCACATTTATAGATATGTTATTACACATTTAGTGCCTCTGTTCTGTACATTACTTGATTTGTTTGTCCACTATCTAGATTTAAATTTTAAACTTTTAATTTTAAAAATGTTTATTTAAGTTAAAAGAAGAAGAAATTTTGAAGCTGATGGAAATGATTCGGAAGCATGAAGAGTCTATGAAAAATCTTACTGAAGATCTGAAAAAGCAATCCAGACAGCTAGTAAGTTGGATAAATCTATCTTTAGTGGTGTAGAGTTCAACTTTAAACTGTACATTTGGACATCCCAGTATTTATTAAAAAGCTGAATGAAAATGAGTTGTTTTAAGTTCTGTCGTTACATTTTGTTTCTGTTCAAATGGCAGTCATCATCTAATTTTCTTTTTGATAAAGTGCTCTATTTTGAGCCATAGTTTTTTTATTCAAAACATCATTATCATAATTATATTTAATGGGCTATTTTAAATTTTACTTTTTAAACCTTATAATAAGGATGTGCATTGTCACAATGTCATTAATAAGTTTAAAAAGCAGTATATCCACTATTGATGGATAACAGAACTGCAAATAAATTTTGTTGGGGTAGCGATTTGTCTTTTGAATCCTGGCTCCAAGGGTTGAGTCCCATACTTGGTCATTGTCTGTTTGTATATTCTATCAATGTCTGTGTGGGTTTTCCTCTCAGTATTTCACTTTTCCTCCCACATGCCCAGAGAATCACGGATTCAGTTAATAGACTATTTCAAACTGGCCTAGTGTGGGTGTGTTCATAAGTGAGCCATATGATGGA
Source organism: Polypterus senegalus (assembly GCF_016835505.1). Classification (NCBI taxonomy): domain Eukaryota; kingdom Metazoa; phylum Chordata; class Cladistia; order Polypteriformes; family Polypteridae; genus Polypterus; species Polypterus senegalus. The sequence continues at coordinate 151,506,369 of NC_053164.1, read as the reverse complement.
CTGGAACTTGTCCTAGACTAATGTGACTTTGAGCCCCATGCTGACAGCATTGACTCTTGGCTCCCAATGACCCTAGATTGGAATAATTAGGTTTGTAAATGTTAAGGTTTATTAAAGTGTATGAAAAAGAGGCAGTCTCTCCATTATTTAAGTGTTAGTCTTATAATATATTTTCTTGGATGATTTCTAGTGTCATATTCCATATTCTTGGGAGAAATTTGAAATATAATTTTCCAAAAATTACAAATCTAGAGGCATTTGGCATAATCCAAGTTCATACTGAGATGTTTGCCATGGAGAGGCTTTGTTAAGATTGTGTTAAATGCTGAACTAAAATCCACAAATAAGATCCCAGCATAAGTACCTGGTTAATCTAAATGCTGCAAAATTTAGCAGAGAGCAAAGTTTACTGCATGTTCAGTTCAAGTCAAATTGTAAAGGGACAAAAACAGAATCTGTGACAGGTTTGAGAAGCGGGAGAATTAAACATTCAAATTCATTATTGTAAAGGAATAAGTTGCTTCTTGGCCATAGTAATGTTTGTTAATTCTTTGAAATTGGTAGAACTTTATAGGAACTGGTTTTGAGGTGGTCCATAGGGCTCCTCACGCATGTAAATACCTCAGAGCTTTCCAAGACACTGTCCAACTCTGCATGGACCTGAAAATGGTTTGATACTTTCAGTTTTGGGGTTGATGCCCCTGGACAAAATGCCACCTTTTACTTGTGCCTTGTGACCATGACCACGTATCTCTACCTGGCTAGTCTGGAGTCTCATTTTCCATGTTGGAACAAATGACAAATTTAAGGTAAGGCTGTCAGTCCTGCAATCCAAATTTAAAGACTTAGGAACAGAACTGACAAGGTAGTCTTCCCTAAAGTTGTGCCTGTGTCACTTGCCAGTCCTGGTAAGATTCAGGAAATTAGAAGGCTTAATCCGTGGTCAGACCTTGGTTTAGGATAGAAACGTGTAAGTTTAGATAGATACATAGATAGAAAGATACTTTATTAATCCCAAGGGGAAGTTTATGGGGCATTAGGACTACTTTTGTAACCCGTGACAGGTTACATTTCAACCAGAGGAGCCCCAATAAGTTGATAAGGTGTATGATTAGGCTAGTTGAGGATTGTTTAAACTATAGAATAGAGTGCAATTAGTTTGGGAAAAATCAGGCTTAGAAATTGAACTTGAAGAGAAAAGCAATAGTGTAAAAAATTAATATCCATATCACTTTAAAATGTAAGTTTAAGTGTAAAAGTGAGATAGGTAAATTTAAAAACCTTGCCTTAATGGCTGAAACATCAAAAATAAAAGTAATTTGGAGTTGTATGTAACTGAGCATAATTATGTTATAGCAATAACAGAAACCTTGCCAAATAACAAAGATGGGGATAAGTATAACATACATGGGTACACATTTTTTAAGAAGGATAGGCAGAATGCAAAAGGAGTTAGGGTTGTTGTTTATGTTAAACAGAATTTAAATGCAGGTCTTCTTCAGTTGGATGATGAGCCACGATGAGGATGTCTGTATTCGTCTGGAAAGCCTTAGGGAAAGGGGCCTTATTTTATGAGTGTGTTATAGACTGCCAAATACAGACAGTAATTTCAATGTGCATCTTTTTAGTAATATTAAAAATCAAGTTTATGTTGGCATACTGTAGTCACGGGGGACTTTAACTACCCAAACATTAACTGAACTAACCGTGCAAATAGTGCAGTATAAAACCAAAAGCTTTTAGGCTTAATCAGTGTTTGTTTTTTAATATGATATGCTAAAGCACCAACACAGGAGAAACCAGTTTAGAGTTAGTATTTTGTAATAATCTAGATAGAATTCAGAGTGTAGATTGATCCACTATTGTCAAGTGACCATAATTTTGTATAGTTCTTTTTTGTTTTGGAAGAATGCAAATACAAACTGTTAAATTTAACTTTGGTAGGGCAAATTTTGAACAGATGCAGTAAAATCTAAAAGGATTACTGATATAAGCTTTTAAGTGTAGAAACAGTCAAGGAGCAGTGTAGCAGGTTTAAAATCATTTTACATATAATGCAGGACAGGTAATATCCCAAAATTTGGAATTAGTAGGAAATTAAAAAAGACTCTGCAGTAGATTAATAAAGAGTTGAAAAAACAGATGAAAGAATGAAGACAACCATTAAGAAGGATATTAGGGAAGGTAAAAAGCAGTCCGAGAGGAATATAGCAGATACAGCAAAAGATGACCGAAAAAGATTATTTCAGTATTTTAGTAGTAAAAAAACAGTCCATGAGGAGGTGAAGTGCATCTGATATAGTAAATGGGAATTAAAATATAAAGACAGTGAAATAACAAATGCTCTGAACTTGCACTTTCTGAGGTCTTCACATGTGAGGAAGTGGATAACCTCCCACTGGTAAAAGGGACTACAAAGGAAGTACTGAAGATTTAGAAATTGTAGAGGGAGAAGTACAGCTTAAATTAAATAGGCTGAAATCAAATAAATCACCGGGACCAGATAATATTTAAGGAGGATAGTGAGTCTATATATAAACCCTTGACGCATATTTTTAGGAAGTCACTGTGCACTGGTGAAGTTCTGAAGGACTGGCAAATGGCAAATATTATCCCGTTATATAAAGGGTGATAGGCCAGATCCAAGTAATTATAGGCCAGTAAGCTTAACGTGTATCACAGGTAAATTCATATAAGAAATTATTAAGGATAAGATTGAGCAGCACATGACAAGAACAAGAGTTTTACTGAACAGTAAGAATGGGTTCAGACAAGGGAGGTCATGTTTTACTAATATGCTGGAATTCAGGATGTTGTTTACAGATGGATGCAAAATTGGCTTAGACATAGGAAACAGAGAGTTATGGTGTGAGGAACCTTATCAGAATTGGCTGATGTTAAGAGTTGTGTTCCACAGGGGCCAGTGCTAGTACCAGTAAGCTTAACCAGTAAGCTGGTTAAATTTTCAGATAATACCAACCTGGTGGATTGGCAGATAATCCCACAATATAGGTTGGCCATCAAACTAAAATAAATTGGATTTATGTGTGTAGCATGTAGATGAGTGCAAAATTGGCCAAAGCACAGGAAGCACAGGGTTATATTGCGAAGAAATATATCAGAATTGAGTGATGCTAAGAGTTCTGTCCCTCAGGGTTTATTGCTAGGGCCATTGCTATTTTTGGTATGTATAAGTTGTTTGGATAGGGATATAAATAACAAACTGGTTAAGTCTGCAGATAATACCAAGTGGGTGGATTGGCAGATAATCTGGAATTTGTTGAATCATTACAGATGGACTTGGATTTAATTTATTCATGCAGAATGTACTGATTTCAGTTCATTTTTTTTATTTCATAGTATTTTGGTATTGTGTGCCTTAAGATATCTATTACATACACAGCATCTGGAAAAGCAGAATAAGAAATTAAACCTTAATAATAATAACTGAGATCAGATTCCAGCAAACATTAGCTGAAAAAGTTTTCAGTTTGAAATTCTCTTGCTGCCCTTATTTCTTTGTGATATGATGGAGCTATGCTTAACCTATTAGGTGCAGGATGCTGTACAGAGTGAGAAAAAGAAGTGGGAAGAAGAGAAGGCCAAGGAACTTAAACACCAGTATGATCTGTGGGAGAAAGAGAGAAAAAGAACTTTGACTGATATGCAGGAGGATCAAGAACGAGAGAGGAGGAATGCCTTGTCCCTGCAAAATAAAATCATTGAGTTGCAAAATGTAAGTTCATCTTTTATTTTTCTGATTTATACAGAAAATATCAAAATGTTGAATATTTTTAATAAGAAGCAAAGCTCAGCTATCTTCTTCTAGAGAACATGTAGCTTGAGTGTTGAAGTTTTAACCACAGTTTTTTCAATTTACTCACCAATTCTAATTCATTGTATGACTTTAAGCAGACACTTAACCTGCCAATCCTCCATCTACAAAAACAAAAAAAAATTAAAAACAGTGAAAGATAAAAATTATGGACTCTGGCACAGCACAAACTATGGATATCTGTCTCTTCAATTATGTGTTATAACAGTGATTGACTGCTACTTTACTTACTTTATACTTTAGAATTCATAAACTGTTGCAATCAAAGACAAAGTAGATAAGCAAAAGACCTCCCGTGAAGTAGCTCATCATACTCAGGCAACATTGTTTTTCAAGTGCTTTAGGCACATCTTTTGGTTAATTCTTGATTGCTCAAAAATCATCTGTGCTCAAGATGAAACAAAGCTCAGAGAATGAAAGAATGCAAATATCTTTAAAAAAGTACAGTTAGTGGATGTTAGACATTATACACTTGATGTTATTTTGGGGGATTTAATGGATAGGACTGGTAAGTTTTGATAGGCTGAATGGCCTGCTCTTGTCTAAATTTTTCTAATGTTCTAATCAGAAGATGTTTTCTTCATTGTTAACATGTAACATTTATCAGTATTAGAGAACTGAATAGTACTTAAAACATTTTCCTTTGATATGAATTAATCAGTTATCGAGAATATAGTAAGGTAATAGATGCTTGTAAATTAATGCTCTATAAGGAATTGTCTATTCTCAATTATTATTTGACAGCCATACTATGAACTATCACAAGAAACCACTCAGATCTAAGGTTGCAGGGTATTCTGATGTTTATATTGGCCATAGCAGCACTTAATTAATGGACAGATATTGTTGCTTTCCATTTATGTTAATCAGTTACTGCTTTGTTTTCTGGGTGTTTTAAGAAATTCATATTTAGTAATTATAAAATCTATAGCTGCATTTTTCCTGAGAACTTGTCACAGCATTCAGTGCAGAGCTATATACAAAAATAAACTGAATTTAATTGAATTAACAACCTTTGGTTGTCAGAGATGGAGGAATAAATTCAGTCACTTTACACCAGACTGCTGGTGTGGCCCTAAAAACGACCTTTGGCTTCTGAAGTGACTCCTCCACCACATCACCCGTTCCTTCTGCACCACTATACGCTCCCAGCTGCCTAGGCCCCTTGGCCCACACACTCATGCCCGCCAACTCCACCTCACTCCACTCACCTGTGGTCAGTGGCAACCTGACTGCCACACTACTCCCAGTTATGTGAGGCAATCCAAGGCCAGAGTCCACATCTGAGGCTTGCTAACAGTCACATGCCCAGGCAGGTAGATTTCAGCAGACTGAGATGTGGAATAAAGTGCTTAGTCACAGTTCCATGTCTGCTGCCCCTCTTCTGCTGTTCACAGTGTTTCTTTTATAGCCAGTTTCTTTGGGTGTCCCCACCCCCTTTGATAGTCGGTGGCCTCCTGAAAAGCATGTCTGTCTCATATCCAGACCCAAGGGTACTATATTGTACCATAAATAGGTATTCCCAGTTGCTGTGGTAATTGCTAAAATGCACTCACCTAAAGGATTATTAGGAACACCATACTAATACGGTGTTTGACCCCCTTTTGCCTTCAGAACTGCCTTAATTCTACGTGGCATTGATTCAACAAGGTGCTGAAAGCATTCTTTAGAAATGTTGGCCCATATTGATAGGATAGCATCTGGCAGTTGATTGAGATTTGTGGGATGCACATCCAGGGCACGAAGCTCCCGTTCCACCACATCCCAAAGATGCTCTATTGGGTTGAGATCTGGTGACTGTGGAGGCCATTTTAGTACAGTAAACTCATTGTCATGTTCAAGAAACCAATTTGAAATGATTCGATCTTTGTGACATGGTGCATTATCCTGCTGGAAGTAGCCATCAGAGGATGGGTACATGGTGGTCATGAAGGGATGGACATGGTCAGAAACAATGCTCAGATAGCCCGTGGCATTTAAACGATGCCCAATTGGCACTAAGAGGCCTAAAGTGTGCCAAGAAAACATCCCCCACACCATTACACCACCACCACCAGCCTGCACAGTGGTAACAAGGCAAGATGGATCCATGTTCTCATTCTGTTTATGCCAAATTCTGACCATTTGAATGTCTCAACAGAAATAGAGACTCATCAGACCAGGCGACATTTTTACAGTCTTCAAGTGTCCAATTTTGGTGAGCTCGTGCAAATTGTAGCCTCTTTTTCCTATTTGTAGTGGAGATGAGTGGTACCCGGTGGGGTCTTCTGCTGTTGTAGCCCATCTGCCTCAAGGTTGTGCGTGTTATGGCTTCACAAATGCTTTGCTGCATACCTCGGTTGTAACGAGTGGTTATTTCAGTCAAAGTTGCTCTTCTATCAGCTTGAATCAGTCGGCCCATTCTCCTCTGACCTCTAGCATCAACAAGGCATTTTCGCCCACAGGACTGCCGCATACTGGATGTTTTTCCCTTTTCACACCATTCTTTGTAAACCCTAGAAATGGTTGTGCGTGAAAATCCCAGTAACTGAGCAGATTGTGAAATACTCAGACCGGCCCGTCTGGCACCAACAACCATGCCACGCTCAAAATTGCTTAAATCACCTTTCTTTCCCATTCTGACATTCAGTTTTGAGTTCAGGAGATTGTCTTGACCAGGACCACACCCCTAAATGCATTGAAGCAACTGCCATGTGATTGGTTAATTAGATAATTGCATTAATGAGAAATTGAACAGGTGTTCCTAATAATCCTTTAGGTGAGTGTATGTGAAATCAAATTTCACAGTTCTAAAAAAAATGAGACATTGAATTAAATTAATGGTTTTCTCCTTAAGTGATATTGACACATTTTTGTATGTGGAGGTATGATTTCAGCTTTAATTCAGTCAAATAAAAAGACTAAAATAACATATTACAGACATGGCTTGCAGTGCTTAATATTTTAAAGCATTAAAAATGAATTATAATACTACCATATTACTGCCTATGTGGACAAAACTATATTCTGGGGTCCCAAGCAATTCCCTTCTTAATGTGGCCACATACAAACACCCAGTAAGTGACTGCTTTATTAGATGCACCTACCCTTGTCACTGTCATGTGACTGTACCTCGTTATATATGTAGCATGCAGACATGGTCAGTACATTTAGTTATTGCTTAAGCTGTATGATCTAAGTAACTTTTATTGTGGTATAATTGTTGTTGCTTCCAGCATGGCTGAGAACATTCATACACTTCAGTCTCTAGAGTTTACAGTAGATGATAGTAAAATCATCAAAAAATACAGTAAACAAAAGTTATTTGATTGGAAACACCTTTTAATGGCAAAGTTCAAAGAAAAGGCTTCATGAGTTGTTTTTAAAGTACACCATTGCATGTTTTTACAATTCTCTGATTGAGTTGTGTTCTGTTATTTTGTTTTATTTCCAAATAAAAGGAATTAAAAAGTAAGAAGACAAATACTTTTGCACTTATAGAGATTGCTTTAACCAAGTTCCTGTGAGAACAGAATTACTAAGGCTCTGTGTATTCTTGTCGAAGTTACCAGTTTAACATGGTTTTATAATCTTGTCTTTTCCTATAATTTGTAATAGTAGCCAGTTGAAGGTAATGGAGGGGGTGAACTTGGAAAACAACATGCACAACAATTAAATATCTACTACAGCTCTTTATAAATTAAACTGTTTTCTTTATCAAAAATTTACTATGAGGCCTGTAATAAGTAACTTGTGGCATGTATAATGTTGCATTTGAAACTGTTATGTTAAGGGCAATACAGACATTGGTTTGATTGTTTTTATAGAATTGTTAAGTCTATGAATTAGAAAGCAGTCCTGTTGATTGCTAACATGCATTATGCCTACTATTTTATTGGTTCTCTTATAGCACATTTTTATTATTAAATTGCAGAACATCTTCGTAGTGACAAAAACAAAGAGTTTCGTATGGGCATAATTATAACAACAATAGGGTTGTTTTTTTGTACAGTATAGTGTAATAGTTTAACTTTTATATGTTTTTCCAAGAAATCAGATATTAAAGCTTTGATGTGACAGATACAAATTTTCACATAACACAGAATAATTGGCAGACTTAAATTTTATGTTTCAGCAGTCCTCAAGGTCAATAACCAAAATGTAGGTGATAGAAGGGAAATCTGCTACAGTAGATCTCTTCTTCTCTTCTTTCTCTTTATCTTTTCCCACTTCTGTTTGGGGTTGTCGTGGTTGATCAACCTTCTCCAAACGGCTCGGTCCTGCACCTCCTCACTAGTCAAGCCATTTCCCTTCAGATCATCTTTTACTTTATCTATCCACTCCCGCTTTGGTCTCCCTCCCCTATACTTCCACTCGCATGACACTTTGGCCCACATATTCATTGTCTGTTCTCATCACAAGTCCATACCACCTCAACCTACTTTCCTGTACTTCCTTAGATATCTCTCCCACTTTTGTTGTACTTCTGATTGTCTTGTTTCTTATTCTGTCCTTTTTTGTAACTTTACATATTCATCTCAATATTATAATTTCTGCCACATCTAGCTTCTGCTCCTTCACTCCCTTAACTACCCGTCTCTCAGCTCCATACATCATTTATTGGTCTTACCACTGTCTTGAAAACCATACCTTTAACCTTTGCTTTAATTTTTCTGTCACATGATACTTCTGATACATTCTTCCAATTATTCCATCCACAGTGCACTCTGTTTTCTCTGCATCTTGTTTTGTACCTCGGGTTATCATTAATTCTAGATATTTAAATGTATCCACTCTTTTCAATAGTCTCCCAGCTGGCTAACTTCCGAATCCTGATCATCATTAAACCTCATATATTCTTTCTTTTTTCTATTTATCTTCACCCCTCTATCTTTCAAAGTCCTTCTCCATTCTTCCAACTTCCTTTCAACTTCCCCTTTTCTGGTGCAACACAATACAATGTCATCAGCAAAAAGCAGACACCAAGGATATTTGTCTTTTATTCTATGACTCAAGACATCCATAACCAGATCAAAGAGGTAAGGACTTGAAGAAGATCCCTGGTCTGGACCTAATCTAACTGTGATCTTGTCTGTTAACCCAACACTGTTTTTAACTCGAGTCTTCATTCTCTCATACATATTCTGGACATATCCTCACATACTTCTTTGGTACTCCTTTTCTCTCATGCCCCTCCAGACCTCTTGCCACATACTCGATCATAGGCCTTCTCTAAATCAATAAACACTATATGTAGTCCTTTCTGTTTTTCTTGATGCTTCTCTATCAATTGCTTCAATGCAAGTACTGCGTGTGGGAAAGTGAGGTCCGCGGCTGATTGCCTTTTTAAACAAATAATTGCCGCACTCACAGCTTTAAGGAGGGGGCATGGTAGTGTGGCAGGAGCGGTTCCTGGGCTCAATGTGGCACATGTGTTTCTGCAGTTAAGTGCACAGGGGAGAAATCATCTATGTCTGTAATTAATGCCTGGAGCTGCTAATCGCCACACTTGTGCCACGTCCCCATATAAAAAGAGAAGTACGAGTGTGAGGGAGAGGAAAATAAAACGAGTAAAAGGTCAGAGGTTCAAATGCAGTGGAAGAGCAGTCTCAGGCAGGAAAATCCGGCCACCTAGAGAGAAAAGGCAGCATGAACAGGAGCCCTGCGAAGGAGCGTAGGTCATGGTGTTCTAGGGACTGGTTTGCCCCACTGATCAAAGATGTGGATTGGGGCGAGCTTGGCTGATGACCTCCCCAGGGATCCGAGGTACAAGTGTGTTTGCACGAAGGATGACAGGAGGAAATCCAACCTCGGACGGTCTGTCAGATGCCGGCGGAGGCAGCCAAGATGGGGATCAGAGGATGAAGGTCATGGCTGCTGCGTCTCTGCCGGCTGCGTGAGCTAGGATTATTCGTCATGGAAAAGAACATGATAGAGGCAGTGACTGTGTTTTTAACCTCTGGTTTTAAAGGTATTATTTATTGTGATTTTATCCCCCACTTTTCACCTGCTTTTATGGATTATTTATTTATGGATGTTTTTGAATCACTGCACTATTTATTTCAGCACTGCTTAGGTTTTTTTGTTAATAAAAGCACTTGAGATTTGCACCTTCCCCTTGCTCCAAGTGTGATTTGTCCTCATTTGCCAACTCATTTGGTTATGTTATCAACGGTGATGGGTTCAAGAGGCTCCCAAAACTGGAAGAGGGAGCATGAAGCAGGACCCGCACAGTCACACTGCATCAGTTATTGTTCTTCCTGGCATAAAATCAAACTGCTTCTCCACTATGGTGGTCTCTTCCCTAGGCCATCTCTGTTTAACCCTTTAATTGTGTGTGATATTAGCTTTCTACATTGTTTCCACAATCCAGAATATCACCACTCTCCTTATAAATGGGTGCAGTCACACACTGAATGGGTATACAATATGAAAAGGGTGTGAGCAATTGTAGAGTATGCCCCCAAGAAAAATTATAACAAATAAACAAATTGAAAAATTAGCAATATAAACAAAATATTTGGACAGTTGCCTTTGGGATAATATTTAAGTCACCTATCTTCTTTAATTGTTATAGACACATATACATTATGCCTTCTCTTATTTCTACAGAGGGTTCAGGAACTTGAATCTGAATGCAGGACCTTGCAGAGGGAGAAGCAAGATGCAGTAATGGAAGTCCGCAGCTTAATGAAGGAAGATAAGCAGCAAGAAGTAAATCGTATCAAAACAGAGATGGAACAGGTGAGTCTGTTTTTGTCTGCATTTATGTTGGTAAGGAGTCATAAAGAGAAAGCTGTGCCTGGTGGGAAGAAATTACACACTTTTTTTTATTTCTTTTTTACATTTTAAATGTAAGCCTAGAGGTGTGAAAAACTGCTAAAACAATAAAAAAATATGTGTCTCAATAATGTAAAGCAACAGTTCATAAATGGTTGCTGTCGGTTAATGCCCATCCCAAGGGTTACCACCTAGCTAGTAGGCTGGCAGTAGTATTGATATTGCAATTTTTTTGAGCCCATTGGCAGACCCTAATTATTCAGTGGTTTGTTTTTACTCAGACATCTGACTTTATGGGACTTGCAATTGTAACATACACACCCTTCCCCTGATGAGTTCTCATATTTGCGTGACATAAATGAACACAGCCAGACTTTTTTTTCCTTATTTTGTATTAATTAAACATTTTGGTTCAAATACAAAAGTTACTCACATATCACTACTGTAAGGCAATTTTATATGTATAAAAGTCACATTGAGTATTCTTTTTTATGTATGTTTTTAAGAAGTCATACTGATAAACAAAATTACTTGCCTGTCCTCCTCATAAAAGATTATTTCTAGACCTAATTGCTAATATTTTGTTGCATGCCAGGCTCAAAACAGGCATAATAATGATGTTAATAGTTTAAAAATGATCCAACTATTTTTACATAATGAAATGACAAATACAAAGTCAACAAGAATTATAACTGACATAGGTTTTGAATTTTGAACTCAGTCTCCTGGGGCCTCATGTATAACCAGTGCGTATGCACAAAAATGTTGCATAACAACGTTTCCACGTTCAAATCATGATGTATAAAACCTAAACTTGGCGTAAAGCCACGCACATTTCCACGGTACCTCATACCCTGGCGTACGCAAGTTTTCCACTCGGTTTTGTGGGCTGGTGGCACCGAGCGTCAGAGCAGTGCTACTGTTCCTGTGTGGTTACCCTTTCTTTTTCAGCTTTATAAATACACTGAAATTAACTGCATATTGTTTATTAGTTTAAGGCATTTCATTGTATTTAACCAGTAACAATATAATGGTCCACGGAATGGTCAAACTATTCTAAATACAATAGCTGCTTTAGCGTTGTTACTCTCACTGCACCTTCTTCTTCTTCATTCAGCTGCTCCTGTTAGGGGTTGCCATAGTGGATCATCTTTTTCCATATTACTCTCACTGCACCACTCAGAGTATTTATATTACTGTATCTGAGTGGGGTGTCAAAGATCTACAGAAACTGAGAAAGAGAAATATCGGTGTACAGCGACATGCACACGTTGTCTCAGCCATGCTGCCTATATGAACTGTTCTTACACAGCAAATGTTTCAAAGCCTTTCCTGTACGGACCTCGCGGTTCAGAAACCGTTTCATCCCAAGAACTATAAACACACTCAATCAGTCCATCAACTGCTCCTTGTAGAACTGTTTGTACTTATAAGTGCAATTACCTCACTGTAAACTTGCACTACAGTTATAATATTGCACAACCTGAGCCACTTTATAAAGCATGTATTTACATATGATGACGATATGATTTTTAGAATGAAATGCAGCAAAATATGTTTATTATATTATACAGATAAAACTTTAACTTCATTTACCCTGTAAATAGTCTGTATTGTTAATAATTAAACATGCCAGGACACAGTGCCTCAGCACTAGCGAGGAGCCTGTGCACCCTTAATGGATTGTTCCTGCCACGCACTGTATTCTTGCTTGTGCAGGCGCAACATTGGAAGGATAGATGGGTAGAATAATTAAAAATGCACTACGAAGATATTTCAATGTTCCTTAAAAGTTTTGAAGAATCGACGTTCTAAGGTTACAGAAGGCTTAATGTCTATTACAGAGCTGATTGTGTGGCAATTGGGTATTTGGAGAAAGAAAAGTAAGGACAGGAATTAGGGGTTAGTATGACTGAAAGAGACAGTACTGCTACAATAAACTATTTCATCAAAGGTCGCGAATGGCGCAGCAAGCATCCATCTTGTGTGAGACATGGACAATCACTGCGCCACCGTGTTCCCATGTTTAATAATTTAACTCCTATCATCATGAAAATGATATCATGTATACATCTCAGTATTTTAATTATTCAGAGAGCTGTAATATCATGAATGTAATGGATTCTGTGTCCTGTCGGAGGAAGAAAAAGCTAGTTTAAGAAGCACATAGTGATACACACATAGAAGAGCAAATACAAAACAAAGCATTTAACGTGCTACTTTAGTTACGATTGGATTTGAGAAACTAGTAAACAATTTTAAGATGAAGTTTATGATGTTCTACTTTAATGACAAAATAAACTACATGGTTAAAGTGGAATTTTCGAGATTAAAGTTGACATTTCATGCTTTTTTCCCACTGTGTGCCTATTTTTTTTGTCTGTACCCTAATAAGCTTTCATATGACACTCAGACTGTGGACTACGACTTTGATATCTGACAAATTCTTTTTTATTTTGGGCACTGTGCGACTTTGTGAACTTGAGCTTTCGAGTTTCTCCGACACTCTGTCACTCGATCAACTTCCTTTTGTTGATTATATCACTATTTAAACCAACAAATAGTACGTTTTTCCTTGCCTCCATTTGGTATTCATGCTTTTCCCATTGTCTTTTCACAGAACGCTGAGCTTAAGGGCTATTTATATTGATTTGCATATTCAAAGAGGCGTAATTCTGGGAGGAGTTGGGGCGAGACAGCAGGCGCATGCACGTGCGTTACTTTTCACGCTGAGCTGGATTTATATAGCTGAAGAACATGGAAGTTTGCGTATGCACAGATTTTTACATTTGGAATTTTTTGTCCGTAAGCACATTTCTGCTTTTGTCCATACGCCATGTTATATTGTGAATTCTACGCACAGCGTTATACATGAGGCCTCTGGTGTGTGCCATTGCATGTAAAATGCTTTGAAGGTCTAGAAAAGCACTGTATAAATGTAATATAACTATCAACCATAATTCAGATAAAAAAATCAGAGAGGATAAATAAATTAGACATGAAAAAATGATTTACTGATTATGCTTTACAAACAAGACAAAAGCAAAAAATATGAAAACAGTCACCTTGCTTATCTTTAATTAAAGATGATGCTTACTTTTTAATTTGACTGTTCCAACTCAGTGTTTATTCATATTTGCAGGAAAAGGCACAAGAGGCTGATCGGTTCAAACTGAAGATACAGCAGCTGCAAGATGACTTGCAGATGTTACGGGCTCGTCTCAGTGAAACAACTCGTCTAGAGAAGGAGAAGGAGGTTCAGGCTGAAAGGCAGGAAAGGAATCTTGCAATGGAACTCCAAACGGAATGTGAGCGTATCAAGGATCTTGCACTAAGTTCACGGGGTTGTGCACCAACTGGATCATCACATTTTCGTCAAAGGTTTATTTTTAGCATTTTTTTCATCCTAACCATATCACAGATATTCATTGAATGATATATTAAAAATAGTTTATGTATTTTAGTAAATGTGTAATAGTGTCAGATAGGAGTGTCATAGTGTTTGAAACTTGAAAATATGGTTTATGAGAATGATCGAGGAGTCGGTGGACTCATCATTATCTATATCCACAAAGGTACAGAAGCAATCAAGAAGGCTAATAGAATGTTAGGTTATATAGCATTATGTCTACAGCACAAGTCAAGGAAGACTAAGATAAAGGTGTATAACTCACTTGTGAGACTTCACCCTGAGCACTTAATTCATTTTTGATTTCCAAAAAGAGTGGCTAATTTTAGCACTGCAAGGTTTGAGCTGTAAAGAGAGTGACTGAAGAAGCTGAACCTTTTGAGTTTAAGCAAATGCAAATGAAGAGGGGTCAAGATTGAAGTGTTTAAGATTATGAAGGGAACCAGTACAACGGAGCTGAGCTGTTATTTTAAAATAACTTCTTGAACAAGAACACTTGGACACAGATAAAAACTTCTAATGATTCTTTTTTAACACAAAGAACTATAGAGACATATAGAATAAATTACCAAGTAGTGTGGTGCAGAGTAGGATTTTAGGAACTTTTAACACTAGGAGCACAATGGCCCATGCCAATTGGCATTGTATTTTTAATCTAATCATGTCATAATAGTGTATGTCACACTTCTGTCTTTCCTTGACTTTTCCTAATTTGCTGCACTTCAAATACCTGTGTTGTTGCGACTCTGAAATTCTATTTAGAAAATGTGAATTGTTCTTTGGTTTTTACTTGAAACACCACCAACTAGCAACACACATTGAACATTGTTTCCCAAATGTGAATTGCTATTTACTTCAGCAGACAACTATACTATCAATGAGAAAATATCACACTTATAATCACTCACATTGTTCCACTAGGTGTGATGAAGATAAAGAAAAAGCATTGTTGGTGCTCTAGTTAACTTAGTCAGGTTAAAAAAATGACAGTAAATTCTCGTGAAACGGCATTGCATTATTTTTACATACTGTTGAAAACGAAGTATGCAGGCAGCATGAATTCTACTTGGAGAAGGGAGAACATACAAAGTGAGACATAGTAGATGAAGTGATCAATCTATGAGTGAAAAAGGCCACAGTGGATGCTGGCTCACTCATACAATTTTCAGACACTACAGACTAACATTGAATGCAAATGCAAGAATAAATGGTGATCCTTCTTTTTGAAAATGGATGGACTGAGGCAGCATGTTATTTGGCTGCAAATGAGTCACCTTTAAGAATTATTGGAGTGCATCTAATTGTGATTATAGAAGAAGTTGATGTATATATATCAGCACATGTATATATCTTACACAATTACATATGAAGGAGGAGGGGGATGAAGAATTCGACATAACAGGGAGTACCAATGGTTATTTTATTTAACTTCAAGTGCAGACTTTGAATGCCAAATAAGCTGCTTGCTCAAAAGACAGCATCTTCTCTCTACTGAACTGTAAACTAAATGAGACGGCAGCTGACAGACCAACTTGAAAGAACACAACAGATGGTCAAGGAGAAAGACAGACACACTAATGACATGCAGAAGCAGTGCCCTGCTATCATGGAATTTTGCCTTAATATATCTGCTTTATAGCACCCCACATACAGTCTTATCTGCACATGGACAGCTTATTTAAGCAAAGAGACTTACTAGCTTGCATAAGCAGACCAAATGGTTAAGCTTCGCCTGTGCCAATCACTATAGCAGGTGTCCACTCACTGCGCTACTACTACCTACAGCTACTTCCCTGTAGAAATATGGCAAGCACATACACCAGGTGCTCTTATAATTAACGTTGAATATATTATTATAAAGATTCCTGTGTTTGTTATTTTGGTTCGCCTACAGTACAGTTACTGTTAACTAAATTCTTTATATGTGTGTAGGGTATCTGCTTTATAGCAGCCTATTTGTACAGCCTTACCTGCATGTAGACAGCTGCCTCAATTAAAGAGATTTACTAGCTGTTCACAAGCAGACCAAACTGTTGTCTTCAGACCTACTCCTGTGCCAATCACCAAAGCAAGTGCCCGTTCACCATGCTGCTTTTATTGAAGACATTTTGTCTCATCTGTTAACTCCCTATGGGAATATAACAGTCACCCATACTAAGTGCTCTTAGAAATATACATTGAGCCAATCAAACAGTGTAAATTTAATATTATCATTAAGCAACATTAATAAAAAGAAATAAAAATCGATGGTAACAAGAGTAGGAAAGACTTTAAAGGTTAAGAAATGTATTTGAAAAAGATTCTTATTGAAAATACTTATGCAGAAAATTAAGGTAATAGAAGAGGAGTCTTTTAAAGTCTGGGTGCAGAGTTGCTTCAGATTGGTGTTCAGTTCGCAAAGGTCCTTGTCTGTTTCTTTGGGCTGTTCTCCTTCTCAGCTCTCCTTGCTTTTCTCTCTCCTGCTCTGCCTGCCTTCCGTCCTTCCCTAATCTGCCCACCATGCATCCAAACTTAAAGGCCTCACTACATGTTGAATTAACAAGAGAAATCAATCAGTGTTTGCTTTTCTATTTAAGATTCTGAAAGAATTATCTAAAAGTACAATTGTCAAAATTGATATTGAAATACAAAAGTCAATAAAGATGCAAAATTTAAAATCAATCTAAGGCAGTTGTTTGTCTAACATGAAATAAGAGTCCAGAGTTAAAAAGTCCAAAGAGACTAATTTCAAATGAAGTCAAACTGTGCAGGATTTCTAATTGCTGGCTGTTTACTCAGGTGCCCTTATTGTTAGCTCACACAATTCACATATTAAGTTGTTTTTTAAAGTCCATTTTCTTGTTTTATTTAGTTTGTTTTGAACACTAAGATGCCTTAGTTTTAAGCCAATTCAAGTGCAGAACACACAAGCAGCGAAAGAAAAAGTGAATCCCTTTTGGTGCACAAGCCACTCAGACTGCAAAAATGATAGCAGACTAGTGATGTGCACAGGATTATACTCAGTCCGTCTTGCAGCAGTAGAACAAAGTGGACATTTGCAATTCTGATAGGCTTTAGTGGCACACCAGGCCTGTACCAAACCCCCAACTTACATTCCAAAGTAAGTGACTGAACT
The DNA here is from genome assembly GCF_016835505.1 of Polypterus senegalus. Classification (NCBI taxonomy): domain Eukaryota; kingdom Metazoa; phylum Chordata; class Cladistia; order Polypteriformes; family Polypteridae; genus Polypterus; species Polypterus senegalus. The sequence continues at coordinate 151,489,251 of NC_053164.1, read as the reverse complement.
CTTCATACCAGGATCAGCCTGTACTCCATCTGATAAGAGAGGCGTACTGTAAATCTGAGTTGAATGGACATCTTTGCAGAGCCACCTCTGAAAACTTCTTAAGCCAGAAAGCACAAATGGACTCCAGCAAGTACAAAGAGTTATAAATCAATGAATGACAGCTCTGATGGACAGAAGAACTCACCAATGTGGAGACATTGAATTTGTAACTGAAAGTGACTTTAATCCAGTCAGGAGAAATGATATATTCCCTTAATACTCACTGTACCATTCAATACATTCTCTCTGGTTCTCTCAAGGGAACTCTGAGAATCTATGAGGGGATTCCCTGGAGCACTCAGCCTTGGGTCACTAATGGGCACATGCTCCAAAAACGACTGAAAATCTCTATAACAACTTCTCTCTCTGCAACCAAAAATCTGATGAGCCACTGCCTATTTAAGGAGCTGAAAGATGAGATCCAACCTGCCAGGCCAAGCACCGAGCCCAGTCTGGACTTTAGCTTCTAAACTATTGTGCCAGAAAGAGTAATGCCATTCCCCATGAAGTTGCATACAACACCACAAAGAGCTTAACTGAAAAAAAGTATCAGCACAGCACTGACAAAGGAATCACACAGCAGAATGAAAGCGTGCACTCTAATGCAAGAAGAATCCTTCACTTGAACCAAGAGCAACAACAAAGTAACATCTACACAAAAGAAAAATCACCTTTTAAAGACTTATCTGTGCCAAAATAAATTAGAACTCAAAATAAGTAAACAGCCAGCTTCCCTGTTATGTTTGTCTGTCTAGACTGTCTGTGGCCTGTCTTACTGTATATGTCGACGTACAGTTGTGCTTGAAAGTTTGTGAACCCTTTAGAATTTTCTATATTTCTGCATAAATATGACCTAAAACATCATCAGATTTTCACTCAAGTCCTAAAGGTAGATAAAGAAAAACCAGTTAAACAAATGAGACAAAAAATATTATAATTGGTCATTTATTTATTGAGGAAAATGATCGAATATTACATATTTGTGAGTGGCAAAAGTATGTGAACCTCTAGGATTAGCAGTTAGTTTGAAGGTGAAATTAGTCAGGTCTTTTCAATCAATAGGATGATAATCGGGTGTGAGTGGGCACCCTGTGTTATTTAAAGAACAGGAATCTATCAAAGTCTGCTCTTCACAACACCTGCATGTGGAAGTGTATCATGGCACAAACAAAGATTTCTGAGGACCTCAGAAAAAGAGTTATTGATGCTCATCAGGCTGGAAAAGGTTACAAAACCATCTCTAAAGAGATTGGACTCCACCAATCCACAGTCAGACAGATTGTGTACAAATGGAGGAAATTCAAGACCATTGTTACCCTCCCCAGGAGTGGTCCACCAACAAAGATCACTCCAAGAGCAAGGTGTGTAATAGTCGGCAAGGTCACAAAGGACCCCAGGGTAACTTCCAAGCAACTGAAGGCCTCTCTCATATTGGCTAACGTTCATGTTCATGAGTCCACCATCAGGAGAACACTGAACAACAATGGTGTGCATAGCAGGGTTGCAAGGAGAAAGCCATTGCTCTCCGAAAAAAAACATTACTGCTCGTCTGCAGTTTGCTAAATCAGATGGCTATTGGAAGAATGATTTGTGGACGGATGAGACCAAAATAGAACTTTTTGGTTTAAATGAAAAGTGTTATGTTTGGAGAAAGGAAAACACTGCATTCCAGCATAAGAACCTTATCCCATCTGTGAAACATGGTGGTGGTAGTATCATGGCTTGGGCTTGTTTTGCTGCATCTGGGCCAGGATGGCTTGCCTTCATTGATGGAACAATGAATTCTGAATTATATCAGAGAATTCTAAAGGAAAATGTCAGGACATCTGTCCATGAACTGAATCTCAAGAGAAGGTGGGTCATGCAGTAAGACAACAACCCTAAGCACACAAGTCGTTCTACCAAAGAATGGTTAAAGAAGAATAAAGTTAATGTTTTGGAATGGCCAAGTCAAAGTCCTGACCTTAATCCAATCGAAATGTTGTGGAAGGACCTGAAGCAAGCAGTTAATGTGAAGGAACCCACCAACATCCCAGAGTTGAAGCTATTCTGTACGGAGGAATGAGCTAAACTCCCTCCAAGTCGGTGTGCAGGAATGATCAAAAGTTACTGGAAACGTTTAGTTGAAATTATTGCTGCAGAGAGGAGTCACACCAGATACTGAAAGCAAAGGTTCACATACTTTTGCCACTCCTAATGTGTAATATTTGGTCATTTTCCTTAATAAATAAATGACCAAGTATAATATTTTTGTCTCATTTGTTTTACTGTTTTTTTCTGCAGAAATATAGAAAATTCTAAAGGGTTCACAAACTTTCAAGCACAACTGTATACAGTATATGCAGTTATGAGCTTTGTCGTATAGGGTCCTATGTGATCATATTTTCCCCTTTTATATTCTTTATTTGTGTAGACCTTGCTGAAACGCCTCAAATGCCATACAGTATACTTAACACCTTGTGGTCAGGCACTGTACTTTAGCACTTCCTTTCTCTTTCCATTCTTTATCTATGACCTCAGGCAATTCGATAGAGTAAAGGAACAGGCCAGAGATAAGTTACGCATTTAATTATGTGTTTTGATAATATGCCCAAAATATTAAAGAAGCAGAGTACAATGTAAGTGTTGGCAAACCATAACATTACAGACAAAATAGCAGTACATCTTGAGTCCATAGGGGGATATCAGCTTATCTTCAGTCTAGCTTGCTTTTCTACCACACCTCCTTTAAATGGAGTATTGAAACAGGCCATATGCCTGACTCAGTATAGCTTGTGAGATAGAGTTGTCTTCATCATAGTCTTCTCTTCATGGCCAGATGGTGAGAGAGAGGGGTAAAGGTGGGATAACCAACTTTCCTGTCCAGATCCTAGACTAATGGATGCAGGCTGTTCATCTAATCCCATTTCAGCCACAATCCAACTCCAATGACCAATAGAATAAGTATACCAGTCCCTCCCCGAGCCATTTACCAATGAAAGCGCTCAGGTACAACCCATCCCCTATCTGCTTTCTTCACTTGTTGCCTGTCCCTGCCAGCTAGGCAGTTTATGACCTTCCTGTGAGGGATGGCTTTTAGGCTTGTGTAAGTCCAAACACAGTCTGTCTTGCCAAACCAGTTTGATACTCACATACTTACATCCCCCCTACCTTAAATTTCACATCCTGCACCAGTGCTTAATACAATCTCTTAAAGACTTGAGGGAGGAAATTATATTGCCTTTTCTAAAACTATGGGAGAAGAAGATTACAATGAATTACTTAAGGAAAACTGCTTCTTTCTTTAAGTCACTAATACAAACCTATTATTTAAAGACACAATACATGCGATTAGAACTATGCTCTTAAACTTAAACACCTTTGTGCAGTCCTTAAATCAGTTTATTTCTCAATTTCTGACCATTTTTAATGTCTATTACATCGTGTTTATATAATCCTTGTGTTTATCAACAAATTGTATCATACTGTCTCTTAAAATGAGCATGCTTCAGCAATCTATACTAATAAAAGGCAAAGCCCTCACTGACTCACTGACTGACTCACTCACTCACTCACTCACTCACTCACTCATCACTAATTCTCCAACTTCCCGTGTAGGTAGAAGGCTGAAATTTGGCAGGCTCATTCCTTACAGCTTACTTACAAAAGTTGGGCAGGTTTCATTTCAAAATTCTATGCGTAATGGTCATAACTGGAACCTATTTTTCTCCATATACTGTAATGGACAGTTCAGCTCGATGGCTGTGGGGGGCGGAGTTGCGTGTGACATCATCACGCCTCCCACGTAATCACGTGAAATGACTGTGAACGCAGTACGTAGAAAACAAGGAAGAGCTCCAAAGAGCGCTGAACAAAAAACACCATTTCACAATTGAGAAGGCAGCAAAAGATTATGAAGCCAGTGATGCATACAAGCATATTCATAAGTGCAGCTACTGCGGAAACAAAGCACGGTGTGAACCGTAAGTTTAACTTAAGTTTATAGACACACTCCCACTGCAGTTTGTCATGCCTACAACGAATATGGTATTTGCGAGATACAAGTTTAATGAGAAGACACAAGGTATAAACGAGACTTTGGATCACTTTGTAACGGAGTTAAAATTGCTGTAGCAAGAAACTTTTAAGTGCCGGGTCTTAGCTAACATTAAATAAGCCGTTGACATCACAAGATCGCACGAGCACAGCTGAGAAGCTTCGATGCATGTACTCCGAGCGGCTCACGTCAACTGACTTTGCAGGACTGGAAAAGATTAAATTAAGTTCATACACACGCTACCGCTAAATTATTCGCAGGCAATTTCCACAACTTAATACCGGGAATGCCTGTTGGAACATCTTACATTCACGAGTACCGATTTGGGTGGTGAACACTTTGATGAATGAAACCTGTTATCTTTACAATGGTTGACAAACACGGAATATAACTTGAACACAACACATCCTCCAAATACGAACCTGATTGAAAGAAATAATGATAATCAAATCCTTGATGACAGCAACACTCATAACGGTCAGAAAACTATTACATTGACAATCATGTTACGTTATTTTTAAAATGTTTCCTTTTCTTAGCACAAGCACAGCTGAGAAGCTTCGATGCATGTACTCCGTGTTAAAAAAAATAACGCATTTAATCACACTTTGTATTCCAAGCAAAGGGGAACTTTTATCAATGCATGATTTCCTGGTACATCGATTACATTGATACACACATCAGAGCTACACAAATGTAAGAGTTGGAAGAAAGCGCGTTGCTAGGACTGATCGGACGCAAATTTCATTTCAAAAGACTACCCGACGGAAGCCTTGATAAAAGCGTGGTTTTGTGCAAACTGTGCAAAAATGAGTTTGCATACCACCGAGGCACTTCAACCTTACGGTACCATCTAAATGCAAAATATGTTACAGCGAGCACAGAAACTGTGTATGCTGTTAGCACTAGCAGTACGAGTTTAAGTACCAACAAAAGGTGTCGGCAGCCCAAACCTCATGAAATGACTGGCTTCAGGACCAAAATTAGTAAGTCAACATCTGTCAAACTTACAAATTCTCTTGCAAAATGGATTGCTTTGGACTGTAGACCACTAACAGTGGTGGAAGATAGGGGGTTAGAAAATGTGCTACAGTTAGCGTCAGGAGATCCAACTTTACAACTGCCATGCCGATAGACTATTTCAAGTAAAATTCAACAGCTTTATGACACTGAAAAGCAAGCAAAAATAGATGCATTACTGAGAGCAGACTTTGTGGCTCTTACTGGGGATCATTGGACTTCCATGACCGTTAGTAATTCTAATTACATCTAATTACAAAATGTTCAATGATCACACTGTTTTAGCCTAATGTACAAAATAATTTTGGCTAAGGTTATTTAGAGTTTAAAGGTGAAGCTGGTCAAATTACCCTTTATGTTTCTGACTTATTTTTTTAAGAAGAAAAACTGCACTTTATGTTGAAATTTTTGTTATTATTATTCAAAGACAATACCATTCTGAAAATGTACTTAAAGTAATTAAAATACCACTTTATTTTTAAGTCTGCCCAATTTTAGCCAGGGATGATATTTTTGTTTCTTTTTTGAATTGAAATGCAGTTTAAATGCATTTTTTTTTTCAGAAATTAAAAGAGCTTGAGTTTACAATATTCATGTCCATGTCTATTATTTGATTCTGTCGCCCACTAAAACCTTTTTAAATTAAAAACAACATTTGTGATTTGGGGCAAATTTTCTTGTGTGATTACATACGATTAATCAAGATTAATTAATTACACAACCTAATTAATTAGATTAATTTTTTTAATCGAGTCCCACCCCTAATATATATATTTATATGTAGATATGTATATATATATATATGTGTATATATATGTAGATATGTATATGCATATATATGTGTGTGTGTGTGTATATATGTGTATATGTATATATATATGTATGTGTGTATATATATATGTCTATATATGTGTATATATACTGTATATGTATATGTATATATACGTATATATATATGTGTATACATATGTATATGTGTATATATGTATATATTTGTATATGTGTATATATATATATATATATATGACAACAACACTCATCACTCACAACAGTGACAAAACAATTACATTGTCAATCATGTTACGTTATTATTAAAATGTTTCCTTTTCTTTTTCATTACTTCTTTAACACACTACTTCTCCACTGCGAAGCGCGGGTATTTTGCTAGTACTAATATAAATCTACAGGTCTTGCATCCAACAACAGTGAAAGGTAAGGTAAATAAAGTAGGAGCCTTTAATAAAGTAGGAGTGTTGCCGCCATTGCTGAAGGCACGACCAATAATTGATTAACCAAGTTAAATCTCTTCTCCTTCCCACATTATTATGACTGTTCCTAGGTGGGCAAGTTAAAATACATTTTTCATTCTTACACTGCCTGCCTTTTACTGACCTAATCCATGAAATATGTAAGTAATGCTGTAATTTATAAACTATTTACTGTATATGTAAAAATGTATTTTTGACTATTATATTTTAAATAAATACTGCTGGTTTTATACTGAATTGGGGAAACCTGCTTGTGTTGCAGCATCCCTTTTGTTCATTCTTGCTCCCAGAAGCAGTGCAAAACTACAGAATGCACACACAATTAAAACAAAGATAAATTACATTATCTAAAGTATCACCATGAAAAGTTTCTACTTCATATGCCTAGCTAATTGAATTATTTCAATTTCTTTATTGTGAGGGGATATTGCTATGTTATTGCAGCCTAAACATTTTAATGTCAGTCATACATACACAAGTGCAGACTTTGTTTCTCCTTATGTCTGTAAAACATTCTGTTCATGAATTACATTCTTTATATTTTGGTCATTTTCCCTTTCAGTACTCCGTCTGTCCTGACAGTTCCTCAGGCCCTGCAAGCTTTGCGAGGGGCTTGTGAGGAGCTTTATCAAAATATCATGGACATTCATCAGGAGCTAGAAAGAAGAGGAATGGCCATTCAGCATGTCCACAGAGACAAGGTATATCAAAACTCACTGTTGTATGACCAAGAAATCTTTTCATAAACTGTTACTGTCTCATAATATTTGCCATCATCATGTTAAGGATTCTGCTAAATCAGCTCCCATTTTATTAGTAAATTGGTTTACTCTGCAGTTGATATTCTTCTATTTTCTAGCTCTGGACATTTGTTGTTTCACATCTTTGTAATGTTAGCACAGCAGAAACACACAGCGCACATTTATTTTAATAATGTTAGTAGATTCCATTGTTTTTCTGAGTCTTGCTTCTGCAACAACTCTAAAGGATTGCATGGCATGGAAAACATTTTGGTGATATACCAGTATTTATAAATCATCTGCAATATAGTATGCTGAAAATAAAACACAAACACAAATTTCATACTTCACTTGTGTGAGGTTATTTTAGTATTTCTAAAAAGCAGGTGATTTCTTTTCTTTTTTTGTGTTACCTGTCACAACATATATTATATTTAGTATTGCCTACTCATATCAGGGCCAGTTTAGAGTTGTCCCTCAGCTTAACCTTCATGTTTTTGGAAATTAGAAAAACAGAATATTGGGGAATGGCAGTGAAGAATATGCAAACTCCAACATTGACATTGCCTGTGCTGGAATTTTAACCCTGGTCCCTGGAACTGTTAGCCAGTATAACTAACCTGTATGTCACCATATTGCCACCTTAACAACCTTATTAATAAAATGCAAATAGCATTTAACTATTATAGAACAATTGGAAAACTCCAGTGTTCATATGTATTTAAATGAGGTTTAACTATTTAAACTGGACTATTATTTCAGGACAGGGAAATGAAACAACAGCGTGAACGACTACTTTTGGAAAAGGAAGAAGCATTGATGGCTCTAAAGGAACGTCTTATTCAGGTAACAAACTTTAATATAACCATTCACTGTGGCTTTGACTGTAATGCATTAAATCAAGTCATTTAAGTTAACTGAAATGTCATTTATACTATAGTCATGTCAACATTTCTGTTGTGAGAAGGGCTTTGATGATAATAATCACTTTATACCTATCAAAAGTATAAAGAAACTCTTTAATGAGAACTAATGTCAATTTATGTAGCAGAACATTAAAACGAAACATTCCACCAGGATAACTTATACCGCATGTGTCATGAAATTGATTCTTTCAGCATGTGGAACATTCCTGTTGATCTGATGAAGAATACTGTTTTAGTCATTGCTGCCACATCTGCCCTAAATCCTTGAATAAGTTCAGCTATAACTACTTCAGAAACCTTCATTTCTTCATTGCCATACTCATTTAACAACTTAGGTGATCGCATATCTTAGTGGTACTGTCATTCTGGAAGACATCTTTCCTACCAGGAAAGCTTTTGAAGCCTGTGCTTGGCGGTTATCTGTGTGATATTTGCACATTCTCCATCTGTCTGCATGTCTTTTGTTCTCAGTGTAACTCCCCAAAGATGTGCACTTCATGTCCACTGCACCACACACACTTAATGACTTAAATATTTTTATTAATATTATCAATAAATAGTATTGTTTGTACATTTTCCTTTTAGCCTTTCTTTTTATTCCTTGATATTGTTTTTCATAGTTACAGTGCATCCGGAAAGTACAGTGATCCCTTGCTATATCGCGCTTCGACTTTCGCGGATTCACTCCATCGCGGATTTTAAATGTAAGCATATCTAAATATATATCACGGATTTTTCGCTGGTTCACGGATTTCTGCGGACAATGGGTCTTTTAATTTATGCTACATGCTTCCTCAGTTGGTTTGCCCAGTTGATTTCATACAAGGGACGCTATTGCAGATGGCTGAGAAGCTGCCCAATCAGAGCACGTATTACATATTAAATAAAACTCCTTAATGATATACAATTTGCTTCCCGCGCGGTGCTTGATTGTTTGCTTTTCTCTGTCTCTCTCACTCTCTCTGACTTTCTCTGCGCCTGACGGAGCGGGTGTAAGCAGAGGGGCTGTTTGCACAGAGGCTGTTTGCCTAGAGGATACGGACACTCCTCTAAAAAATGCTGCTTTATCGCGGTGCTTCGGCATACTTAAAAGCCCAAAAGCATGTATTGATTTTTTGATTGTTTGCTTTTCTCTCTCTCTCTCTCTCTCTCTCTCTCTCTCTCTCTCTCTCTCTCTCTCTCTCTCTGACATTCTCTGCTCCTGACACGCATTCTTTGAAGAGGAGGATATGTTAGCATTTTTTTAATTGTGAGAAAGAACTGTCATCTCTGTCTTGTCATGGAGCACAGTTTAAACTTTTGACTAAAGGGTGTTATTTCATAACTAGAGGGCTCTAATAATGTTAACAGTGTGGGAGAGTTTATAAAGGCTTCAAATATATAAAAATAACCATACAAACATATGGTTTCTACTTCGAGGATTTTCATCTAGCGATCGAGGAGGGATTACTGTATTCACAGCGCATCACTTTTTCCACATTTTGTTATGTTACAGCCTTATTCCAAAATGGATTAAATTCATTTTTTTCCTCAAAATTCTACACACAACACCCCATAATGACAACGTGAAAAAAGTTTACTTGAGGTTTTTGCAAATGTATTAAAAATAAAAAAACTAAGAAATCACATGGACATAAGTATTCACAGCCTTTGCTCAATACTTTGTCGATGCACCTTTGGCAGCAATTACAGCCTCAAGTCTTTTTGAATATGATGCCACAAGCTTGGCATACCTATCCTTGGCCAGTTTCGCCCATTCCTCTTTGCAGCACCTCTCAAGCTCCATCAGGTTGGATGGGAAGTGTCGCTGCACAGCCATTTTAAGATCTCTCCAGAGATGTTCAATTGGATTCAAGTCTGGGCTCTGGCTGGGCCACTCAAGGACATTCACAGAGTTGTCCTGAAGCCACTTCTTTGATATCTTGACTGTGTGCTTGGGGTCGTTGTCCTGGTGAAAGGTGAACCGTTGCCCCAGTCTGAGGTCAAAAGCGCTCTGGAACAGGTTTTCATCCAGGATGTCTCTGTACATTGTTGTAGTCATCTTTTCTTTTTTCCTAACTAGTCTCCCAGTTCCTACCGTTGAAAAACATCCCCACAGCATGATGCTGCCACCACCATGCTTCACTGTAGGGATGGTATTGGCCTGGTGATGAGCGGTCCCTGGTTTCCTCCAAACGTGACGCCTGGCATTCACACCAAAGAGTTCAATCTTTGTCTCATCAGACCAGAGAATTTTGTTTCTCATGGTCTGAGAGTCCTTCAGGTCCCTTTTGGCAAACTCCAGGCGGGCTGTCATGTGCCTTTTACTAAGGAGTGATTTCCGTCTGACCACTCTACCATACAGGCCTGATTGGTGGACTGCTGCAGAGATGGTTGTCCTTCTGGAAGGTTCTCCTCTCTCCACAGAGGACCTCTGGAGCTCTGACAGAGTGACCATCGGGTTCTTGGTCACCTCCCTGACTAAGGCCATTCTCTCCCGATCGCTCAGTTTAAATGGCCGGCCAGCTCTAGGAAGAGTCCTGGTGGTTTTAAACTTCTTCCACTTACGGATGATGGAGGCCACTGTGCTCATTGGGACCTTCAAAGCAACAGAAATTTTTTGTAACCTTCCCCAGATTTGTGCCTCGTGACAATCCTGTCTCAGAGCTCTACAGACAATTCCTTTGACTTCATGCTTGGTTTGTGCTCTAACATGAACGGTCAACTGTGGGACCTTCTATAGACAGGTGTGTGCCTTTCCAAATCATGTCCAATCAACTGAATTTACCACAGTTGGACTCCAATTAAGCTGCAGAAATATCTCAAGGATGATCAGGGGAGACAGGATGCACCTGAGCTCAATTTTGAGCTTCATGGCAAAGGCTGTGAATACTTATGTACATGTGCTTTCTCAATTTTTTTATTTTTAATAAATTTGCAAAAATCTCAAGTAAACTTTTTTCACGTTGTCATTATGGGGTGTTGTGTGTAGAATTCTCAGGAAAAAAATTTATTTAATCCATTTTGAAATAAGGCTGTAACATAACAAAATGTGGAAAAATTGATGCGATGTGAATACTTTCCGGATGCACTGTAACTGTCAGTAAATAAGTGTAGTAAAAAGGAGTAAAATAAAATATTAAAATATAAAAGTCTGATGGGCAGCACGGTGGCGCAGTGGGTTGCGCTGCTGCCTTGCATATAGGAGACCCAGATTCGCTTCCCGGGTCCTCCCTGCGCGGAGTTTGCATGTTCTCCCCGTGTCTGTGTGGGTTTCCTCCAGGTACTCTGGCCTCCTCCCACAGTCCAAAGACATGCAGGTTAGGTGCATTGGTGATCCTATATTGTCCCTAGTGTGTGCTTGGTGTGTGTGTGTGCGCCCTGCGGTGGGCTGGCACCCTTCCTGGGGTTTGTTTCCTGCCTTGCGCCCTGTGTTGGCTGGGATTAGCTTTGTTTTCTGCCTTGTGCCCTGCGTTGGTTGGGATTGGCTCCAGCAGACCCCCGTGACCCTGTGTTAGGACATAGCGGGTTGGATGGATGGATGGATAACAGTCTGATTTTTCAGAATAGCTTTCTAAAATAGAACATTATGCCTGTTAAATGGTTAAGCTTCAGTGTGGAACACACAGCTTTGGAAAAATAACCTGACATTCAAAGTTATTCTTTCACATATCTGAAAGATTATACAGCATGTAACACATTATTTTATTATTATTTTACAACGAAAACAACATATTCTTTTTTGGGCAGGAACACATTGATGAAATAAGCATGCTGCAACGGACCCAACTGGGTGATTCGGGTAACAGTGAAAAGCAATCCCTCCGCCAGCAGCTCAGGGAGAAGAACAATGAACTGAGAGCAATACAGAGGAACATGACCAAATGGAAAGACGAGACCGCTACAAAGCTGGCGTGCAAGTTTGAAGAACAGCTCAATGGAGAACTTGAAAAGTAAGAGTCTGTAGCTTAACAGTGATGGCAGTGACTCCGTTTTAGTTTTTTTATGTACTGTAGATCATGTTTAAACATACTTGTCTTAAGCATTATAGAGTCTGTTGCTCTACCATGTTAATTACTTAGACTGACAGAGTGACATGTCGATTAGTAACCACCATTCATATGTTACTGGTTTACAGATATTTAAGAAAACACAAATACAAGCTTTAGTGGCATTATTATTTTAGTAAATGTATTTCAACCAAAGATGCACAGTAAGTTATGAAATCAAAAATGAGTCTGTAATTTTCTGTAGATAATAGCCTTAATATATGTTTACATATCTTTAAAAGTAGACTAGCTTGTTCTGATATGAACAATTTTGTCAGCTGTTGGATGTCTCTTCAGTGTTCTTGCTGCCAGGGACAGTAGCACAAGGCCTATTCTTGACCACATAACTTCTGGATAAACTTTGTCTTCTGTCATTTTAATGTTACTTTTTAATTACATTCTGGACATATTTATTTACGTTATTATTTCACACTGGGTGTACTCTATAAACTCGTATCTGTCTCTATTACCCAGAGTATCCCTTAAAGACATATTGATAAAGGGCTACCCTGACATTTAGGTGATCCCAAATCAAAATCTGCATTTCTGTCACCTCTCTAATCTATGTTTTAACTACTCTGAATGTTAATAATGATAGTCTAAGTGTTAGCATAACTGTCTCCATAAGGTGTCAGCAGAGTAATAGTTGAAACCAGTTCAGCAATTGATGGCACATTACTAATACTGCTGAATTATTCTGTGCCACAGCACTATGTTTAATATCAGTCACTTCACTTTTTTGCTCATTTTTCTTCTAGGCGACTGTCTCACAGTACATTAGAGCACCAGCAGAAAATAGAAAAACTAGAATCTGAAATGAGGTGGCTTACAAAGGTAAGAATTTCAAGCAAATGCAATAGTTGTTATTTCTTAAACTGTTTCTATCATTGTTTGCGACATTTTACAAACAAATATGTGTTAGGTGTATGTACAGTATTAGGCATGAACATATTTTCTGTTATTAAGCAAATTACCTTGTGATGCAGTTGGGTTTTATGTGTTGTGGGGATTTCTTGACAGCATACTTCTTCTAATTCATTATGCTTGCTAAAGCAGGAATCATTAGAAATAATAATTTTGGTTATCATGCTTCTGAGTTGATAGTTCTGGTGATGTTCTAGATACAAGGTATCACAGCACTGGTGGGGCTCGCTATGCAACGTCTGTGTAGTTGTCTCCCACTTATCAGCTCTGTGAAGCCATGTGGCAGTGTTACTTGTAAGGGTTAGTGGGTACCATGCACATAACACTGTTTGAAGGTTTAAACCATGTCTGCTTCATCAGTTGGATAATCACTCAATTTTTGGTGATTTTTATCGGAAAGTTCAACTTAAGGTTTAAGGTTCCAAATATCATTTGGAAAAAAGTTTTTTACAAACTGCCAGAAGAAGGAGCCTGAGTTGCCTCAAAAGCTTGCATATTGTAATCTGTTCCAGTAGCCAATAAAGGTGTCATTTTCTTGACTTCTCATTGCATTTATAAACATTAAAATAACAGTGGCTCTAGCACTGACCCCAAGTGAAACCACTTCTAACGTCCCCCAATTCTAATAATAATAATTTATTTTATTTACAGGCGCCTTTCAAGGCACACAAGAACACCTTACAGAGCACATTAATGACAGTCGCAACATGAAATTAATAAAATATTACAGTACAATAAAACCAGAATAAATACAACAATAAAACTGAATTTAAATTTATCAGCTAAAATTATCAGACAGAATAAGCCAGCTTAAAAAGATGTGTTTCAAGATGAGATTTAAAGGTAGGAAGAGAGTTGATATTACGAATGTCTTGTGGGAGAGAGTTCCAGAGGCGAGGGGCCACTCGACTGAAAGCTCTAAACCCCATGGTAGTCAAGCGAGCAGGAGTTATAATAAGATTGATAGAAGAAGATCTAAGGATATGAGAAGGAATGGAGATGTAGGGATGGAGAAGATCAGTAAGATAAGGAGGTGCCAGATTATATTCTATGGAAGGGGTTCTGGTTATATTACGAGCTGCAGCATTCTAAACCAATTGCAGTTTGTAAAAGAGTTTGCGAGGAAGACCAAAAAGGATAGAATTACAATAATTATTACGAGATGTAACCAGAGCATGAACAAGAATAACAGTACTGTTTGCTGAAAGAGATGGACGTAAATGGCTGATATTACATAGATGGAAATATGCAGACCAAGTGGCATTATTAATATGTGCTTCTAATTTTAAGGTGCTATTGAAAATAACACCTAGACTCCTAACTTGGGAGGAAGAAGAGATTAGAGAATTATCAACAGTCAATGAAATATTATCACATTTATCTAAAACAGATTTAGTTCTTACCAGAAGAACCTCATGTTTTATCACTATTTAATGTAAGATAATTAGCAGACAGCCATGATTTAACTTCCTGCAGACAGTCGGAGAGGGAAGAAGGTGAAAGAGTAGAATCAGGCTTAGTAGACAGATATAGAGCTGGGTGTGATCAGCATAACAGTGAAAATGAATATTAAATTCCCTAAAGATATGAGCAAGGGGCAGAAGATAAATACTAAATAGAAGGGACCCAAGACAGAGCCCTGGGGAACATCACTAACAACTGGGCAAACTTGTGATCTGAAATTTTGTAACTGTACAAACTGTGTGTAATCTGAGAGATATGATTTAAACTAGGCATGTGGAGTGCCAATAATACCAATCGATTTAAATCTCTGAAGAATATTAGGCAGAGCTCAGATCAAGGGGCATAAGTATGGTTAACAACCCAGAGTCAGCTGCCATCAGCAGGTCATTGGTGAATAAGGTATCATAACCCTTTGCTTTCTGTGTTTTACCCAATTTTACACCCATCTGTACAGTACGCCATGAACTTCCACATCTTTTTAGTTTGACGCCAAACCTCTCGCATGTGACCTTCTGAAAAGCAAGATAAATTATATCATATGCATCTCTCTAGCTATATCCTTTTGTTTCTTCCTCATATAATTTCAGCATCCAGTGGATTCAGAAAGTATTCAGACCACTTCACATTTTTTCACATTTTATTTTCTTTTAGCCTTATGTTAATATCATTTAAATTAATTTTCTCCAGATCAAGGAACACTCAATACCCCAGAATGTCAAAAAGAAAACAGAATTTTAGTGTACAGAGATTTTTGAAAAAGTATGTGTCCAGAGTTTATGTACGTGTTCAATACCTCCATACACATTGTTCTCCATATTAGTTATAAAAAAGAGAAAATGTGAGAGGGGATGCTTTGGGGGTTGTGGGAGCCACCATTTGTTCAGATGTATACACTTAAATTAGGTAAAGTTTGAATGTTCAAAGACTCTGTAAAAAGGCTTGAAGGAAAATATTCAGCTCTTACTTGTGTTGGCAGCCCAAGGTTATGGTATTCTGTTAGAATGAAATGTGTTAGTAGAAGGCCGTTTTATGATATGTGTTTAATATTTATACATGTTTTAACCTGTAGGAGCTATGGAGGAGTTAGTGTGGCAATTCTTAGAATGATGATGATTTTGGTTAAATGTATATAATTATAGTATACATTATGTAAGCCTTTCTAACTCCTACAAGTGCTACAAAGATATTTTCCCCCAGTAAGCCTAGAGTGTTGAACACTGCCTTCTTGGCAGAACACTACCCAAATGGGAATGTGTTTGGCACCATTAAAAATGTAATCCAGTTTCACTTATGTGGTGTGCAGCATCAACTTAGGAAACCTTGTTGGTCTTTGAGGTGATGAAAAGAATGAGGTAGAAATAGTCTTTTTAGTTTTGCAACACACGTAGAAACGTAACTGACTTCTGTCCCTTGAAAAAAGGTCATACAATAGGTTGTAATGTCTGCAAAATAAAAGTAAAATACTGAATCTGATTTGTCATCACTAAATAAAGACTGTGCTGTGTTTCAGGTTTTCAGCCATGTTTTATTAAAGCTATTGTCACCTTATATTTTAAATGAAGACCCAATAGTTCAGGGTTTATACTAAAAAAACTATACATAACAACAAAGAAACATTTCTCATGTCCTGGACCATTGCAGCACTCTTCTAATGTTAGGAATGTTCTTACGTCTATCCAACGATCTTTTCTCAAATATGTCAGTGCAGTGCATATTGCATGTTATTGTGCTCCATTGCTCTTCCCTGTTTGTTTAGACCAATCTCACTTTAATATTTATTTCCTTAAATACTTCTATAGTCATCATGCAAACTAAACCAAACATGTTCTGTGTAAATTTGGCAGGAACATTTTAAACAGTAAATATTGTATATGCTTGGGTCTGTTATGGGTGATTTGTTTTATATATGTGCTTCTCTCATCTATCTTTGTGCTTATTTCCCAGAAGCAAAATAAAAACACCAATCTGAGATCAGCATCTAGTCCTTCTCTCACTACAACATCATCCACAGGTCATCAAGAATTTGGTACTTTGAAGCTCCTGCAGCATCTGAAAAACAGAGTGAAGCAGCTAAGAGCAGAGAATACATTGTATCATGGCAGCTCCTTGGATAACTTAGCGTCAGTTCATGAGGATTTTTCTGGGACCTACCGTGAAATGGTAAGTCATCTAGGTTCACCTTAGATGAAAGTTTTGCTGTAGTTACCCATGATCTTTGGTCACACACTTGACATTGTAAGGGTCGAGGTGGGCAGCCCTGGACCTGGACGGCTGCTGTGGCTGCAGGCTTTTGTTCCCATGAATGTCTTAATTGAAATTCATTCTTGTTAACTGCTTGTTCTAGCTCTCTATCTGCACTCTCAGAAATGAACAATAATGTGATTTTGTCTTTCTAAATTTCAAAAAACAGATACCTTACCAGTGCAGTGTTTATTAGACAAAAGGCTCTTGACTGTCTAATGTTTTTGCATCATTTTCCTTCAGTTTTTGTCAAGAATTTTAAGCTCTTGATTCTTTAGCCATGAGTTTCAGATAACAAGGAAGACAACAAGTAATCGGCTAAATTAGTTCCAGTTTTATCTGTGTATTTGTTCATCACTGAACAGCTCCTTTAAATAAAATATTTTGAAAATCAACACAGTAGTTGAAGGTTCGAGAGGTTTTAACCTTCCTCAATCCATTTAGATTTTTCATAGACTTACACTTCCATTATCTCTAACCTGCTCTGCATGTGTATCACGCCAGCGTTTTTGAATTCTTTATGACGTTCTACTTTGTCATCTACTCTTTGTCTTTTATTTCCAGCCCCGGGTGTAGTTAAATCACTTGGCACAAAGACTTGTCCCACGGTATGTGAAAGTGTCCCTCTGAGAAAATCATGTCTCGTCTCCTTCCAAGATTTTTTTTATAATAAAGAGAAATGTAAAATGTAGGCTGAAAGCAGTTTCAATATTGACAGCTAGAACAGTAAAATAATAGCAGCTCCAAGTGATAGAATGTGTAATTACTGTACATGTCCCATAAACCAAGTTGGAAGAAGGATGACTGTAGCCACAACGGCCTTCTAGCACCAAGAGTGTCCACTACTGCTCAAGGAGGTGGAGTAATTTGATCAGACAAAATTTTCATTTTTGCAATTTGCCATGAGGCTTGTCTCTGAGAGTTTGTGTCATCAGTGTTCCGTCAATGACCCAGTGACTTTGCTTTTTATTTTCTCTTTCTTGTCCTGTATCATCATCTTCTATATGAGAATCACACTTTGTGGTCTCCCCTGACATCTGCATACTGGTAGACATATTTAATCTTACACTCAACTCTTGATAACTTAAAGTCATTTCTTTGGGTACCATGACTGATAAATCTGAATTAGTCTCAAGGCAGGAGACTTAAAAACAGTAACAGCACATTCTCATTCCTGACTCCTCTGATTTCACAGTTTATCTTAAACTCTGTACCTTTCAGATTAATTACTCACCTTCACAGACATCTTGCTCAAAACACCTTCTGATCCCTGTGGAAGAAACCCCCCTGAAGGAAAACAGGAATAGCTCGATCAATTAGATTTTTATTCAGTCAGAGATGAGTACCAGGATTCTACGTTGCAAGGCAGAAAAGCAAAGTTTCATTTTTTGATTGCCTTTTTATAATTTCTTCTTCCTTCCCCTTCCCCTTACTTAATCAAAAAGCATAATATTGTTTAATTAAGCATTTTATTTTATTATGCTAATGGGCCATCTGTTCTTATTTTTTTCACTTGTCTGATAGACCCTAAAGAAGGAAAGGTCATCTTTCCAGTGTCAAATAGACGCATTCCTAAAGAAACTGAAAATTTTCCTAAGTCTTATGATAGACGCCTGTGTGAATAACCTGCCGTTATAGCAAAATGGCTTTGTCAGCTATTAACCCTTAGTAGCTTGTAAGCAGTTCATTTTTCTTTCACTTCCCAAAGCCTTAACCTTGTAAAGTACAGTTCACAAGACATCGTGGAAGACGGCTTTTTTTGATTGCATCTCCTTTTCTCATCCTTAGTTTTTAGCATATGATTAATTGTCACATAACTCTTTTAATGTAGGCTTGGTGGTGGTGGCTGGGAGTACACACGGACTATTCCCCAGCTTGCTATAAATAAGGGTATGTTTTGAAAAGTGTGGCTAGGTGGAGATGTCTGTTATTTGAGGTTTTATATCTGTACTTATTTTTGGATATTTACTTATTTTCTCACCTATTGCCTTTGTGAAACTCTGTAGCTCTTACCTCCTTTGTTTTTTAAGAATGTCAGACATCAAAAGTCTCCAAGTGCAATAGTAAAAATGTGCAAATGTAAATTCATAACCTAGATATCAAAATATTAACTATCCTATAAAATATCCTATAGATACAAGCAAGCATTTTAGCCAACATCATAATAACTATAATTGTCTGTTGAATTTCAATTAAGATTATTTAAATAAACACTAATAGTATAAATGACCTGAACTGCCATTTTTGTACTATGTAATGGTTGCCACAAGCTTTAACATCTTCCATTAACAGATGCAAGCTCCAGCAGAGAGGATGTCTTCCAGATTCAGATCAGGCAAAGGAAAGTCTCATTTCTGAAGGCAGCATATGTGAGTTGTTCTTTTTCAGAACAGAATCCATTTGCTTTTGAAATATTCTCAGGATTTTTTTGGACAACCTTTTTATTAGCCATGACTGAAAATGATCTTATCCTGGCTAGTGAGTTGGACTTTCAACTGCAGATGTGCCTCAATGTAAGGCCGTGACGAATGCTGGGTTTGTGTGCAATGGAAATATGGAGAGTTGGGCCTTCCCAATGAGAAACTTCACCTCAATCCCTTTTAAGAATGTGAATATAATTTTATCACCCACATTTTGAGAATTGTGATACAGTGCTGACACCATTTCTCATTTCATATAAAATAAAGAGATAATGATGCGATCTGCCAGAAGTGGCATTTTGTAGTCCCATTACATTTGGTGTAAAGTGACACCCACTTAATGTATTTTGCTTGCTTTTTATTTTCACATAAAATACATAATTTTTAATTGTTTTTGTGCTAACAAAACCCTGTGTTTCTCCCAAAACTTTGTGCTTAAATACACATCAATTAGAACAAAGTGAGACAACAACAAATGTTAACCTCAGAAAATTGTCATAGCATAAGATGGCCTCAGCAGTTACTCAGCCTGTCTGTGCTCTAATTACATGTGTACAGTACAGCATGTACCACTGCAAATGGCACTGTACAGTAAAATTGCTCTGGGGTGGCTTTCACCACAAAAAGGAAATACATCTGCAGTGAGGGATTAAAACCAAAGAGTAACCATCCTTCATTGTGACACAATATATGAATATTGTATATGAATATTTCTTTTCTATCAAAAATCTCTTTAATGTAAATAATGTACAAACAAGTTTATACGTAGCTTCAATTAATGTTGATTATTTTATTCCATGCAGACTTAGTAATTGAAAAGTGAATACAGTATTTCAGTTTCCTGGATTATGCTGAGTATGTGAAAGCATGTAGAGTAATGCAAAGGCTTCATGGGGCATGTGCCAGAAACTTAAGAAATACGTCAGCGTTAACACGGGACTTTCAAACACCTTTTGTCCCCAAGTCAGTCTTTGCAGTGAGCAGGCTGAGTAAATGACATATTTTTGTTATACTTTTCTATACATATGTAAAGGTGCCTTTAATTTGTTGTACTTTTTAATATTTATCACAGTGTTATTAACTGCTAAGAGTTTATTTTATAATGTAATGGTAAATACATTCCAATGATTTTGTACATGTAATTAACTTAAAATGTGACTAGGAAGACCCAAACTAAACATAATGGATTTTATGTCTATTTTTTAGCATTGATTTTTGAAAGTTTTGGTCAATTTTTGCACTCTTGTTGCTTTTGTTAAAAAAAAAAAAAAAAAAGTACTTGAATGAGTATTAACAAGTTGCTTGTGTGTTTTTTATTTTTAATTTTTTGTTATGCTGTTACAATAAAATTCGGAATTTCACACAAAAACATGTTTCTTATATATTGTATTAAAATGGATCTACAGTATATATGCATTAATGGTTGCAATCACTTTAAAATGAATTATTTATCAGGATCCCAAAACATGACAAAGAGTTGGTTGAAATTGTGTATGTCACATTTTTATCAAATACAGGATTACTGCCGCTTCTGTGACTAACAAGGCAAGCAGGTTAAAAACAGTGTTTTTAAATGACTTGGAAAATTAATTTATTCAAAAGGTTACATGATAAAACCAAATGACAAGCAGCTTGCCATAAGGGATGATTGATGGTCAGCCAAGCAGAGGCTACAAAATTTCCTGTTGGATTACTAACTAGATGAACTACTATTACTACGTTTATTAACTAGAAAATGTTGTGACTCCAGAGACACAAGGCGCATGTGGCCGGGATTTAGGCCTAAAAGGACTAAAATAACACCACAGGTTGAGGTCATCACTGCCTTCATCCCTTCCAGGCTGAATGACATGAATGGCAGCATTGATGCACTGAATTATACACCAGGGAATAAAACCACATCGTCAGTGGTGATCACTTGTTTAGACTGCGTAGAGGTGATGCGAGGAGGACACTGAGTAGTGTCAATCCACATAAAGCTGCAAGACGTGATAGCATGCCTGGTCAGGTGTTAAAAGATTGTGCTGCTGAGTTGGCCGGTATTTTTACAGACATGTTTAACATCCCTCTCCTGCAGTCTGTTGTACAGACATAGTTTAAGACTGCCACCATCATTCCTGTGCCCAAGAAACAACTGTGACCTGCTTCAGTGACTACCAGCCTGTGGCACTGACCTTTGCCATAATGAAATGCTTTCAAAAACTAGTCATGGGTCACATTAAAGCTAGCTTCCCACCTTCACTGGACCCCCTGATAGTTTGCGTATTGTGCCACTCAGTCCACAGATGATGCAGTCACGCTTGTCCTACATACCTTACTACCTGACCTGGAGAAAAACAACAGCCATGCCAGTATTTTGTTTATTGACTTCAGTTCAGCCTTTGATACAATTATCTCACAGCCGCTAATAATGAAACCCTGTCTGCTCAGATTGAACACCTAACTTTGTAACTGGATCTTGGACTTCTTTTCAGAAAGACAACGGACAGGTACGTGTTGGATATAAGACATCATGCAACTGAGCACGGGGACCCCTCAGGGATATGTGCTCAGTCCATTGCTCTTTAATCTGCTAACACATGACTGTTCTGCCAAATCCAGCACAAATCAATTCATTAGGTTTGCTGATGATACAACAGTAGTGGGAGTCATAAGTAATGAAGACGAAACATCTTACAGAGCAGAGGTGGAACTGTGAGCTGGTGTGGGGACAACATTCTGTCCCTTAATGTCAATAAGGAGGATTAGATTCAGCATAAGCAAGTCAGGACTTCAGCAACCCCCCAAATCATGTGCTTATGAACCCAGGGTCACCAAGTCAGTAAGCAGCACCTTATCCAACTAAATTAAAAAAGAAGACGGCTTGATCTTGGCCTTGTTTCACTCACAACCATTCCAAACTCTGAGCGAATCAAGATCAATTTGTTCAAAGCAACATCCCTCCTTAGTCACTTGTCCTCCTTGTTTTATATGTATTCAACATCTATCCTGGACTGCAGTTATTTCATTGTTAGGGGCTGTGCCTTAGTGATGTGAATGTAGGATTATTGTTTTGTATGTGGTGGAGATTAAGGTTGGGATGAGTTTATGTATATTCATGAAAGACTTCATGTATTATTTGCACAATGTTTTTCATTTGTTTAACACACACAGATGGATCCTTCTGTGCCGATTAATGGTCTTTTCTCTGCTGTGCACCTTTCCTGGCCATTCACGCCACCAGCTCCACTTCACATCTCTCACTTGGGGGCAGAGGCAACACCATCTGTACTCACTTTATACCAACTCTTTGAACGGATCCAAGCCAGGATCATTTTTGCGACTTACCGGCAGCCATTTAGTCAGGCTAGTGAAGCAGAGGAGTGGGGATTGTGAGTTCTGCTCTTTCTCACTCCCTCTCACCGTCCGTATAACTTCTTAGGATGGCTCCACACCTTATGACAGCATCTGTTTCCCAGGCCCATCTGGCCCCACCAAAACTGTCATGCCCAAATCACCACTGTCACCAACCCATTCGCAGTATCACTTGTCAATTCTTCAAGATATCAGTATGGGGTACCCAGCCATGAAATAAATCATTCTCAAGAGCAAGCAGTCTTCCTAGAAAAGATCATTTTAGGTTACAGCAGTTATTGGACATATGGTCCATGAGAGCTTAAATGTACTTCCCTGTCTGCCACTGTCATTTTTTTATCTTTATAGTTTATTAATATGCTGTAGCCTTTTCACATTAGCAGTTAAATTTCTTGTGTCATTTCACTCTTTGACAATTCTGTATTACAGTGCGAGTACAATTTTGGCTAATGCTTTGTTTTTTAGCATTAGAAGCTAATGCAACTTAATAAAATTAAAACAAGCAACATTTTTTTGTGTTTTCACAGAAATCATATAGTTAAGCCCACTGCAGTTATGCCCCATCTTTTGCTACTAAATTAACTTCCCCACTGCTAGAGCCATGGAAAAATTGCTCTGAAACAGCCCAAATGCGTCCCTCTCCTCATGTTCACCCTGCCTGGCCCACTCCCTTTATCTTTATCCAACCCAGCCAATGTCTGTCACTGTGCAGGGCTTTCTTCTAAATTCACATCAGTCTGGAGAGCCCATCTTGGAGACGCACACCACTTCTGCTGAAATCAGTGCTGTCCGTCTGCCTGCCACCACTGTGTCCTGAAGGCTAAGTGCTTAGAAACCTATGGATGACAGCTTCCAGAATTTTTGAATTTGACTGTTGATAATTTTCATGAATATATGTAATAAAATAAATATGGCAGATATAATGTTAAATTTACAATAAGAATTGTCTTTTGACTTTAGGCATCCCACTGTATCTTTGAATTTAGAAAAATGGCCCGCGGTCCAGAACACTTTAAAAAGACACTGATTTAGCTCTAGTTCTGTCCTGAGGGCACTTCTATGTTTCTATGTTCCAGCCAGTTTCACAATCAGTGAGTTGTTTTACTTGTAATTGTTTAATCTATCAGTTAGCCATTCTTTCTCAAACACATTTAATCCGAGGCAGGTAGGAGACTGGTGGTCCTAGTCAGGGCACTAGACCCATGGCCAAACATTTGGGCCAATTTAGAATCCACCTAACCTGCAAACCTCTGATGATGTGAAATTAAAACCCACATAGACAGGGGAGAACATGCAAATTCTGCATGGACAACATCCAGTCATGGGGTTCAAACCCAGACACTAGATATGGGAAGCAGCAGCTTTAACCACTGCATTACCGTGCCATCTTTATTTCTCTTATGCATTCGGAGAGCACAGTAGGGTTAGATTTTGTATTTTTGCTTTAAATTCCTAACTCACTTTTGTCATTTTTCCATTAATTTTTGTTTACTATTGTGTTTGCTCAGTTAAATCTGTCCTAAGAATGACAACTAGTGATGAGGAGTAGATGTGAACTTCAGAGCCACCCATCTGTTTGGGCAACAGTAGGAAATCTAATTGTGGAATAACCAGGTTTGGAAATGTAAGCACTTTGCTCTCAGTAAAGACATCAAAACGTCTTATAAAGGTAGCTTTCACTTTGTTATTTTGTTTTTTATGCTTTAGTGTTAATTCCAGTACTAGTTTGTGAACCACGAGCCAATATATTTTATTACTTTAAAATTTATTTTTAGTACAAATGTTGGTATTTTACATGCAAAAGGTCATAAACTAAATGTCTACTTTATTTGTATTTTACTTTTAAATCTGGTAAATTGTATGATTTTGTTATCATATCTTGTCTTCGTGTCCGGGCCCTCTTGTGTTGAGAAATGGAATGTATGGAAAAGACAATTAAATGTATAGCAGGTATAACAACTTCATTTGTTTTTTTTTTGAAAATGGCTATATAACCTGTTAACATGCAGTTAGGGTTAAAAAACAAAACAAAAAAAAACAGCAGGCCTGCTATTTGGTGTTTGCAGACTGCCAGTATGGCTTTTGATCAACACGATATTAAGATTGGTGCTATCGCCGGCCCCAACCTCTCCTCGAGGACTCCGATAGTGGCATTCGTCTCCAGCTCTCTCCATCTTCTATGTTCATTTTCATTTTGGAACATCTTGGAATAAAATTTCAGTGGATTCAGAAATAAACTTGGTATTTCTGTATGTCTCAACTTCAGACCTTTTGCCAGACTTATAACCTCCTTCGCATCTTTATTTTTTGCACACTGATTGTGCAGTTAGGTAAGATTAAGGCAGAATGGCACGCTGATGTCTTGCAAGCTCCACAGGCTTGAGCTCCCACTGTCCAGACTTCACACATTGTACAGTACAGGCACCTGCAGGTTTTGTGTGACAGATTTAATGGTTCAAGTCAGACTGCAGTCGTCATTGCTTACCAAAACACAACCTGAGGTTTACTTGCACTTTTCTAACTGTGGTTTGGTCAGCGTTATTAGAATGAATATTTTTTAGGCCAAGAGTATAAACTCGTTCCATGCTGAACTGTTAAACTTGCAAAATTGCATCACATGCTTATTCATTTTAAATTCACTAAAACAATGAACTGGGTTAGGCAGATTTGATGATGGAGGTTTGGAAAACTGTCAAAGTGTAATTAATGGGTAGAGAATTAAATACAGAAGCCTTCTGGATTTTCACATTAGACACATTCACATCTACTGGCCAGAACAAAGAGAATTCTAATCTGTTAAAGAGCACACTCTTGTTGGGGTGTTTTCTCTTAATTTAAAATATTTATGTATTGTACTTGTTCTATACAACATTGCTGCATTTCATTTGTATGTTGGATCTTGATAAAGGACCACCTTGGTCTCAAAATGCATAACAAAAAGAAATACACCTGCCCGTCTGTCTTCTTTTAGTTTCTGGAAGGTAGTACTTTGCACTTGCTAAGAAACTTTTACTGCATTGTGATTTTCACGCTACATAGTAGAGGATTTATTTGACTGTATTTTTCACATAGGGGATATTGATATGTTTGGTACTGAGGCCAGCAGTGGGAGTTGTCTCCTACTATTTATGTTCTCAGGAGGCCATGGCCTATGCCTAGATCCTACTTGTATTTTTTTTTTACTATAACCAGTTATGTTTGCCTACTCAAGAAATGATACTGATTGAGGAGTTTAATATTAGTAACGTGTTTATCTGTGACAATGACTATTATGTACACAGCTGCGAAAATATTGAACTCCGTTGCTTCTTATTTTTGAAGTTACTTTCTTCTGCAAGGATGGTTATTTAGGAGACTACCTATTTCTTCAGCACATACGCTCCTTTTATAACATTTGGATCAGAGAACACTGGTGAATGCTACAAGTTACAATTCACACAACTCTGTAGCTCAGTCGGACATTCCCAGTATACACTACAGTGATATAACAGTCAAGTGAAGACTCTTAATTTACTAAGCTGTTCCTTTGCTGTTCCTTTGCTGTTTTTCTGCTCATACCTAAGCACACCTTCCTTCCTTCCACTCTTGTTAGTGAGGGATGTACTGGGTCCTTCATTAAACATCTGACGATCATCTCTACCTATATCTATACTACTACTCTTGTAATCAGCTTCAAATCAAAATGAAATGTTTGTTGACAAGCGTGTAATATTCTTTCACTCTGGCTCCATGTTTTTCACTATTACAGTGGTAAACCAGCTTGCAGTGAATGAACCAATGAAGAAATGGACTCCCTCCACAATTCTTAGGCCACACCATGTTAGGCTACTAAATTCCCATATAATTGTGTAAAGAGTTAAAAGCCCAGCAAAGTGACACTGACTATGGGTTTTTACGAATGGCAGGTTTACTCTTTTCAAACAAAAGCAAATAATCAGACACATTCTACATTATATAAATTAAGACAATAATAAATTCAATGAAAAAACAAAAAAAAGTAATGAAATTACACAAAAAATTGCAATAAAAAGTTATATTGACCAAGTAATATAAATGAGAACATTCCAGACACTCAATATGAATATCTAACATAATGTTCCCAAGTACTAACAGAACTGAAACTGACAATCAGCCATGTATATTACAAGAACGTATAATAGAAACTTCCATTTCGAAACATCTTAAGATTGTAATAAAAAACATTTATACATTTGAAAAGTAGATTGTGGAGTATTAATATTTTGCCTACTGTTCCATTTCATCTTCTGCATGGTTCTTCATGCTCAAGTAACCGTAAACTGTACACAATTTGTTATCTCCTGGACCACTGACTCTTTGCCTGAGTAATGCAGAGGTGTTCCCAAACTGCCCAAAATTGAAGTTGGCTTTTCGTCTCTCCTT
Organism: Polypterus senegalus; assembly: GCF_016835505.1. Taxonomy (NCBI): domain Eukaryota; kingdom Metazoa; phylum Chordata; class Cladistia; order Polypteriformes; family Polypteridae; genus Polypterus; species Polypterus senegalus. The sequence goes on along the minus strand of NC_053164.1, from coordinate 151,462,390 downwards.
CACCATAGAATCTCTGAGGTTCTTAGGCAGAATTTCTTCTTGAGGTTTCCATAGTGCAAGCTCCATACAGGAATGATTTCTAAAGATTTTGGGGCAGAAAACAAAAAAAAAAATTCTAATTATGGTTTTTATAACAACAATGCTAATATTAATGTAATGTATTAATTATTCTTTGACCTTCATATTTTTCATAGTTTTCTTATCTAACGATGACAGCAAAACTGGATTTAGTTTAAATGTTTATTAGAACATTACAAAAATTGTGACAGGAGCAGACCATTCGACCCAACAAGCCTATTTCAACCTATTTAATCCAAGAAGTACCTCTCCCTCTACAGTTTCCGAGTCACTAAGTACCTTCTTCGTAGCCCGTGTTACTTTTGGGAAGTTACCGATTTCTTCACATACAGTATATAACCGTCAGTAAAGAGAAAGTAGAAAGTATGTGATATTTCACTGTTAGTATACTCTAACTCACCTTTACTGTTTCTCTTTAGGTTATCTTTCACCCTTTCTGTGGTATTTCTTTCCAACTGGCTTTTAGCCTTCCTAATATCCCTTTTAACTGTTGCTCTCATATGCCCTTTGGTCAGCACTGGAATTATTAGTCTTATGTGCCATATACACTTGTTATTTCCATAACAAAATCAGTTTTAGCTCCTTATTTATTAACTGTAGTTTTCTTTAAATTTCTTACAGCTTCTAAATTTTGAGCTGTACTTATCCAACATTATATATAAAACACTTTTAATCCTGCCCCACATCTCCACACTTCAAAGCTTATTCCAATTTATCTTTCTGTTTTTTTGCTGCATTTGCTTAAAATGTAGCTTGCTAAAAGTTTATACTGATTATTATAGAATACTAAATCTAGAAAGACCCCACCACCACCACCACCACCACCAATGTTTTTGTGCTCCACTATGTGAAAGGCTAGCTCAGTTAATACTTGTAGTGTTTCCCAAGCTGTGTGTGTAAGTGGTCAATACAGAGTTGAACATAACTATTCTAATAGATAATGCATGTTTTTACAATGTTTATCATTTATGTTCATCTTTAGTTTTATATTATCATTCTAGCAATCACATCTTTAAACATGGTATGTGGCAGCATTTATAACAGGGAGTTTATCCATGCTTAATAAAAATTGGCCTGCCTGGTAGTTAAATGCAAATGACTTTACTATGAGATCTGCTGATAGATTTGGTTAGTAATTCTGTTTCAACAACTGTTACCTTTTTCAAAACTGTTAACTTGAGCTGTCAAACCACTAAACAATTATTGTATTTTACTCATCATTTGGTGTAATTTAACTGTTCCATTGCATTATTTATTTTAGACCACACAAAGAAATAAAGAACTGGACATTTTTATTTACACAATAGGAAATAAAAAGATTAGATATATTATCCCCAACTGTGCACCATTCTGTGACTTTATGATTGTAGTCAGAGAAAAATCACATATATGCAAATGCATAACTTAGAAACATTACAAGTATTTCATAAAAAGTGTATGCACAATATGCACACGTTTTATGATCTATGATTTGAGCAGCAATGAACCGAGAGCTTTGTCTCCCTTTATATAAATCAGTCAGTATGGCACACAAGGTGTTGAACACAATACATAGAATGGAAACTTAAAAAGAACTAGAGGAGACAAAACAAAAATGGCTGGATAAAAACATGTTGTTTGAGATGTTTCTTTGCGGCATGGCTATTTATGATTTTCTCCCCTCAAAATGTAACAGTTTCTTTGCTAGTATTTCATATTAATATTATGAGATAATATACGTTTGGATTTTGTATAGAAATTGTGTATAAACAACATGTCTATATGCTGCTGACGTTCAATCTTTAAGGTGTTCTGAGACCATATCCAGATGTATCAAATATCACATTTTTAGGTCAAAATAATCACAATATCAACTGAAGTCCATACAGGTCAGCACTAATCTAAATGGGGCCTTTCCTAAACTCCCTGCTCCCTCCCCATTTCCTACTCATCAACTAACCTACTCATCCACCTCCTCAATACACCGGTACCCCTCCTGTTTAAATGTAATGCATCACGATGGAACAGGAGCCTTCTGTTCCGAAAGGAGTCTCAATGTCCCATAAACCTATGCCCCTCTATACCACACCAAGCATTTAGGTTTTTGCATTTGAAATTACTTTTACAGCTTGATAGGTAAGGCCATCACAGAATTTGTAATTTACTGCAGTTACTGAATTATTTTTCATTAAATAGACATTACAAGATAAAAAACTGCAGGATAAAATTTTCTCCCTAAATTATATGTATTTATTGAATACCACTTCTTGGTCTAAGCAAACCTGATCATACTTATACAGTTGAGGTTAACAGCACTGATGCTGGATTGAAGAAATAATTTACAATACTGAGATATAGCACTTATTGAAATGTGAAATTTATTTTCAAAGATGCCAGCCAAAGTCTGGATAAACTGGAGAACAGCACACCAAATCTATATATATATAATTCTTTTTGAGTTTGAAATGGAAATTACGTATGACCACAGAACATATACAAGAACTAATCACTTCGTTTGTAGACGCCATTTTTATATTGTCTTTATGAATTGTTATTATTTGTGTGAGAGTTACTTTACTGATATTGAAAAGAAGCAAACACATACACGCCGATCTGTCCCATAGAAGTGCGCCCCGCATCGCCCTCTCCCAGCCCTCTTCTCTGGACTCCAGCACTGAGCCGTTCGTCGCCAGGCGCGTTCTGACAGAGAGGTTTTATTTATTCGTCCACATGACTGTCGGGGAAACTGCCACATTATAACTATTTTTTAAATTGGCAGTACTTTATAGTAGAAGAGTTTTTCTACTTTTTAACTGCACCGAGCTGTAAACAGTGTGAAGATGACACTGCCTTCAGCGGCGAGGGGTCGTGAGAACAAAGTGGACGCTCGGAGGCATGGAATGTCGGGCTGCTCTGCCGGGTCGAGAGCTTCGCAGTTTCAGGCGGCGTCCTCTCTTCTCGCACTGTTTGGGACACTTCGAGTACCCCATTAGCTCCTGGGGGAGTGGAAATCATTGCAAATGAGTGTGATCGGCGCCATCAAAGCAAAACTCTCTTTGTAAATTGTGCTTCACAACTACTTACTGTCCCTTAAGGTGAGTTCAGGTCACTAAAACCCCACAACATTCAAGGTTGCTTTTGTGATAAATTATTTTAAGAAGATGGAGGGTGTACATCTAAAAAGATGTACCGACCTCTTCATGTTAAGTTTTGGACTTGGGAAATGTTTGGACCTTCTGCCCATTAAGGACGGAACGGCAGCGTCCACATTTCTCAGAATAATGTTTCTCTTAAATCATAGGCACATAGTGCAAGGTTGTCAGGCAGAAATTTGTAGGATCGCATAGAAAATGTAATTTATATACCACAGTGGTCATGTAGCACCTTTCACAAGGGATCTCCTACCGAGAGATGATCCAAATACATTTAAGCTGCTGTTAGTGCTACTTACCTGTTGTGTTATAGCGCCTTTAAAATGTACTTTACCCGAAAGCACTCCAGTAATGCTCAATGTATCTTTACTTCTTACATGTTAATGTTGTACTGTTTAATAATTTATATACTACATTTTATTCTTATCCCTTGCACCCAGTGAGCGAAGCCACTGGGTAATCAGCTAGTAGTTAATAAACATGTTTACCATAAGCTACATTTCCATCTACTGAATGCACATTTTAAGCAATATATAGAAAATGCATTAAATAACTTTACAGGACATTCCCATGAACATGACTTTTAGTGATAAAAATGACATTTCCTGGAACAAAAATGTCACACATTTTGCTTTATGGGGTTGGTGGGAAGGTGTTACTTTTTGTGTTTCAACCTTAAATATGTAAAAAAAAGTATGCGCACAATATGCACATGTACAACAGCTTCAAGCACAGCTTAACAGCAGTCAAATAAAGCAAGCCTCAGTTTCTGCTTTGAAGAGGAGACTTTGTCCAGGCTGCAAGTAGTCCACGGCTGGTATTTCAAGGCCTTGTTTGTCCTTTAAGGAATGGCTTTCTTACTGCCACTTGCCCTGTTACACCTACAGCATCAAGTCTCCTCTTCACTGTAGAAACTGAGATTTTATTTTTTATATTTTTTTTTCTATCACTTTTGAGGTGTGCTTGAAAGTTGTGCTGTGAGGCACCTATCACGCAAGAAACTTTTTCTGACTGGGTTGTGACTTTGGGTCTGCCAAATCTCTTCCTATCAGGGTTTTTTCCAGTTTCCAATTGCCTTTGTAATTTGTAGGACACCACGCTCAATGACACTTTGATTTTTTTTGCAATTTCACTAAATGAAAGCCTACACTTCTAAGGGTAATAATACTCTGTTTAATGTGTTAACCACCATTTTCTTGCCATTATCACTGGAATATTGTCCAAGTCGTACTTGAGAGGGTGTAGTAACATAGTCTGTTCCAACTCTGCTTTAAGACAGACACAGTGTTTTTAGAAGCTTCTGTATTACAAGAACGAAAAAGGATTAAGGCAAAATGTATTGGTGGCACTAAGGTCTTTCTTAACTAACACTGGTTAGTGTTTTTGCTTCTTGTTCTAAGAGATTGCTTTTGAGTCACATTCCTGTTTACAGTCTGCGTGGGTGTTTCTGCAAATACTCCAGTTTCTTCCCATATACTATACTTATACTTTGTTTGAAGACTCTACACTGGGCCAAAGTATTTCACTTAATACATAAGATTGTGCCTTGTAATGAATTCTTATATAAAGCTGGTTATTGTTATGCATCCAGTGCTGTAAGTAAATGTCCCTGCTCCTTGAAACTAGAATATCTCCCATAGTTCAAAGATGAATAAGCATTAGCAAAATAGAATTCAGCATTGTCTTGTGGCAAATGATGTATTCACTATCCAACTCTGCAAGAGCTCACATATTGGTCTGAGCAGTCCCTTTTCATTTACCTTTCTGATTCACCAATTCTGAAATGTGCTGTAGCTGGAATAAGTCTGGGATAGGTTCTGTATTTTTAAAGTCAAAGTTATGTATTTCTCAATCATGGTATAGATTAATGTGCCACATAAAATTATGTTTTAAAGTGAAGAGTTTTTTTAAATACATTTAAAAAAAACCTGCTCTGTTCTTGGTACTGTACAATAGGGCTTAAAGTAATATGGTTGTAAGCATGAAAATAGAGGTTAAACTTCCTAAATACATCCACTTTGAAGCAGCAAAGATTTTAATTTAAGAAAACATACTTTCTGTGTTTATGAAGAATCCCTGTAATAATAAAAGAAAAAACTAGAAATAATTATGTTATTACTGATTCTTAGAACTACTTTCCTTGACATAAAAATACATTTTCTCTTTGTTCGTCTGCTCACAGCTATCATCATGGGTAGTGTTTAAACATAAATAAGGAAGTTGATCAGCATAAAACCAGTGTCTGAAGCTGCTTAGAGTAACTTTGTCTTTCAAGAAAATAGTCTGAAAATGTACATGCCCAGGATGTGAACATAAATTTAGAAAACAAAGCATTTGCAGCTTTCATTGACTTTCTTTTGGTAACCACAATACCTTAAAGTTATGGCTTTTACTGCTTAGGTTGGATGTGAGCATTTGACTAGAAGACCTACAGAAAGAGGACCTGCAAGTTTGCAGCATTTATTTCTCTGCAAAGCCAACTGCAGCGTCACCCATATTTCAAGGGATTAATTTCACTGCAATTGCAACTGAAGCATCCGGAAATGTAGAACCATAAAATACAGCGGTACCTTGGTATACATCCGCTTTGGAAAAAGTCCAACTTGGTATACGTCCTGTTTGTACGCGAACAATTTTGCTTGGTATACGACCTTTGTTTGGAATACGACTTGCGTGCTAGAACACCGTGCGCTACCCTCTCTCGAGACAAAGCCACGACTGCCCACGAGCATCAGTATGCCAGTTGCTAGCATTCAGTGAACAACCCGCGTGCTACCCTTGTCTACCTCTCTCGAGACAAAGCCACGACTGCCCACGAGCATCAGTACTCTCTATAACTCTCTGTGAATTTTCACGTGATTTTGTGTTTTTTTGCGTAAATTTGAATTGGTTGTTAAAAAGTATGAAGGTGGCATGTGTATCCGGGACTTGGCTGCTGCATACCGTATGCCGAGAACGACAGTGTCTACGATTGTGAAAAACAAAGACGTTATTAAAAAGTAAAGTGTGGTTACATTTTCATTTATTTCATCTAACTGCTTTTGTATTTATGTATTTTAGTATTAAGCAGTGTTTAAATTATTTTTTACAACCCCATCAATGTATAATATGCCAATAACAATAGGATTTGTTTTCATGGGAATGGATTAATCATTTTCCCTTTATTTCTTATGGGAAAAATTTGTTTGGTATACGTCCTGTTTGGTATAAGTCAAAGGATCTGGAACTGATTAAGGACGTATACCAAGGTACCACTGTAATAACAATGGCAAGGTCTTTCACTAGCAGACTGAATACTATATAGATGAGTAGTTCATATGTGGGATGGAAAGGTGGAACAATCGTTAGTAGAGATGCTTCAAGGATCTAGTATCATGGGTATGAATCATAAAATTGGTTGTTGACTGTGTAAATAATTAATAATAATCTCGATATAATTACTCCAATCTGTCATACTTTAATGCTAAATAACTATTTAAAACTGTAAAAAAAAAATAATTCTGGAAAGTGGAAAAATATCTCCAGAACTCAGTGATTTTGTCTTTTAGTAAAGAGAATTTGCCTCCTCAACAGAGACATTTTGTGAGGTAAAAAGATCATAGGAGAAGGAAGGCAAAACACATGTAATTGTGATATAATTACTGTTAAAGATATTTGAAGGATATGAGTATTTGGCAAGCAGACTTTCCCCAGAAAAGCATTCCATGTGGCACAATAAACAAAATTAAACTTACAGAAGACTGACAGTACTTACTCAGCATTACAATCTGTCTTATGCTTTCTTAAGAGTCTTCTCTCTCTGTTCCTAAAACAAACAAAAAAATATTTTTCCTGGCAGTTGTACATGTGAACTAACATTTCAATAAAAAGCAGAAAGTTTCCTAGCAATTAAATTGTTTTTACAAAGTCAAAAATTCAAGACTATTATAACAATGAAAATAGCAAAACAAAGGCTGTTTCAGAAATATAGGATTAATGTACATTTTCACATTTCCTGTGTGAAATCATTCTTCATTCTTATCAAAGTTGGGCCAAATGCACAAAAAAAAAATAGACCAATTTGTAAAATAAAAGCACCATGAGTTTTTGACATTTGAAACATGGTATTACCAGACTTTAAAAGCATACTGTTACAAAAACAAGAAGTTTAAATGGAAATGTCTGGCATTATCTTAGAATTTATTAATTCAACATTAAATATATTAAAATGTTTAAAATAGGTTTTAAAGCAGTATTTTTAATTACTGGACAGAAAATGTTATAACAAATGTAAAATGTGTATGTGCCAAGATAAATCAGGGATTTCATTATAAATGCTGAAATCCTGCTAAGATTATAAACTCCCCATTTGTTGTTACACTTTGGGGTCCTCATCTCTGTCACACATTAAAATTCTAGCCTGGCAATGTATTTTGATATTTATGAATGTCAATAGTAGTTTGCTTAAATGATAGTTAGGCAAGTACTTGATTGATATACTGTTACTGTTAGTATTTGTATATTCACATTGTATTACCGAAAAAGGCACATTGTTCACTTCAATACACGAGGAACCTTAAAAAAAGTTACTGAATGGGATCACTGTTTTTGCTGTGATATTGAAAATTATCAACTATCATACAATTTCACTGGTATTGCTATCAAATACAAAATTCTGGCATTGCAATATCCCTATTTAGTACTTAAATATTGTAAGTACTGTAAAGCTTTCTTTTATACAACTTGCTTGACAGTTCACCTGATGCAGAGAACCCCAGGTGCAATAATAAACTCTGGAGACAATATGGTCCCATCAAGGGCAGCTTGACAAAAATAGTACAGGAAACGCTTTATTAAAGAAAAATGTTAAACTGAATGGCCAGGAATCAAGCAGTTTCCTTGGTGGAATGTATGGCAAGCATCATAACCAGCGTGGTGCCATTTCTCTGTTGATTCATCACACTTTCATATTTCTTGCATCTTGATTGCAAGGAAGGGTATAGTGGATGTTAAGATTTATAGATCGATTGCTGCTAGAGCTTAAGGTCTACAGGTCACTGGGCTTCATATTTGTGCTAAGGATGAAGCTTCGCATCGCAATGTGTGCATGCACAATAGTCACATTTCAGGACATGCAATGTTATCTACTTATTTATTACTTTTAGCAAAGTCAGTTCACAAGAATAACTTGTACAAACAAGTGACTCATAAACAAAATGCTTAGTTGATTAGATATATGAAAAGAATTTAAAGAATAAAAAGCAAGCCACATACAGATACTTATTGTCAGGTGTATTGTCAGGTAAAACAAATTAAAAACCAAAAAAAAAAAAAAAAGTCATGTTAGAACCTTTTTGCTGCCTGACAGAATGGTTCTCATTTCCCAACTTATAAGTTTGTGTGATATACCATAATTTACACAATTATGGGTTTTTGGATACACAGAGCTAGGTAATGAGCATCACACAGGCAGCGCATGAACTGAGAACCACCACTCACAATCATCCTGGAATAAACAAAGCAGGCCCTGCCAGTCGTCAATCACAATGGACCTGAAAATGAGCAATGAATAGGAGAAAAGCCACATCAGACATATGGAATTATTTTGTCCACAGAAAGGATGATGTAGACCAAAAACGACCCTGCAACTGCTGCCACAACACAAGGCAACACGATTAATTTGTTTGATTATTTAAATCGGCACCACAAAACTCTGTATGACAAGTGCAAAACCAGATCTGAATGCTGTCCAAAGCAAAAAAAAACAGTTTCAGACACGTTTTACTAATGTTACACCACACAAGAGGGGTTCAAAATGGCAGAGAATTCATTGAGGCAGTAACATTTCACCTCACAAAACACTTGGTACCAATTAACACAGTTAACAAAGAGTTTTAAAAAGATGATCCAGTCGCTTGACAAGCGGTATGTAATACTATCATGCAACTATTCCAGAGCTGTATGAGAAGTGCAAGACACATGTTCAATCAGACCTATGAAAAGTGCAATATTTTGTAATAACAATGGATTTGTGGTCCAGTCGGACAACAGAGACCTTCATTAAGTCTGACTATCCACTTTATTAATTAGGACTTCCAACCAAAACGTCACTGTTTGCAAACAGCATTTTCCCTACAGGATCATACAAGCAAGAACATCACAACAGGCTTGAGAGAAGCATTGGCTGCTTTGGGCCTGGAAGAAAGATAGACAACGTTTCAAACATGGTGAAAGTTGCAACCCTTAACAAGTGGCCCAGGCTGCAGTACTTTGGCCACAGACTGCATCTCGCAGTTGGTAAGTTTGCTATATTTACTAAGCCATTTTACTAAACAACTTGTCCCAAAATTAAATATAATTATATCAGATTCATAACGCTATTGTTATAATGTTTATATACAGAATGTACGGTATTATACTTTTACGACTGCTAATTGCAGATATTGTCTTAGCAATATTGTTAAAAAATAAATTTTCACAATGACACTGTCTTCTAATTTTGTGTTTATTAGCTAGTTCAGTGGTTCCTAAACTCGGTCCTGGATACCCCCTGTGGTTGCAGGCTTTGTTCCAACCAACTTCCATTTTTCATTGGACTCCTAGCCTGATTAAGTGAGTCACTAATTCCCAGTTTCTGTGTTCCAGGCTCAATGCAGAAATTACAAAACTTAAGTTTGGTAGATTTTTATTAAAATGTATTAAGCATTTACTGTATATGGGGAATGTGTACTTTTTTTTAGTTGTTAACATTATTTCAATCCTAATTTTCATTCAGGTATTCTGGTTATTTCCTTGATTATTTACTATGAATCCGACTCTCTTGGTTCACTGACCCAATGTCTTACTTGTATTTCTGAATGGATAAGTAGTAATTTTCTCAAACTAAATAAAGAGAAAACAATAATCTTAGTGATTTGAAAATATTGATATAGTGAGGTTATTAGAAATAAACTTGATCTATTAGGCTTAAAAGTCAAGACAGAGGTAAAGAATTTAGGGGTAATTATTGACTCTGACCTAAATTTTAAATCACATATTAATCAGATTGGGGCGGCACAGTGGCGCAGTGGTAGCGCTGCTGCCTCGCAGTTAGGAGACCCGGGTTCGCTTCCCGGGTCCTCCCTGCGTGGAGTTTGCATGTTGTCTGCGTGGGTTTCCTCCGGGCGCTCCGGTTTCCTCCCACAATCCAAAGACATGCAGGTTAGGTGGATTGGCGATTCTAAATTGGCCCTAGTGTGTGCTTGGTGTGTGGGTGTGTTTGTATGTGTCCTGCGGTGGGTTGGCACCCTGCCCTGGATTGGTTCCTGCCTTGTGCCCTGTGTTGGCTGGGATTGGCTCCAGCAGACCCCCGTGACCCTGTATTTGGATTCAGCGGGTTAGAAAATGGATGGATAGATATTAATCAGATTACCAGAACAGCATTTTTTCACTTACCAAATATAGCAAAAGTTAGATCCCTTTAAACTTTGCAAGATGCAGAAAAATTTTTGTTTTTAGTTGACTAGATTACTGTAACACACTCCTCCTCAGGACTACCCAAAAAATACATCAATCAATTACAACTAGTGCAGAATGCAACTACCAGAATCTTACTTAGGAAAAGAAAATCCGAGCAAATCTTTCCAGTTTTGATGTCACTACTTTGGGTAACCATGCTATTTAAAATTGACTTTAAAATACTGCTTATGGTTTACAAATTCTTAAATAATCTCACTCCATCCTATATTTCAGAATGCCTTTCACCTTACACACAAAATCGTAACCGTAGATCTTCAAATGAGTGTCTGCTTATAATTCCAAGAGCTAAACTTAAAAGAAGTGGTGAGGCGGCCTTCTGCTGTTATGCACTTAAAATCTGGAATAGCTTACCGATAGACATTTGCCAGGCTAATACATTGGAGCACTTTGGAGAAACTGATAAAAACCCATTATTTTAACATGGCTTCATTTTAGTGTAACCCTGATATTCTGTATATGCATTTAATTATTTTTATCATAGATTTGCACTCCATACTAACCCCTACTTTCTATGCTGTTCTTTTACCGGTTTTCTGTGGTGGCAATCTGCGACACCACCACCTGATCAAAGCACCGTGATGTTCCTACATTGATGGATTGAAGGGCAGAGGTCCACATGACCATCATCGTCTAATTCTTCTAAGTGAAGCCTGAAAACCATGAAGACTGATTTATATCATTTATGTTGGGTAGAATGCCCAGTGGGGGCTGGGTGGTCTTGTGACCTCTGGACCCCTGCAGATTTTTTTTTTTCTCGAGCCCTCTGGAGTTTTTTTTTTTCTGTCCTCCTGGCCATCAAACCTTACTTTATTCTGTTAGTTAGCATTGCCTAATCTTATTTCAATTTTTTTATTTTTTTATATACTTTTCTTTCTTCATCTTGTAAAGCACTTTGAGCTACATCATTTATATGAAAACGTGCTATACAAATAAATGCTGTTGTTTTCTGACTGTGAAGTAGTTGCAGCTTTCATCATCCTGGGTGTCTGCTCAAGCTCTGCCTGTTATTCATTTTCACTATTAGGGTTAAATGAAGGAAGCAAACTACACAAAAAAATGGGGAAAATAATAGGAAAACAGCAAAAGAGAGATAAGCATTTATAGCCTAAAAAAAACCAAAAGAAAACAAACAAATATTTCTAAATATCTTACAAATGTAAAAATCATAATGTTGTGTTTTTCTGAATCTGGAATAAGAGAAGAGAAAAAACACCAGCTAATTAAATGAGATAGATGTCATTGATTACTTGCATTTCACTGCATGTTGTACCTGTATGTATGTTCTACCTGTGTGTGTATGTGAAAATTTTTTAATCTAGAACTGAATTTTGAAATGTTAGTTTCATAAACAATTATTTTATAAAGACAAATTAAATTGAAACTGGAGGGCACGCAACTAATGTAAAACTCATAATACTGTAATATCCTTTGAGAGTGATTGGGTTTTCATTAATTAAATTAAAACGTCAAGAAAGCAGGCAGAAATTATGTACTGTATTTCATCTTTAAATAACCTGCAGTTTATTCAGTTACAGAAACAGTTATTTAGTTATTTGTAGTGGTGCAACGGATCACTGTTGATCCGTGATCCGAACCGATTCCTGTCCACGGTTCGGTACGCACGTGATCCGAAGATCCGAGAAAAAAAAAGTTCCACTGTATTGTGCGCATGTCTCTCGGACACTCTCTCGACCTCTCTCGCACACTAACTCTGTCTCTCTCACGCACTAACTCAACCTCTCTCACGCAATTTTCGCTCGACTTTTGTCCACTTTGCCGCTTCATACGCGTGGTCATGGCCAGCGGTAGCAGTTTAAGCAGAGGAGCTCGACAAACCTCCAGCATCATTTAGAAAAAAGTTTTAATCAATAATATAACTTTCCCTGCAGCGTCAATTTGCAGCACCAACAGGAGCAGACACATCTCCTCCTCAAAAGAAGTCGGCAATGGCGGAGCTTTTTGGCGAGACCTTTGCACAGAAGGACATGGTCAGCAAGGCTTTTGCTGACACCATCAAAGAGGAGGTGGTATCATAAGAGGCAGCAAGTGGCATTCCAGTCGATGGTGATCCACTGACGTGGTAGAAAATCAACGAATGTAAATACCCTCAACTTGCCACAATGGCAAGACACCATCTTGCTGTGCCTGGCACTTCAGTGCCTAGCAAGAGGGTGTTCTCAACAGCAGGGGACATAGTTACAGCAAAGAGATCTACACTTTCCCCAGAAAATGTAGACATCCTCATGTTTTTGAAAAAAAAAATGAACAAAAAATGAAAAAATTATAAGCTCAGGTCTGCTTTGCTTTCTTCTTTTTTGATGATGTGGACATAAGCTAGTTTTTATTTCTCTCTCCATGTTTAAAGTAAGAAGCAATGATGCCTTAAATTGCATTTAAAGTTGTTTTTTATTGTATCCACATTAAAGGAAAAAGTTATCAAGCCCTATATTGCACCTTAATTTTTATTTATATAATTGAGTGGAATGAGTCTTGAGTTGAATGTTTTTTAATGGGCAAAAAATGCTTAACTAAATAAATGGAGAGTTAAATTTGTCTTGTCTTTTTTTTTTTTTTTTGCTGATCTGAAAATTGATCCGATCCGTGTCTTAAAACCGTGATCCGAACCGTGAGTTTTTTGATCCGTTGCACCACTAGTTATTTGTACTGTATGTATAAGCACTTTATTGTTTAAATTTAAATATAAATGTTTATACTATTTAATGTGTACATTGAAAAAGCATGAACGCCACCAAATGTGTACCATTGGTCTGCCAGAAGCTGGTGCGTCACTTCTCTCACAGCTGGAAGGCTAGAAGTTCTTTGGAAAAAGCCCAAAAGGAACTCAATCTAGTATTAGATTCCCTGATTTAAGAATGCCAAGCAACATTGGGGTCCAGACAGATGATGATCGGCTGGATTCTAGAGCAGCAGAAAGCTTTAATTCTGGTCTGTCTGCAGACAAAAAGGTGTAACACCTAACCTGGCAAAATATAGATGTGTTGGAGGCTATCAACAAGTCACTATGTTAGTGTCACCTATGTGAAACCAGTTCTTCACGTCTTTAACACTCTAATGTTATTAATGCAAGAGGAAGACACAGACCTGATAAAGAAACTGAAGAGAGAGATATTGGACTACCTTAATGAGAAATATAAAGATACGCCACTCATAAACTGCTAGGTATGGCATTTTAATGGAAACCCTGGTTCACAATGGACTTTATCAGCGCAGACAGCATATCAAAGTCAATGTCAGAGTGACATCAGAAATGATTGAATGTCAAGAGTCCTCAAGCTGCAGCACTGAAGTTGAGCCAAGAAATCCAAGAGGTCCTTGGGAAGTTTCTTTAAACAAAGTGGAGCTGCAGCAAAGGGCGAATACTCTCTGACCCTTAGGGAAACTGTGGAAACTAAATTAAAAAATATCTGCTAACACCTTTCATATCCAAAGAAGAAGATTCACTTTCATGGTGCAAATCGCACAAGGCAAACTTTCTATGACTAACTAAAAGAGGTTTAATTTTGAAAAAAAAAAAAATTTAAATGGCGTATTATTACTCATGTTAATTTGCTATGTGAAAATGAAACTTACCCCTTAGTTTAATGCTCTGTTTTAACCAGGTGTACGGATATATAGCCGCCTGTAATGTACTTTATACTTCCTAGACAACATCCTGCTTCATTGACAGATGGGTGGTGATGCTTATGATGCTTCATGAAGCATCTGCTGTATTTTCTGATTTCACATAATATATACAGGTTATATAGCATTAGAGATAAAGACAGAAATGTCACACAATTAAAGTCCCCAGCCATTATATTTTTATGAGTGTTCACATTGGGAATAGATGCAGATACATTCTGCATGAATTCCCTATCATCGACATTGGGTGCATAAACATTTATCAAAATCACTTTACAGTTAAATAAGTTGCCCATGACAATCCCATATGTCCCTTCAGGATCAGATGCTACAAATGAGACTCTTCTATGTATAAGAATTCCCAAACCTCTAGTTTTCTTTGTAAAGCTGGAATGGAGCGTTTGGCTACTCGTCTTTGTGCAGCTGGAACTGATGAAATTAACCAACAGTTGAAGTTAATCTGAGCTAAGTTCTTTTTGTATGTCAAAGTTGTTGTATGTCATGGTTCTTTTCCATAATTCAACCAAGAACTAATTAGTATGCATGGGAGCCTATCCCAAGATTTTGTTCAGGCTTTAAATAATCATTAAATGTCACCAGGAGTCTGGCTCAGGATAAGTGTAATTACATGGAATTCTGAGCCTGAGTCACACTTGGGGTTAACACCAAGGAGGTTAAACACATAGTAAACAAACCAATTTCTAATTAACACAAAGTGATTCAAACATTATATGTATGTATTATTGTTGAGATATGGCCGGCTGATAACAGAGATGAGGGAAGCAAAAACTCCAATCAGTAGCATCCTCACAGAAAATAAAATTTCGGGGTCTACAGTTGGTTATAAGACAAAGGCATAGACAAAGTATGACACAGTTACAGATTTAGAGACCAACTGGCCTCCCAACCCTCCTGGGCATTCCACTATATTACCTTAGATTGTGGTTCCTAATGGTATTATAAGAAAATAAAATATATGTATATGTGTATTGTGGAAAGCAGCAAAAGTTCAGAAACACACACTTTTATTTACAAATGGTGTGCTCTTCTTCCTTGCTCCCTAGAATAGTACAGTACAAGCACCTAGTAGCATAATAAATAAGCACACAGTCTACAGCAGAATCTTTCTCCTCTTCACCACCACTCCTCCTCCTCCTCCTCCAGCAAGCTTTGTAACTCTTCCTCCCGACACTGGCTCTTCGAATGGAGTGAGGCGGCTCCTTTTATGTTACACCTGGGAGTGTTCCAGGTGGTTTATCAGGATTAATTGGAACTATTCCTAGGTGTGATGAAAACCTAAAGTAGGGTTGTACAGACCCCCTGGCGGCCCCCACCGATCCCAACCGGGCTGTGCCAAACTCAAACTCCCAGCGTGCCCTGTGGGAATCCATGGTGCCACAGCCACCCAGGAGGGCTGGCTACTTGCATGGCAGGAACTGTGTTGAGTTGTAAAAGTACTGTTGATTGGCTGAGTTCTCTCTGAATCTTCCATATTTTCAAACAAACTCAACAAATCCTGTAAAGAATGTGACATTTCTACACAAATGTAATCTGGTATTTGTATTGAAATTTTATCAAACTATGATCTGAAGCAGCCTTAAAACAGAAATGTTATGAAGGTAAGAACATATATTTTACCAATTGTGCTATTTTGTGTTGTGTTAATTATCTAAGGTTTTAAGGAAGTTGTGAACTGGCCAGACAACAATATGCAACTGTGTAGACCGATGGAAGTGACTTGCTGTAGTTTGATAGGTTATTCTAAAAAAACATGTGTGTCAGAGGATCACCTTCTTGGCCATTTCGAGGTATTAGGTTGATTGGAGGAGAGAGATGTTGATTGGAGATTGTGATGTACTGAGGTGCTGACGTCATCTTTGCAAAAGAAGGAGAAGCTGATAAAGTTTGTACTCTGTGGTGTGAGAGTTAAATAAAAAATACATTTTGTTCCTAAAAACTTGTTCTAGTTGCAGCTAAGGAGCCATGTGGACATTTTTAATGCTTTTTTTCCTTTAGAAACATATTTTGCTTTTTTTTCACCTACACAGAAGCAAAAGCAGCTGAGTGCTTGGGGAAACTTTTGAAAGAGTTTCTTGTTACTTGTACTTTTTATTTGTATTCAGATTAGTGAGGCAGGCCTGTAAGCATCAGTAGCTGACACCTGTAAGTAAATAACTGTCGTTGTAATTAAGTAACAGAAACAACAATTCCTTAATGGGAAAAGAAAGGGCAGTGGCTGACTTCAGAGCATTAAAGTGAAAATCTTACCTGTATGTAGATAAGGCATTAAGGTCCTAATCAGGCACAAGTGGCTGTAGAAACAGAAAAGACAGTAAGAAATTAAGTAGCAGTGGATATTCAGGAAAGTATATCCACCATAAGAGGGTGACAGCATAAGGATTCATTAATACAAAATAATGCAGAAAGTGCAAGAGGAGAGCTTTTTAGTAAAGAATAAGAGGCTTGCAAAGTTTGGAGATCAGACAGACATAAGTAAAGTTAACCTCATAGAAAGAAAAAACAGCAGGCAGTCAAGGGGTTGGAATATTACAGGAGCTTAAGGGGCCAGAACATATACTGTACAATATATGTAGTGATTCTTTAATGTAATTCCTTTGGCTTAATTTTTAAGTTTTACCATTTAAGTTAAATCATTTCATTTTAATTTTCTTGAACTATTTTAGTAATCCTAGCTCAATTTGTAATAATGAGGCCAGTGAAATGCAAATCCTGTTGGATGTTGGACTTTCAAGAGCAAGGCTTAGAGAAGTCATTCTTCTATGAGGGCTACATCTGCAGAAGATGGCAGCTGTTCCAGCACCATGAGCTCAGCATCGCTGAACTAGAAAAGTTGGCTGACCTGCGTTGTTCTAGAAAATTGGCAGATCTGGCCTAGGTGTCCTTTAGGGAGATAGTGTGCACCCCTAAAGTGGCACGATAGGAGATTCCAGACTAGACAGATAGAGAGAGGTGGGTCACAGTCACAAGATTCAAGGTGAAGGGTGCACACTGTCCAGTGGCATCAGCTCCAGGATTGGAAGTGTCAGAATAATTTCAGGTCCTTGCAGAGCTGGACGGTGTCTTGGAAGATTCTGAAGTGGTAGGCAGGCATGAGGAGCCCCAACGGGCCATTTGAAAAACAGTTCCCAGAAAGAGACAGGTAGTGATAGTTGAGGATTCAATCATTATGGGGATTGAAGCACAGGTTTACTCCAGGAAGAGAGAGTCTTGCATGATGTGTTACCTTTCAGGTGAACAGGTGGGAGACATCTCTGGAATGGTTGATATGCTCTTGGTCAGAGTGGGGGTAGATCCAGTGGTCTTTGTACATTTTGAACAGGAGCAGAACTAACAAGGTAGTTTTCTCTGAAGTCCATATAGGACTGAGATAATCAGAAGGCTTAACCCATGGCTCAAATCTTGGTTTAGGGTAGAAGGGTATATGTTTATGGGGCATTGGGAGCCTTTTTGAAACAGATTGGACCTGTTGTGTTGCAACGGGTTACATCTGAACCACATGTGCACCAATGTGTTGGAGGGAGGTGGCGTATGAGTTGGTTATTCAAGAATTGTTTAAATTAGGGTATGGGGGGGGGGGTAGGGAGGTAAGGAGAGCTCAGATTTAAAACTATACATGAAGGAAAAAACATTAGTGTAAAAATAAAAATACATAGTGACGTAAATTCTAACCCAACATTTAAAAACAAAAGTAAAATGAGTACCACATTAAAAATATCTTGCCTTAATGTTAGAAGTATCAGAAATAAAGCAAGTGAGTTGGAGTTGTATGTAGCGGAGCATAATTATGATATTATAGCAGATGAGGTGATGAGCATGGGAAAGGTGCTACATAAATAAAATGTATTATTATTATTATTATTAATAATAATAACATAGAGGAATACACATTGCTTAGGAAGGATAAACAGAACAGAAAGGGAGGGGATATATCTTTTTTTTTGTCAAACAGAATCTAAATTATCTTCATTTGGACGATGAGCCCTCTCTTTGTGAGGATATGTGGCTTCACCTGGAAAGCCTTAGGGAAAGAGATATTATTTTAGGAGTGTGTTATAGACCACCCAATGCAGACAATAATTTCAATGCATATCTTTTCAGTAATATTAAAAAGGCAAGTTTACAGGGGGATATTATAGTCATGGGGGATATTAACTACCTAAATATTAACTGGGATAACCTTGTAAATAGTGGAGCACAGTAGAAGGCTTTTTTTTAAAGTAATCATTGACTGTTTTTTAACACAGTATAGTAAAGCACCAACGCAGGGTGAAGCTGGTCTAGATATAGTATTTTGTTATAATCAGGATAGAATTGAGGGTGTAGATTGAACCATTAGGGTCAAGTGACCATAATATAATACAGTTCACAGTGTTTTGGAAGAGTACAAATGCAAAGACTGAAACTGCTTAACTTTGGTAGGGCAGATTTTGATTAGATGCACAAAGTCTAAGGAAGTTAGACTGGAATATGTTTTCAAGTGTGGAGACAGTTGTGGAGCAGTGGAATAGGTTTAAACATGTTTTACATATAACGCAGACAGGTACATGCCTAAATCTGGAAATAGTAGGAAACTGAAAAAAAGTTGCAGTGGGTTAATAAAGAGCTAAAAAAGAAACTGTAAAAAAAAACAGTTATATAGGGCAGTTGATGACCCAAAGAGATTCTTTAAGTATTTTGGTAGTAAATGAACAGTCAAAGAGGTGGTAAAGTGTTTCGGAAAAAGTAAAGGGAGATTAAAAAATACAGGCACCCAGTAGCATAATAAATAAGCACACAGTCTACAGTAGAATCTTTCTGAAACACCACATTTTTCAAAATCTTCACATGTGCGGAAGTTGATAACCTTCCACCAGTAAAAGAGACTACTAAGGAGGTACAGAATTTGGAAACTTTAGAGGAAGAAGTACTGTTCAGATTAAATAGGCTGAAATCAAACAGATCACTAGAACCAGATAATATTTACCCTTAAGTTCTTAAGGAGGCTAGTGAGTACCGTCCATCCATCGATCCAGCCCACTATATGCTAACTACAGAGTCAAGGGGGTCTGCTGGAGCCAATCCCAGCCAAAACAGGGTGCAAGGCAGGAAACAGACCCCCAGGCAGGGCGCCAGCCCACCGCAGGGCGCACACACACACGCGCACCCACACACCAAGCACACACTATGGACAATTTAAGGTCACCAATGCACCTAACCTGCATGTCTTTGGACTGTGGTAGGAAACCGGAGCACCCGGAGGAAACCCACACAGGCATGGAGAGAACATACAAACTCCACACAGGGAGGACCTGGGAAGCGAACCCAGGTCTCCTTACTGCAAGGTAGCAGCGCTACTACTGCTCCACCATGCTGCCCTGCTAGTGAGTACCATTGACACATATTTTTAGGAAGTTACTGCACACTAGGAAAATTCTGAAGGACTGGAAAATGGCAAATATTATCCCATTACATAAAAAGGTGACCAAGCTGATCCAGGCAACTATAGTTCAATAAGCTTAATGTGCATCACAGGTAAATTAACGGAATGAATTATTAAACATTTAGATTTAGCAACACATGGCAAAAACAAGAGTTTTACTTGACAGTCAGCATGAGTTCAGAAGAGAGAGGTCATGTTTCACCAATATGCTGGAATTCTATCAGGAAGAAACGAAAGGATATGATCAAAGTACAGCATATAATATTATTTATCTTGATTTTTGGAAAGCATTTGAAAAGGTGCCAAATGAGAGATTGGGCATCAAACTAAAAGAAGTAGGAGTTCAGGTTGTGGTGTATAGATGGGTGCAGAATTGGCTCAGACACAGGAAGCAGAAGGTGTGAGGATCCCTATCAGAATTGCCAGATTTTAAGAGTGGTGTCCGTCAGGGTTCAGTGTTAGGGCCGCTGCTGTTTTTAATGTACTGTATATAAATGATTTATACAGTAAATAACAAGTTGGTTAAGTTTGCAGATGATATCAGGATAGGTGGATTGGCAAATAATCTGGAACCTATTTTATCTTTACAGAGGGACAGAATACAGGCTTGGGCAGATACGTGGCAGATTAAATTTAATGCCAGTAAATGTAAGGTTTTACTCATAGGAAATAAAAATATTAAGTTTGAATACACAATGGAACATCTTAAAATCGAAAGTACACCTTATGAAAAAGATTTTAGGAGTCACTGTGTAATTGACACTATCAACTTCCAGACAGTATTCCGAAACCATTAAGAAGGTTAACAGAATGTTAGGTTATACATGCTGAAGTCAACATCCACATGTTGACTCCAGTTACGGGTTTATACTTCACATGACACGATGCATGCGGCAGCGGACACTCCTGCTAAGCAAGCGTTTTACTGTTTATATTTGCTCGTGTATTTAACGTAAATCTGGAGGAATCCAGCAGGTGGCAGTATGAGATATTATCACGGTGAGAACAGGTTTGGGGTTTGCCCGGGGTTTGTTTTCTGCCTTGCGCCTTGGCTCCAACAAACCCCCGTGACCCTGTAGTTAGGATATAGCGGGTTGGATAATGGATGGATGAATGGAACAGGTTTGGCATCGCTGTGTTGTGAATTGCCTGGAATACCTGTTAAATTCCTATGACACCTTACCGCAATATCTCTGAAAAGGATGTTTAATGATTAAATCCATCAATCCAGGGATGTGTTCATTCCAGCAAGCACTGGGTGCGAGGCAGAAACAATCCCTAGACGGGACATCAGCTCATCGCAAGGTGAATACAAGCACTGGCGTCATTTTAGTGTTACCAAATCTGCATATCTTTGGAAGGAAACCAGAGCACACTGTGAAAACCCTGCAGGAAAACATTCAAATTCCAGGCAGAGCTGCCGCTCTGCCACAGTCACCTCTATGTGTGTAATTGTTAACAATATTCATTATTTAAATGAAATTAACAATTTATCTGTAAAATGTAACTTACATACTTTAATGCATTTCATCATGAAAGTGATATCAAGTATAAATCTAAGGATTCTAAATGTGCAGAGAGTTGTAATATCTTACATTTAATGTGCGTAGTGTGGCGATTGCTGCTGTCTGGTCAGGAGGAAGCCCCAGACAAAAAAGATGGCACTAAAGATGGTATGTGAGACTTTTAAAATGTGTCGTGTCATTATGATCTGGAATATACGACGCTTGAATATAAAAGCACCATGAATGCATCTGTATGTAGGCATTTTGCTTCACCACATCGAACCATTCATCAAACATCGAAGCGCGCACATCAATCTCGTAGGATCCACAAAGCAGCTTTCTGTCACATGTAGATAGTAGACAGAGACTCTGATGTCACATTCCAATTTTAGCACACTGCGCCCCCCCAGCTGTTTGCTGGTACTGCAACTCACGCACGTGTCACATTAATTTCTGCGGACCTGCTCAGATGACACGTCAAATGAATGCTGGGAATTCATGGTAGCCATGATGTGTGCGCATACGCTTTCCCAGCGTGAAGTATAAATGAGCCCTTAGGATAATTGGTTATCAGAATATAATTGTCTAATTGTCTAAAGCCTTGACATTATTTTTGGGAATTTTCCAAGCTGCTTAAAAGCACAGATAACAAAGTGTATGTAAACTTGTGACCCACTGGGACTTTGATACAATGAATAAAAAGTGAAATAATCGGTCTGTGAGGAGGAGGAGGAGGATGGGAGCATGTGCTAATTACAGGGTGTTTATTGGAACGCTGTTGCAAAAAATTACTTTTGCCCTGCACGAAGTAGATATCTTAAATGATATGCCAAGTTTATAGTTTGTTAGTATAAAATCTGTACGCGGTAATAAAATTAATTTTAAAGAAATCACCCTAAGTGTATGAAAACTTCTGAGTTCTAGAGAGTATGATGTGTAGAGTACAAGTCCAAAGAAGTTATGAAGAATAAGAATGAAGGAGATAAGGAAAGATTAAAAGAGATGAGCCTTTTCAGTTTAAGCAAAAGAAGCTTAAGAGAAGAAATTATTTTAGTGTTTAAAATTGTGAAGGGAATTAGTACAGTGGATTGAGACTCTTATTTTAAAAAAAGTTCATCAAGAACATAGGGACACAGTTGTGACCACATTTTGTTAAGGGTAAACTTTGCACAAAAAATAGGGAGTTTTTCTCTACACAGAGAATCATGGACACATGGAACAAGCTACCAAATATTGTGGTAGACAGTAGTACTTTAATGACTTTCAAAACTAGACTTGATGTTTTTTTAGAAGAATTAAGTGGATAGGACTGGCAAGTTTTGTTGGGATGAACGGCATGTTCTCTTCTATATTATTCTAATGTTCTAACGCTCTAATGTGATTCTCTTCTGGGACTTGAGAGGAGTGGTTGTTGGGGCGATGAGAGCTGTTGCTAATGGTCTTATCTCATTTTGTTTTTCTCATAGTGCTGAGAAGATGTCTAATGAGGGCAACTGAGACAGAGAAGACCACCCTTCATAGCCAAACAATATAAACAGTGAACATCCCTGAAAGGTGGTGTCACATTTTGCTCCCCAAAGCCTGACTCAGCCTTTACACAATCCTTCTCATGGCCAATTTTCTAGCTAATTGCCTTTATTTCAGTTGCTGCATGTGGAAGCACCTATTTCTTTTGTCCCTATTGAATATTTTTGATTTCTCAATTAAAAGGTGTTTTGTCTTGGTAGAGTTCTATATTACTCTACTTTCCCCTTTTGTATTATTTAATGTGTAGCTTTTATCAGAATGTCTCAAATCCCATAGACTTACCACTGTTTATGAAGCTTTGTACTTTATAACTTCTCCCCACCTTCCGTCCTACATCTATAACTTCAGGCAACTACACAGAGTAAAAAGACAAGCAGGAGTTAAGTTACAACTTTAAATAATGTATTCTTGATATTATTCATAAAGTAATAACAATAAGCAAATTATATGTGAATTTTGTCAACCATGCAACCTGATAAATGCTGATGTGTAGTTTCAGGCAGCACACAGACTTGTAGTTTAAGTGTCTCTATTTAAGTCATCATTTCTAGCTTTCTTAGGGACAGGCTACATGCTTGTCTCAATGTGGCTGCTGAGCTGTGCTCTTCATTGTGTTGTCCTTTTCTTGGTAATGGTGTGAGGAAGAGAAGGAAGGGTAAAGCAAACAAATCTATACATCCTCTGTCCAAAATCTTACACCAATAGGGTGTTGTGGTACAGAATGGTCTCTGATTCAAGACCAATCCCAAACAGCCATACATCAGACTAATGGGGGCACACAATACCTTTCACAACTGCCCCCAAAACCATTTGTTGAGCTAGGAAGTTAGGCCTCCATGAGGGGGTTAGCAGTTGCTTTTTTATGGCTTTTAGGCTCTCAGTCCAAACATATTCACTCTTGCCAAAGCTGGTCTGAAGCTCCATCCCACACACTGCCTTTTCACGTTTGCACCCAAAACCGTTTAATAAGCTGAAGCTTCCCAACTAGGTGTCCTGTCCTGCAGAGAATCATATGCCAAACCAATCTGAGCCACTTCCCCCAACTCTGACATAAAATTCCATAACTTGACTCAGTCCTAAAGGCCTTGGTGGAGTGGGGGGTTCCTTAAACATTAAAGCATTGCTGTTTTCATGAATAAAACATTAATGTTACTTTTGCTTTTACTGACTTACAAATAAAGACATACAAAATATTTATCAACTTATATATAAAATTTCACACCACAACATTCCACTCCTGATAAATCTTTTGTACAATGTCTTTATGATGTGATTAAAAAGTCTTAATTGTTTGAAACGTCTGTTGCACAACTTGTGTTTTGTGTTGCAGTGATTGCTTTTCCTGTGTAAAAATTGTGCGTGACCATTTTTTCATTACATATCTTCTTTATTTCAAAGACAATCTGAAGAACTTGGATGCGCTCCTGATGACTTTTATATGACTCTGAATTGCTTCTTCTGTTTCTTTAGCTTTCTGCAGTCATCATATGTCCACATCTTCCATTAAACTAGCCCATTGCCATTTAAACCTATTGTGTGATATATTTTCTTAATGTATGCTGGTTTTGTGTCTAACTGCTAAATTAGACCAGTGTCCCAACTATTTATTTAAACATATGCAGCTGTACTATTAATATCAAAATCTGAAAGGTATCATACCACAGGTACCAGTGCCAACCAACTCTGCCCAAGTCTCTGCATAAACTGTTGTGAAGGAAACTGGGCCAACAATGAGCCCCAAACCCCAACACAAACACACCTGATTCAAATAATGGAAAGTTTAAATTTAATATTAACCAGAATTCCTTCTCACAATACTTCAAAGTAGCACAAGCACGTGTTTCTCTCTCACCACCACACTGCCCTCCACCAGCTGAGTGTTGCCTTCCTACCTCCCAGCTCCGACTCTCCTGGACAAAGGAGTGCGGTACCTTACATTACAGCCACTGGTACAGTAGTCCACTAATGGCACATACAGGAACACCTATTATAGTTGGAGCACAGACTACACTTTAATGTTCTGTTAACATTTTCATTTGTCCGCACGTATATTAAGTGTATTAGTGTCACACATGCACAGTACAGTGGCATGCACTCTTGGGATAGTCTCTCGCTCTCATTGATCAATGACTTGCTTCGCATTCCAGGTTACAGATGTGTCTTCTGTGGTAGAAATCAACACCTTAATTAAAGAAAGAAACGTTTCCTCTAACAAAACAAATCAGTAATCTGGCAGGAGAAAAGCATGTCCATCTGTGCCATTTATTACTATTTAACTAATGCTTGAACAGGGAGAATTCTTTAACAGCATGATCATAATGGTCAAATATTAAAGTGTAGGGCAATTTTATGAGCAACTGAATTTACCTAACAGTGTTAATCAATGCATACATTTACTCTGGTTGCTTTGTTGGTTTACACCCAAATGATCTATATAAAATAAGACTATTAAATTATATTCTGGGCGGCATGGTGGTGTAGTGGTAGCACTGTTGCCTCACAGTAAGGAGATCTGGGTTCGCTTCCTGGGTCCTCCCTGTGTGGAGTTTGCATGTTCTCCCCGTGTCCTGCGTGGGTTTCCTCTGGGTGCTCTACTTTCCTCCCACAGTCCAAAAATATGCAGGTTAGGTGCATTGGCAATTCAAAACTGTCCCTAGTGTGTGCTTGGTGTTGGTGTGTGTGTGCATGTGCCTTGTGGTGAGCTGGCACCCTGCCCGGGATTTGTTCCTGCTTTGCGCCCTGTGTTGGCTGGGATTGGGTCCTGCAGACCCCCGTGACCCTGTGTTAGGATATAGCGGGTTGGATAACGCATGCATATTATATTCTGGTTTCTTCTCATACCTTTTGGGATGAGCCACCACCCTTGAGATTTCTGTGTATATAACAATTGTTCAATCTGGTTGTTCACAGGACATTTGCTGACTTGTTAGTCATCTCTTAGTTATCTTTCAGTACATTTTGTTGATCACTTGATCAACTTTATCTGGTTTCCTGACACGCCTGAACAGGTTGCTGACATTTATTAACCCTTTATGCTATTTCTTTAAGATGAATGCTATATTTTAAACTAGCAAAATACCTGCACTTTACAGGGGAGAAGTAGTGTGTTAAAGAAGTGTGTGTGTTAACCCTAACCCTAACCTGATTGTCAATGTAATTGTTTTGTCACTGTTATGAGTGTTGCTGTCATCAAGGATTTGATTATGATTATTTCTTTCAATCAGGTTCATATTTGGAGGACGTGTTGTGTTCAAGTTACATTCCGTGTTTGTCAACCATTGTAAAGATAACAGGTTTCATTCATCGAAGTGTTCAATACGCAAATCGCTACTCGTGAATGTAACTTGTTTAACAGGCATTCCCGGTTTTAACTTGTGTTAAACGTACCATGGTGTGACGTAAGGGGAGCTGACTGTAAAAAGGCAAGGAGGTGCGTATTTTGAACGAAAAGGGAGAAGACAGCGAAGAAGCGGAAAAGTGAGAAGGAAAACTGTTTAAATAAAGAGCTAGGAAGGTGAATGGAAAGAAGCAGCCAACGGTAAAGCAAGGAAGACTCTGTAATAAAGACGGTTGGGTGCACGTAGAACGTGTAACAATAAGATTGTTAAGCCTTATGATAATGTTCCCGAACGGAGGGTTTAGAGAGACGCACTGGTAGAAGTATAGAATGGGGAAGCCCGTGTGACTGTTCTGCTGTTCTCCTTCGACAGATCTGTGGCTCTGCATATTTGTACACCTCTCTAAAGTCAGTTTGTCTTCTCTCAGTAATCTTTGTTGCAAACTTGCATCAATGGTTCCGCACACAATTCGGTCACATATAAGGGAACTTTTAATCTCCCCGAAATTGCATGTGCCTGCTAACACTCTCAGATCTGTGACGTAGTTGTCTATATTTTCTTCCCTTGCCTGATTTCTTGAAAAAAATCTGAACCTCTCTACAGTTTCGTTTATTTTCGGGTTGTAATGTTCAGCAAATTTACGTATCATCAAGCTCATGATTAACTCATCAGGTCTTACATCACCGGTCAGCACCTGACACAATTCTCTGCCGCTCTCTCCAATAAGATAACGGAATAATCTGACCTTACTGTTTTCCTCTGCCTCCGGCATTGCAAGTTCTGTGTATAATCTGAACTTGTCCTTCCATGTTCTCCATGACTTCACCAGGTCTTTAGCATCGAGGCTTTATACCCTGCGTCTTCTCATTAAACTTATATCTCACGAATATCTCATGCGATCTTGCGATGTCCACGGTTTTATTTAATTTTAGCTCAGACCCGGCACTTAAAAGTTTCTCTCGAACTTTCGCTGCGTTTGCATAAGCACAGCACTTCACCAGCAATTTTAACTTCATTAGGAAGTGATCAAAAGTCTCGTTTATACCCTGCGTCCTCTCAGTAAACTTGTATCTCGCGAATATCGTATTCGTCTTAGGCATGACAAACGCCAGCAGCAGCGTGTCTTGATTGATGAACTTAATTTAAACTTAAGGTTTACACCGTGCTTTGTTTCCGCAGTAGCTGCACTTATGAATATGGTTGTATGCGGTACACGCTTCATATTCTTTTGCTGCCTTCTCAATTGTGTAATGCGTTTTTTGAACAGGTTTCATTCATCGAAGTGATCACTACCCAAATCGGTACTTGTGAATCTAAGATGTTTAATAGGCATTCCCGGTATTAAGTTGTGGATTTGCCTGTGAATATATAGCGGCAGCATGTATATGAACTTAATTTAAACTTGAGCTTTACGGCTTGCTTTCCTATTGATATGTGTACAAAGGCTTGTTCAGCATCAGAGGGTTTCCGCAGTAGCTGCACTTATGAATATGCTAAGCACAGTCCTTCACCCGCGAATATTTACCTTATATGGGCAGGCACTCAATTATGTGGGAGGCGTGATGATGCGGGACGCAACTCTGGCTCCCACGCCGACCGAGCTGCTGGCTATGGCTGTATATATGGACGAAAGTAGGTTCCATTTATGCCCGTTACGTGTAGAATTTCAAAATGAAACCAGCCTAAATTTTGTAAATAAGCTGTAAGGAATGAGCCTGCCAAATTTCAGCCTTCCACCTACACGGGAAGTTGGAGAATTAGTGATGAGTCAGTGAGTGAATGAGTGAGTCAGTCAGTCAGTCAGTGAGGGCTTTGCCTTTTATTTATTAGTATAGATTTGTCATTCAAGATAAAGTGTTTCATGTACTTTCTATGTGACCCCTAAGTATAATTTTTCTTCCATACCTCACACACTCCACGGAACACTGAGCTATGGCTTAGTGTGGTCACCTGTTATGAAGATATCTGTGCCTCATGGAATTCAGCGTCCTTTCTGATTTGGCAAAGGCGCACTAATATACGATTGTCATGGATCTACTTGTGCTTGCGTATTTTCACATACCTATTTTGTTTTGATTTCATGCATCTTCTGTGCAAAATACCATCCCTTCCTTCAGTAAATATGAACTACCAGCAACACATGTTATTGTTATTTTACCTTGACAGCGGAACTTTTTTATAATGGTATTGAAAAATGGCACTTGTTAGCTGTTACTTGTGACACCCCGGGTAAGGACCCAGTTGTACAACTTCCAGCTTGGGGTGTCAGTAGACGAGACCGAGCAACCAAGGGATGGAGTAAGAGAGACTCAGACTAAAAAAAAATAAAAGAAAAAAACACTACTCACAAAATCAGGAATCTGTTTTATTCCAGCAGTGTCCATACTATTTTACAAAGAAATGCCCTGAAAAAAAATTACAAAGTCCAATGCAAAGACACTTCCAAAAAGAAAAAAACAGTGCAGGTATTATAATATTTACAGTGGTTTCCAAATCAAAACTGAAGAACAAAACAGAAAAAACTCCTCCACCTCCTTCAACCAGCTACAAAACGGATCATGAAGGAAAGGCAAAAAAAAAAAAAAATAACCAAAGCAAAATGAATAAACTAAGCACCTAATACACTGTATATATTTTGTGATAAACCCCGGGTTTATCCAGGTGTCTTCCTGTGCATTCCCTGTGCAGAGAGAGAGACAGACACACACACACACACACACACACACACACACACACACATGCGCGAGACAGACACACACACACAGGTGCGCACACGTGAGACACACACTCACACACAGGCGCGCGCGAGACAGACAGACAGACACACACACACAGGCGCGAGAAAGACAGACACGCACACAGGCGAGAGAGAGACACACACACAGAGGCACGCGCTTAAGAGAGACACACACACACACGAGAGACAGACACACACACAGGCCTGTGAGAGAGACACACACAGGCACGCGCGTGCATTGTTGCAACGTTACTTTTCTTGGTTGTTTATTAAATTACGGCTTTTTCAAATGTTCATTTTTTTCCCTGTGCTCAAAACTCATTAAAAAAAAGTGTCTTTAGCGAGCAGGTCGTAAGGCTATACCGCAAACTCTTGCTGTGTTAGTTTTCTCTGTTGTTCAAGGTTTTATTAGTGTTATTCAATGTTTACTATTACGCTGTGCATTCAATGGTATAATTAACTATATTTGTGCTTAAAACTTAAAAAAATATATATATTTACATACAGTTCATATGGTCTGGAACGGATTAATTGTATTTACATACAATCCTATGGGGGAAATTACTTCGGTTCACGACCAAATCGGGTTACAACCAGAGTTTTGGAATGAATTATGGTCGTGAACCGAGGTTCCACTGTATTACTGTCTGACAAAATTACAGGCATTTTCCGGAAATACAAACCAGTATTACTGAGAGAGAAAATTAAAGGCACACAATACAGTGACACATATTACAGCCACATACAATGTTCCTTGCCATTTAATATACTGTAGACTGTTCCTACTAATGTTTATGCACTACTCTTCTAGCGCCCACACACATATATATATACACACACATATACATATATATATATATATATACACACACGATATACATATATATATATATATATATATATATATATATATATTGTAATAAGTAGAGACTTGAGGCGTGAAAAGGTTTGGGGCAGCCACCCGTTTAATTCGGTTTCCTGGCTGCAAAGCATTTGAGACATCATAGTCAAGTTTACACAACAGAGTCCAAAACAGAACTGCCTGCCTAAGCAAGGCAGTGAGCTTTATAGCTCAGAGGGCGGAAATGATGTCGCCCTCTGGGCCGAACTGGAAGTGACATCACCCTTGGGGCGGAACCGAAGTGACCTCATTCTTGGGGCCGGAACCGGAGGTGGTGTGTCCTTCCTGGAAATGGCGGCTCCTGGTGGGATTTCCCGGGAAGACCTGCAGAGAACTCAGAAAGAGCGCCAGCGTACCCGCCCCTGGGCAGATGTATAAACAGTATTGTCTAAGCCCTTCAGCTGCTTCCCATGCACACGTGTGTGACAAGACTCCCCCCTCAGCCCAGACCCGTCGGGTCGGGCGACCTGCACCGAGAGGTCGTGGGCCCGGAGAGGGCATCGGCGTTGGCATGAAGGGACCCCTGTCGATGAACGAGCGTATATTTGTACTGCTGCAGGTCAAGAAACCACCTCGTGACCCGCGGATTGACTCCCTGTGAAGGGCCATCCACTTTAAAGGCGCATGATCCGTCACCAGAGTGAACACGCGACCCAAGAGGTAGTACCGCAGCTGCGTCACCGCCCATTTGATCGCCAGAGCCTCCTTCTCCACCGCCGCGTACCTGGTCTCCCGTCCAACAGTTTCCGCTCAGGTACATAACGGGTGTTCAACACCGTCGACGCTTTGGCTCAACACGGCTCCCAAGCCTGTGTCCAAGCGTCCGCCTGGAGGACAAAAGGAGAGAGAAGTTAGGGGAGATTAAGATAGGTGCTGAAGTCAGAGCCCTTTTAAGTCACTGAATGCAGCCCCCGCTTTATCAGACCATACCACCGTATTAGGAGCTCTTTTCTTTGTCAAGTCGGTCAAGGCGCGCTCTCGAGAAGCGAGG
This sequence comes from Polypterus senegalus, assembly GCF_016835505.1. Classification (NCBI taxonomy): domain Eukaryota; kingdom Metazoa; phylum Chordata; class Cladistia; order Polypteriformes; family Polypteridae; genus Polypterus; species Polypterus senegalus. The sequence continues at coordinate 151,431,603 of NC_053164.1, read as the reverse complement.
CACAAACCGGCGGTAGTACCCGCCAAACCGAGAAAGGATTGGACTTGCCGCTTGGTTTTGGACGGGCCAGGCCATTATGGCTTGCAACTTGGAACACTGTGGCCTCACAGTACCCGCCCACTAGGTAGCCCAAATATTTGGCTTCCTCAACCCAAGTAACATTTCTTGGGGTTGATCGAGCCCGCCTCTCCCAATGTCCGTAATACTGCTGTGACCTGCTGTATGTGCTCCTTCCAGGTGCTGGAATAGATGACAACGCCATCCAGATAGGCAGCACAGAACGCGAGTTATGGGGCCGGAGCACTTTGTCCACCAGACGCTGAAAAGTCGCAGGGCCCGTGTAACCGAATGGAAGGACACGATACTGCCAGTGTCCGCTAGGAGTGCTAAACGCGGTTTTTCCTTGCGGACTCGCTAAAGGAACCTGCCAGTACCCCTTTGTCATGTCAAGTGTAGTCAAGAATTTGGCTGGTCCCAGTCTCGAGGAGGTCGCCCACGCGAGGCATGGGATAAGCATCAAATCGGGAAACTTGGTTGAGCCGACGGAAGTCATTGCAAAACCTCCAACTGCCGTCAGGCTTAGCAATCAAGACGATGGGGCTGGACCAGGGACTACTACTTTCCTCGATCACTCCTAGTGCCAGCATTCGCTTGATTTCCAGTTCCACTTCTACTTTCTTTGCCTCCGGGAGTCTGTAGGGTCGCCACGGACGATCACCCCGGTCAGTCACTATGTGATGCGCAATCAGAGAGGTCCGACCTGGTTGTTCACTTACCACCTCTGGGACCGAGCGGATAGCTGCTTGAGCTCCTGTCTCTGTCTGGGAGATAGCTGTTCGCGAAATTAAGGGCACTTACTTCCGCAAGAGAGAGCAGGGCTGTCGGAGGAGGGATCGGGATCCCTCTCCTTCCACGGTTTCAGCAGGTTTACATGATATATTCGCCAGCTGGTCGGCGATTGGGCTGTTTCACCAAATAGTCGACCAATCCCTTCCTCTCCTTAATTTCAGAGGGGCCTAGCCAATGTGCGAGCAGTTTAGAGTGTGAAGTAGGAACCAATACCATGACGCGATCCCGGTTGGAACTCCGGAGAGTCGCCACGGTCATACAGGCGGGCCTGTGCTGATTGTGCCTCCTCGATATGACTTTTAGTATAGGTCTTATTACATCAAATCTATCGCGCAACTGGGCGATATACTCCAAAATGTTAGTGGAGGGCTGTGCCTCCCCTTCCCAGCCCTCTTTTAAAATATCTAATAAGCCCCGGGGCTGTCTTCCGTATAGTAATTCAAAGGGAGAGAACCCGTAGAGGCTTGAGGACTTCCGTAGGCAAAGAGGACAAGGGGAGGAGTTGGTCCCAATTCCTCCCATCCTTGCTGACTACCTTACGTAGCATTTGCTTGAGAGTTTGATTGAATCTCTCCACTAGCCCATCGGTTTGAGGATGATACACGAGGTTTTAAATGCTTTATTTTCAGTAACTTGGCAGTCTCCTTGAACGTTTCCGAGGTGAAAGGCGTTCCTTGGTCCGTCAGGACTTCTCTAGGAATGCCCACGTGAAAAGACTCCTACTAGTTCCGTGCAATATTTTTAGTGGTAGCCGGCGCAATGGAACGGCTTCAGGGAATCGGGTTGCATAATCCACGAGGACGAGTATATATTTATATCCTCGGCTGAGGGCTCCAGGGGTCCTACTATATCCACCCCAATCCTGTCAAAGGGAACGTCAATAAGGGGAAGGGGAATCAGAGGAGCACGGTCCTTCCTAGGAATTTGCCGCAGTTGACACTCCGGCAGGAAATGCAAAAGCGCGAACCTCCTCATTAATCCCCGGCCAAAAAAAACGGAGCTTAATGCGCTCTAATGTTTTATCGGAGCCGAGATGGCCTCCAAGAAGGTGAGAGTGGGCTAACTCGCAAACCTGCCCCGGTAGGTCCAGCGGGACTAGCAACAACTTCCGGACCTTCCCCTCATGTTCAGCAACCCGATACAATAATTCATTATCCATGACAAAGTGAGGTCCCTGTGGCATGGGCAAATGCGCGCGTTGGCGTTAACGAGAACCACTGCATTCTTTATGTGCTTCAGAGAGTCGCCATTCCACTGTTCTCTCTTGAAAGAAGCCGGAGTCGCTCTAAACTGAAAGTGCAACTCAGAGAGCGGGTCCGGTCTGACCTCAAGGGGCGGAGAATCCTCCCTCGCTGCCGGGGCGCTAGTAGATGACGTAGTAGCCCGCGACGGTCCGGGAGTATCTTCGTCACTCTCTTGGCCCACCGCCTCACTCCCTGTCGGCTGATTACACGGTGTGGAAGCAGCTTGAGATGAGTCTTTATCATCTATAACGAGGCCAAAAGCTTTTCGGGGAATGCTTTCTAAACTACCGCGGTTACTGTCAGACCAGTCCCGCCCGAGGATTACGGGAAACGGAGGATCCGGTGTACCGCACGTAAGCCGCGAAGGGTTCCTCCGAGACACACGTAACACCGGGCGGTATTGTACGAGCGGATATCTCCGTGTATACATTTTAGACTGGTCTTTTTCTTAATCCATTGTTGCGGTAGAACAAAACGGCGAGCAACGACAGACACGTTACTGCCGGAATCAAACAGCGCTGTTACCCTATGTCCATTAATAATAAGCTCTCCCGTATGTTTATCCGCCAGGGATTGCTAAGGGCACACAAACAACCCCGCCATTGTCCCCTACGGTCCGCCTTGTTCCCTGACAGGTCGCAAGCCAGGCGGCCCGGCGACTTCGAACAGGCTCTGGATTGCGTGGAAGGGACTGCTTTAGTGGGACATAACTCCCGGTAGTCCACAAAGCAGCTGTTCTGCCCTCCCAGGTTTCACAGCCGGCCTCTGGGTTTTTAGGAGCTGTAGCAGCTCGTCCATTGAATGAAATTAAGCCCCAGGCCGGCTGGGCAAATTCCTGGGGTAGGTGTTGTAGCAGCAAAAACAGGCCACTTGCTGCACTATTTGTAAGGGGTAATCAAATGGCGTAGCCACTCACCCACCTGTTGCCAGAGAGCCATAGCCTGCTCTGACAGCCCTTTACTGGGTTAAACTCCCAGTTTATATTTCTTTACCTGCTGGCCTGGGGATAACCCATCATTAACAGGGACCTTGGTCCCGATGGGGCTCGGCTTTCCTGCCCAGGAAAGCATACTGAGCCACTCGTGTGTGTTCCCCAGAAGCCAGCCCACGCCTGTGGGTCCCCTCTACTTCTCCACGAGATGGGTTGTTAGCCCCGGGTTATGCTCGTGGAGCAGAGCCTGCACCGCGTCCTTCCTGACCCCCCGGCGCACTCCCTGCCCCGAAACTCGGCCCCGTACTCACCCACCTGGTTCCTTGAAGGTCGTGTCCCGGTTCTTCAGGGACACCATCCTGCCGACTACGCCACTGTAATAAGTAGAGACTTGAGGCGGAAAGGTTTGGGGCAGCCACCCGTTTAATCGGTTTCCTGGCTGCAAAGTATTTGAGACATCATAGTCAAGTTTACACAACAGAGTCCAAAACAGAACTGCCTGCCTAAGCAAGGCAGTGAGCTTTATAGCTCAGAGGGCGGAAATGATGTCGCCCTCTGGGCGGAACTGGAAGTGACATCACCCTTGGGGCCGGAACCGAAGTGACCTCATTCTTGGGGCCGGAACCGAGGTGGTGTGTCCTTCCTGGAAATGGCGGCTCCTGGTGGGATTTCCCGGGTAAGACCTGCAGAGAACTCAGAAAGAGCGTCAGCGTACCCCGCCCCCCCCTGGGCAGATGTATAAACAGTATTGTCTAAGCCCTTCAGCTGCTTCCCATGCACACGTGTGTGACAATATATACACACATATACATATATATATATATATATATATATATATATATATATATATATATATATATATATATATATATATATATATATACACACACACATACATACACATATATATATTGTCAGGGATGCCAGGGGCCATGACCCGGCCAGGACGCCAGGAGGGACCGGAAGAGGGTCAGAGCCCTGCCTGGATCACGTGGGGTTTGCCTTCCGGGTTGCTTTGGGGGCCACGGGTCAAGGGCATGGAAGCCCTTCCCTGTAGGAGCCCGTGGTCACCGCCAGGAGGCCCAATGCCTTGGGACTTGTTTCCCCAGCACTCCCGCCACACCAGGAAGTGCTGGGGGGAAGACTTTGGAGGATGCCCGGAGAGCAGCCGGGAGGACAGCCGGCACTTCCGCCACACTGGGGCATGGCCAGAAGAAGATTGCCGGGAACACCTGGGGCTCATCCGGGTCCTCTATAAAGGGCCGTCTCCATTCATTCGAGGAGCAGAGTCGGGTGGAAGAAGGACGAGGCAGAAGAGAGTGGAGGCGGCCCGAGAAGAAGGCATTGTGGCCAGGACTGAGTGTCATTTTGGGGTTTGTGCACTTTATGGACTTTGGACTGGGTCTGAGTGACCATTATTATTTGTGTAAATATTGTAAATAAACGTGTGGTGGTAATTTAACAACATGTCCGCCTGTCTGTGTCCGGGCAAAGTTCACATCTGGCGTAGCCAGCAGGATGCTCCGCCTGTTTCAAGGCGGGGACCTGTATATCACAAATTTGTTGTGGACAGCCCGGCGCAGCAGGGGACCCCACCACGTACCGCGGGGGCTGCGTGCACACAGCCCCGCGGGGTAAAGAACCCACGGACCGCCAGGGGTCCGCGGGAGGGCCGTTATTCCCTGATGCGGGAGGGCGGCGTGCCTACAACGAGTGCAGCGGTCTCCAACGAGCGCGCCATTGC